>NC_037354.1:17629893-17932924 GCF_002263795.3 Bos taurus
TGAAGTTCTGAATCTCAACATCAAACACAGAAATAGCTTTTAGCTTCAGAAATGTCACAGACCACAGAGATAAGGAGATTGCCACCAAATTCACTGAAAGGACTGATGCCAATACTTTGGCCCCCTGATGTGAAGAGCCAACTCACTGGAAAAGATCCTGATGCCGGGAAAGACTGGGGCCAGGAGGAGAAGGGGATGACAGAGGATGCGATGGTTGGATGGCATCACCAACTCAATGGACACGAGTCTGAGCAAACTCAGGGAGATAGTGAAGGACAAGGAAGCCTGCTGTGCTGCAGTTCATGGGGTCACAAAGAGATGGACACAGCTTAGCAACTGGACAACAATGCTTAGACCACTCCCTTTTTCAAAGAGAAAACCCACCAGCATCTGGAATCACCACAGTACTATCTGAAACAACACCCACAAATACACTAAAGATTACCAGGTTAGAATATTCATTAGGATGAACACAAAACTAAGTACTCATTTAGGGGGAAAAAAAGCTTACATAACGTTTCAAAATATTATACAAATACATAAATACTTTCCAGGAAAACAATTTTACATTAAATCTCCATAGACTGCTTCTTTTAAAAAAAAAAAAAAATATTTACTCATTTGGTTGGGCTGGGTCTTATGGGTCTTAATTGAGGCATGCAGGATCTTTTTTTTCCCTCAGTGGCGACATATGGGATCTAGTTCCCTGACCCAGACCAACAGGGAAGTCCTCAACTGCTTCTTTCGAGAACCATGGATTTCACTTTCATATCGTTACTCAACTTCCCACACCTTCCCCTCCAGTCAATCTCAGATCTCACTGAATACCTTTAAGGAGATACAATCTGGGTGGAAAGAAATGAATAGCCTAGTTTTTCAAGAGTTTGTAACACTATCTCTAGGTTTTTAGCATATTTTTGACTCAATAAAACAACATCTATCTCAGAGTTAGAAGACTCAGATGAGGTAATGCATATAAAGCATTTGGAACCTTACCTTGCAGACAGTAGATATACCAACTTAAATTTTAACATGTAATACTTAAATTCAATCTTTTTGTTACTGTACCACATTTATCTATTGCACATAATTCCTCTCACTTGCGGTGAGTTTCTCATCTCACATTTGGTTCTCTTCAGGGCAAATGTCCCACTCCATTGTATACTTTCCCATCGGTCAGGACAGATAAAATGCCAACTGTCTTCATTTCCCATCCATGTGCTTTTTAACTTCAGTGTACCAGTGATGGCATTTATCACATTCTAATCAGGCACTCCAAGAAATCAAAGTTTCAAACCACTTGCCCATTCTCCATGAATTCATTATCTCCTCTATCCCAATTCCTTTTCTTTATTCAAGATTAAGGGAATTACTGCAGTGAGGTCACTTACCTTTTCTTCTTTTAACCCCAGATTATTTCAAGCAGACTGCCCTGACTCCCAGCGGAGGCTAGTAGGTCTAGACCGGTATGGGCTGTGAGCCTTCCTGGGCTCATCCCAGAAATGTGTTAGCAGTTCAGCTATAAACAGTCTCACAACTTAAGTGATCTATATAGGGACAGAGAAGTCATTTCAAGTTATAACTACAGAATGGAACTACATTTTTTTACTTAAGTTTTTTGCCCAACATACACTTATCATACTTGAAATGTTCTAAGGGTAGATACGTCCCCAGTGTCGAGGGATAACCCGAGGTGTTCTAAAGCAGTGGTCCCCGGCCCTTTTGGCATCAGAGACGGTTTCATGGAAGACAGTTTTTCCACGGACCCAGGTGGGGGAAGGGGGACGGTTTGGGGATGATTCAAATGCATTGCATTTATTGTGCATTTTATTTCTATTCTGATTACACTGTGATATATAATGAAATAATTATACAACTCATCATAATGCAGAATCAGTGGGAAGGAAGCCTTGGTCTCCCCCTCATTCTCTTTAAAATACAGACATACATATATATATATTCAGATAATAGTTATGCATATATCCCTCCCCTGCTGCTCACCTCCTGCTGTGTGGCCTGATTCTGGGGACCCCTATTCTAAACCACTGGAAGCTTCTTCCAATGGCCTGAGAGTGCCTAGCTCTTACTGAGTCCAGTTTTCCAAGACATGTAGTTTCTTAGAGTACCTTCCAACTGCCCCTGAGCCAGTCAACAATCTTCCTAAGAGAGCAGCCTGACTGGCAGTCCCAGTCATGTGAACTACACATGCTTGTTACTAAGGAAGGCGTCCAGGCTCACCTTGATCTCTGATCTAACAGCCTGACCCCCCAGCACTAGCACCACACATCCAGCACCTCTGACAGATTAAAATTACAAGCCACACGAAAGGCGGTGTAGTCACTGACCAAATCAGCTGTTCTCTGTTTGCCTTTACTAAACTTACTTCTTAATCTTGGCTGCATGTTGCAAATCACCCACAGAGCTTTGGAAAAGTGATGCCTAGATTCCAATTCCAGAAATCTTTTTTGTTTTTTTCGTTTTGGTTTTTTGGCCACAAGGGATGTGTGATCTTAACTCCCTGACCAGGGACTGAACTTGCAACCCCTGCATTCCCGCATTAGAATGCCAAGTCTTAACCACTGGACTGCCGGAAAAAATATTAGTCACTCAGTTATGTCTGACTCACAGTCCCATGGACTATAGCCTGCTAGGTTCCTCTGTCCATGGGACTCTCCAGGCAAGAATACTGGAGTGGGTTGCCATTTCCTTCTCCAGGGGATCTTCCTGACGCAGGGATAGAACCCAGGTCTCCTGCATTGCAGGTGGATTCTTTACCGTCTGAGCCATCAGCAACTGCCAGGGAAGTCCCTAATCTCAGAGATCTTGATGTAATTAATGTATGTGTAGTGGGGGGATGTAAGAGGTGATGAATACTGGGATTAAAAAAAAAAACCTCAGGTGCTTATAGGATACACAGAATTTACAAACTCGCTGTTGTACATGAAAGACTATGTTTACATTAACCCTTATGCTGTGGGTTGAATTGTCATCCCCCACCATGGGCTTCCCAGGTGGCACTAGCGGTAAAGAACCCACCTGCCAATGCAGGCAGACATTAAGAGATGCGGGTCAGAAAGATCCCCTGGGTCAGAAAGATCCCCTGGAGGAGGGCACAGCAACCCACTCCAGTATTCTTGTTTGGACAGAGGAGCTTGGCAGCCTGGAGTCCACATGGTCACACAGAGCTGGACACAACTGAAGTGACTTAGCACACACATAAGCTTCAACTGCTATACCACCACCCACCTCCAAGAAAAAATTCCTAACTCCTTGTACTTTGTTTGGAAACAGGGTCACTATTAAGTTAAAATGAGCCCATACAGTAGGGTGAACCCCTAGTCCAATGTGATTAATCCCCTTATTTATTTTTTTTAAAGGCCAAAGACCAGACACAGGGAGAACATCACGTGAAGACCGAGGCAGAAAAGGGGAGTGGTACACCTGTAAGGGAACAAAGATTTCCAGCCAACCACGAGAAGCCAGGAGAGAGGCATGCAGCCGCCTTCAGAAGGAACCGAACCTGCCAACACCGTCATTGCTAGCCTTCAGAACTACGAGTAAAGGCACTTTTGAGGTGTAAGCCACTCAGTCTGTGGTACTTCACTGTGGCTGCTGTAACAAACTCAACCACCAGTTCGCCTGAATCTGTTTATTGACCTTTTGGTTCTGACACGAGTGCAGCTCTCTTCCAGGACTTTTAACTTCTAAGCGTCACTTACCCAGCGCCATAATATACAGCACTACTTAATGCTTTCTTCCTCATTTACAATACATATTTGAGAATTCATGGTCTAAGGACTGTTTAACACAAAAGAATGAACAGAAATAGGCATGGTACTTAAATCTCATGGAAAGGCAATCAAAGAACTGTCCAAATAAATATAAAGTCGCAGACTTCCCTGGTGGGTTCAGTGGTTAAGATTCTGTGCTTCCACTGCAGCAGGGGACATGGGTTCGATCCCTGGTGAGAGAAGTTTCACACACTGCAATGTGGCCAAAACATTAAAAAAAAAAAAAAAAAAAGACTTCCCTGATGGTCCAGTGGTTAAGAATCCACCAACCAATGCAGGCAATGGGGGTTCAAGCCTTGGTCCAGGAAGATTCCACATGCCGAGGGGCAACTAAGCCTGTGCATCACTACTACTGAGTCCACACTCCAGAACCCGAGCTCTGCAACAAGAGAAGCCAATGCAATGAGAAGCCTGAGCACCACAACTAGAGGAGCCCCTGCTGACTGGAACTACAATAAGGAATAGCCCCGACTCACTGCAGCGACAGTAAAGAATAGCCTCCACTCGCTGCAACTAGAGAAAGCCTGCACTCAATAAAGACCCAGCATAGCCAGAAACTAAAAATAAAAAAGTAAACAGAATTTTTATAAATTGCAACTGTTGTTTGTATATAAGAAGCTGTAACTGGTGCAGTGATGTTCCAGGATTTGTCATTATATCAAGTATAGTTGCTTTGCAGAGAAACACTTCAGCCAAGATCACCTTTGAGCCTCAGTTTCTACATTCGAATAATAAGGATTAATACACACTTACAGGCTGTTAAAAACATGGAGATCCAGCATGATAAACCTTTCATTAAAAGTCCCTCTAATAAATATTTCATTGTCTTCTTAGCATTGTACGAACCCCTGAGCAAGGCCGCAGAAAAAAATTTTCAGTGGGTGATCAAATAGAGAAAGACGAAGGCAAACACAAGACACCGTTACAAAGCATCAAACTGTCTAATTTCTTCTAAGAAATTTAATTTTCTTATAAGAACGAAATAGAATACTTGAAACAACTTGGAAATACTCACATTTTCTGAAACACATCCTCCCCACCAAGATAAGGTATCCGGGGAAATTAAGTTGTCCTTCATGTGGAATGATGATAGAACTCTTGGCAACATCAGGAATAGGATGTCTCCATTCCACATGTCACTTTGATGACATTCTCAAATCTAAAGTCTTGATTATACCCAATTCTATTTTCTGAAATCTCAAGAGTCCTTAACCCAGTCTTAAGGATCCCAGACTATTTTCTTCTCTAATTTCCCAATCTTATACTACATAGGCACTTGCTGTTCTAATTAGCATGGGGTCCTTTAGTTATTATCATTCATGATTCAGCTTAAATCCAACCACTTCCATGAAAAGGGTATCGAAAGCCGTGCTGTGCCCTCATACTAAGCTGCTTTAGTCATGTCCGACTCTATGCGAGGCTATGGGCTACATGAATGCAAAAGCTCTGGGGTGCTCAACTGGGCTCCATCTCAAGTGCTAAAGATCTTCTACTGGCTTATTTTGAAAAATTATTTATACAAAGTCATGCTTGTAACATTCTGGGCTCTCGTGGTTATTAGATTTCACACCGAAGAGGGCTGAGGGCTAAGAGTATCATTACAAGGAGAAACATGAGGGAGGCAGATACTCAAAGAGTCTGAATTCACACCTCCACTGGAGATACTGAGAGAAAATATAGGCCTGAGAGCTCCCTGGAAGGCGAGATAAGAGAAATTATAGATGAGGGAGCTCTTTGTGGCATCATAGAACGATATCTGCTCATACTCGTAGTCCAGGAAAACTCCAACTCTGTGCACTTGCTCTCTCAAGGAGACCCTTTTGAAAGGGGGGAAAGTCCAGAAGGTGTGATCGGTTCCCATGAGAGATCCTGTGAGCAAGACCTTATTTCCGGAGCTGTTTCTGACGGTGGAGCTCCTGTACACGCCCAGCTGCCACTGCGCCGCCCTGCCCACGTCCACCTCCCAGTAGTGCCGCCCTGAGGTGAAGCTCTGCGCACCCAGCACGGTGGCACTGAAATCAAATCTCTCAGGGTGACCGGGTACACCCCGCTGCACGTTTCTAAGTCTCACACTCCTTAGATCCTCGGACAAGACCAGATAGGGATGAGCTGTTTTAGGGTCCAAAGTTATAGGTCCTGCAGGGAGAAAGAAATTTAGTTACCCGAGGGGTTCGTCAATGCCAGTGACTGATGACTTCAAACATCAGGGGCTTCCTAATGAGATGGCACCAGTCTCAGCCACAAATACTGGAGAGGCAATCTAGGAGAGTCCAGATGAAGGGACCTCTGAGCTCTGTTTCAAGTAATGGAGGGACTTCTCTGGTGGTCCAGTGATTAAGAATCCACCTGCCAATGCAGGAGACATGGGTGTGACCCCTGGTCCGGGAAGATTCCCCATGCTGCAGAGCAACTCAGCCTGTGAGCCGTAACTACTGAGCCCGTGTGTTGCAACTACTGAAACCCATGTGCCTAAGCGGGGTCCCACCACAAGAGACGCCACGACAGGGAGAAGTCCATTTCCCACAACTAGGGAAAGTCTGTGTGCAGCAACAAAGAGCCAGCACGGTCAAAAATAAATACACAAATAAATAAAATTTTTAAACAAATGGACATCACAGAGAAACAAAGTCAGTAAGATAATGGAAGGAGATGCGGTCAATCTGAGGAAGAAGAACAAAACAATGAATAATGGACTATGGAGAGTTGAAAAGCACCTCTCAAACCAGAAAGGAATTCTGCCAGGCCATAAGAATGACCTGACACCCAGTCCTGGCCCAGTATCACCTGAGACTCAAATCTAAACTCCCTAAAGATCTTCCCCAAGCCTGGAACCAACGGGAGCACTGGACTCTCCTATAGAGCAGTTGATTCATGACTCTGGCCTGTGACTGAACTTCCTTCCTTATCTTAAATATCACCAGGGCGCAGCAGAAACATCTGGGAACTGCTGCCTGCAGGACCCTAACACTGAGTAAATCAAAAGTGAATACATTAGAGGCCTGAAAACCTGTGAGAATCCTCCAGAAAAATCAAGCTGAAGTCAAGAAGGCTCACTGTGATTTCTCATACTTGACTGAAAGTGGTAGGTGTCTTCATATCTCTAACTGGTCCTTCTCATCTCCTTCTGTTCAGCCTCTAAATATTGTGACTTCTCAGAGATCGGCCCAGGATCTTCCTTTTTACTCCCTGCATATTCTTTTACCCTAAGTGACTTCATTTAGCCTCAGTTTTAAATATCTTCTATATGTTCATGAGATGGTTGGATGGCATCAGTGACTCGATGGACATGAGTTTGAGCAAGCTCCAGGAGTTGGTGATGGACAGGGAGGCCTGGCATGCTGCAGTCCATGGGGTCGCCGAGTCAGACACGACTGAGGGACTAAACTGAACTGATATGTTCATGACTTACTCCTTTAAAAAGATGACAAATACCAGCTGGACAAAACACAGGAATTTCAAACATTCTCCATCCAAAATGGAACTCCAAACCTATCCCTTCCCAGTTTCTACTTTTTAGTGGAACATATCACTTTATAGTTGGTCAAGCCACAAAACTGTAGCAGTCATTGATTTTTTTCTTTACCATCTAATCCACTAGAAACTTTTATGGGCAAGTGAAGATGCATCTCTGGACCTAATTCACATCAGTATTAAAGTGGTCTTAAAAACCACAAGCCTTAAATTTTAAATTTCAGCTTGTCCCAAGATCCTAGGATTTTCAGAAGACTGGCAGAAATAAATGCAAATTGTCTCTGGAAGAATGTACACCTTTTATTCCTATCTGAAAAGAACTTATAAAAATAATATCTAAGGAAAAAAGGAAAGCTCACTATTGAAAAAAAATCATTAACCACACACTCAAAGTGAGACTAGCAGAAAAAAATCTGAAGAACTTTACTTACTGGAATTGCCAGGCATAAACTCTACAATAAATTTTACTTCTATATTTAAAGAAAAAAGAAAAACTTCTAGTCCTATAGAATACAGGAAACTAAAAAAAGCAAGACTAAGTGGGCTTGACAACTAAATAAGATTATCTAGAAATAAAATATTAAAATATTGAAATTTTAATATTAAAATATAAAAATTTTAATATTAAAATATAAAAATTTTAATATTAAAATATAAAATAAAGTATTAAAATGCCAATGGATGATTACAAGGAAAGAAAGCTACAGAAAATATGCATTAACATAAATGCAAAAATTCTTTTAAAAACATTAAAAGAACACTTGCCAAAGTACATACACTTTGGCAATATATAAAATGGATAAAACATTATCCTGGGAATGCAAAGTTGGCTCAACATATGAAGCAAACATAATTCACATTAACAAAGAAAAAATGGATATTTTGGTAGATACAGACAAAAACATCTCTTAAGTTCACCATCTGTTCATGATACGAAATCTTACTGAATCAGGAATAGATGGGGAACTTCCTCAACATGACAAAAGGCAGCTGTGGAAAAACCTACAGCTAACATTAATGGTCAATCTTTTCTCCCTAAGATCAAGAAAAAGATTCTTACCACTCCTATTCACCATTACATTGAAGCATTGAAGGTCCTAGTAAGTGCAATAGGTTAAGAAAAATACAGAAAAGGCTTACAGACTAGAAAGGAAGAAATAAACTGATATTTAATTTCACTAATAGAACTAAAAAACACTTACGTATCTGCCTAATTAAATATGTACAATATTAGCTGAAAACTATAGAACACCGTTGAGAGAAATCAAAGATGACCTAAATAAGTGGAGATATATCACCTTATCCCCAAGTTGTTCTACAGACTCAGTGTAACACCAACCAAAACCCCAGCAGGCTTTTTGTAGAAGTCAACAAGCTCACTTTGAAATTTATGTGGAGAAAGATTTAGAGTAGCCAAAATTATTTTTAAAGAAAAAATCTGGAGAACTCACAGTGCCCAATTTTAAGACTTTCTATAGAATAATCAATCAAGCCAGTATGATATTACCAAAAGTATAAATAACGATCAATGAATCTATTAGACTCAAAACAGGTCTGTTCATTTTCAAGTGATTTTCAACAAATGATGTTAGAACAACTGAATACACATATATACAAAAAAGGAGGAGAGTTGTACCATGTCTTGAATAGTACGTAAATAGTAACTTCAAATGAATAAGACCTAAGAGCAAAAACTAAAACTGTAAAACTTCTAGAAGGAAATCTTTGTTGCGGTAAATTTCTTAGGCCACAGAAAGAACAAACCATAGGAAAGAAAATGATAAACTGAACTTCAAAATCTAAAACTTCTGCTCTTCAAAAGATACTACTAGGTAAATGAAAATACAAACCATGGGAGAAATATCTGCAAATACAGAGTCTCTTTAAATCCTTCAGCTGTCTGGAATTTATACAAATATAAAATGTCCTGTGATCATGGACATGTGTCAACTTACTTTGCAGCACTTTGAGCATTTTGCTCATTCCTGTTATTTGGCACAAACTCAGGTCTGTGATTTGGGCGGGCTGTAGAAACTGATATAGTAGTGACTCACTCCTGTTAAAGAAATGATAATCTCAGTTATCCATGCAGACCTCAGGCTCCTCCATCCAGTAGGTGGTTCTCATTGCTACCCGCATCCCAAAACTCCACCCTTGTGTGCTCACATATCAGACTGTGAATCTGACCCAAATGTTTCCAAAATGATTAACTTACCTTTCCAAAGCATATTTTGCATTCTATAGGATGAAAAAAGAGGAAAAAAATTACTAGGGGGTATTTGAGCCAAGCCTTTTGTGACTTGTCCTCATGAAAATATTTTCTCTCATAATAACAAAACTCGATTTCCAAGTAATTTCTTCAGCCTCATGGTGCTAATTCTCAGATATCAAATTTCAACACTGAACAGGAAATCAAAAAAATGCTTGAAATCACTGTTATATTCCCAAGGGAAATAATCCTCTCTACTTCACATAGAGGATGCTCCTCATTCAAATTCTGCCCATCTACCTGATTTCTATACTGGGGGCGGCAGGAACTTAGCCTGCGACGCTGGGGACGGTGGCTGGAACGAGGTCAGGAACTGAACGTAACTGGGTCACACCTGTCTGTGCCGTCTGGAACGAGGCTTGGCTCTACGACAGAACCTAACTGTTTATGTCCAGGTGCATCTGAATAGTTTTTTTTTTTTGTATAGTCTTTAAAATATAAAAATGTACTTATTGAAAATGGTAACCATGTTGTGCTGTGCTTAGTTGCTCAATCGTGTCTGACTCTTTGCAACCCCACAGACTGTAGTCCACCAGGCTCCTCTGTCCATGGGATTCTCCAGGCAAGAATACTAGAGTGGGTTGCCATGCCCTCCTCCAGGGGATCTTCCCAACCCAGGGATCGAACCCAGATCTCCTGCATTGTAGGCAAATTCTTTACCATCCAAACCACCAAGGAAGTCCCAAAGCATGCTCCTGAACAAAATTTAAAATATACAATACTGGGAATGCCTTGGCACTCACTGGACTCTGCGTGTGTGTGTGTGTGTGCGTGTGCTGAGTCTGAATGCTCTGGACTCTGCATTCTTACTCCCAGTGTGTGTGTGTCTGTGTGTGTGTGGGCGCGTGCGCGCACGCAGTGAGTCGTGACAAACTCTTTGTGACCCTATGGAGTATACCCACTAGGCTCCCCTGTCTATGGGATTTCCCAAGCAAGAACACTGAAGAGGGTTGCCATTTCTTCCTCCAGGGGATCTTCTCAACCCAGGGCTGGAAATCTGCACTGCAGGCAGATTCTTTACCACTGAGTCACTGGGGAAGCCCACTTACCCTAGTAAAGGGCATGTCAATTCAAACTTAACTATTGATCAGTGAAGCAGCTCTGTACATACTATGATTTTAGGATGAGTCATAATGCTTTTGACAGTCTTCAAGTAGGCCTGAAGATCACTGGGTACTGTATTCTAGCACTGACTCCTAATAAGTACTATCCACGTCTCATTTCTCAAATACTGTAGTGAAGGTTATTTCCAGACTCTTACCTGGAGCAACACTGAGGCAGGCTGCCTACACTTCCTCTCGAGCTCTGTGGTGATCTGCTGGAGGCTGCAGATCTGTTCAGAAAGCCTGACTTCACTCTCCTTCAGTTTCTTCATGTTCTCTCTCCCCAGAAAGTTCAGTCTCTGCAGAAGCATCTCTTTATTACTATTCAACAACTGGCAGTTTCTCTTACTGGCTAATTCAACCATCTCGTTAAAAACCCACTCTATTGCCTGCCAACCCAGAAACAGACGTAACTGGGTAAGGCCAGGATATTCCTCTGTGTCAAGCAAGACACCTCAACAGACCCTTGATTCTCTGACATACTGTATCTATGTTGATGTGGACAGTATCCTTCTATCTACTTAATCAGTTCACAACTTGGACCTAAAACAGGTCACTTTCTTTTTTTGGCTGTTCAGTTTTGTTCAGGAAGTTTCTTATTTCCTTCATTAAAACTAAGACTTACTATAATTTAATTAAATATTAAATTCAACCAATAATAAAAAACATAATCAAACCACTGATACGAGGTTCCTTCCTACTCTTGCAAAGATGCTCCATCTAGGCACGTATGAGAATGTTCATGCTATTTTTTTCTTAACACAAGTGATGTCATATTCCAGTGCTGATCTGGCAACTTGCTTTTTTTCTTAATAGATAATATGCTCTTGGAGAGCATTCCTTATCCATACATATTAAAGCCATGTTATCTTTTCTAAAGGTTAAAGAGCATTCCATTGTATGTCCTATACAATGCATTTCATGAGTCCAATATTGATGGACACAGGTTGAATCCACTCTCCTGCTATCAACAAATGTTAAAGTAATAAGAACACTTAAACTTACATTTACATTACGCAATAATGAACACATGTACAAACACTATTTAAAGAGCTTCATGTAGATTATCACACAATATTATGAACTCAGGGCCATTATCATTTTACATCTAAGGAAAGTAAGCCAGAGCTTAAGCAGAATGTCTAAAGCCACCTATTGTCATTCGGTCACTCATTTGTGTCTAACAGTTTGTGATCCCATGGACTGTAGCCCACCAGACTCCTCTGTCTGTGGGATTTCCCAGGTAGGAATACTGGATCGCATTGCTATTTCCTCCTCCAGGGGATCTTCCCAGACCAGGGACCAAACGAAGGTGAATTCTTTACCACTGAGCCACCAGGGAAAGTGGCCAATGAGACTAGTAAATTACAGAACCCAGTTAGGAATCACATCAGTTTGGCTTCAGAGACTTTCTCTAAGCCATGGCTCTGTACTGAAATCATTTTACAACATCCCTTATGAATGTGTCTTTTTATATGCATGCAAATGTATCTGCAAAACAAATTATCAGGAATAGAACTGTGGGGTGACTATATATATACACATTATTTTAATAAAAGCATAGTTGTCAGTGGTTGTGCCATTTTAGCTCTTCTTTCTTTCATTTCCCAAATATTGTAAGGATGCCACGTTGCATATCTCACCTGTAGTGTTTCCTGGAACTTCTCCTTTAGGTTCGTGGCAAACTCCATCAGTTGGTTCTGACTGGTTTGTCTTAAATTCAGGTTGAATCTGCCTTGCAGGCTTTGCAAATTCATCTCATTTTCTTCAGTCATCAACCGGATCCTTATGCTATATTCAGACTCAATCATTTCTTTAAAATTCTGCTCCTCTTTCTTCATCATAGACACAGAAATGAGATTTCAGGTTAAATACTAGAGACAATTATTTATGGTCCTTTTCCATCTATAATTCTAATATAAATCCAAGGAAATAGAAAGTACTGGAGAGGAAATAATAGGCATAGATACAAAGGACAAAGGGAATTTCAGGGTCAACATCAGCCAAGGTATCAACACAATTTTAGAACATGAAATGCAGATAGAGACATGTTCACTGACAGGAAACTGAGGAATCTACACAACTTCAGGACCAAAGAGCAGGAGATCAGGAAAACTGGAAGGTAGGACCAACAGCTTTTGCTGATGCTTTGGACAGTGGATGAGAGGAGAAGAGGAATCAACGGGTGACCCCAAGGTTTTTAGATAAAGAACAGAGCTGCCAAAACATAAAATGCGAACTATGGATGGGACAGATTCTAGACATGGGGAAGTGTATCAGCAACTCAGTTTAGGATATGTTGATTTTGATAAGTCAGCCATCCAAGGAGAGATACTAGGCAGAAAGTTGGACATGAAAGCCCACTACTTGGAAAGTCTGAGCTAGAGACATATATTGGGAGTAGTTGGCTTAACAACTGTATTTAGGGACTTCCCTGGAGGTCCAGTGGTTAGGACTCTGCATTTCCACTGAAGGGGCACTGGTTCGATCCCTGGTCAGGGAACTAAGATTCCACATGCAGCATGGTGCAGCCAAAACAACCACAACAAAATGACCATATTTAACCTCATGACACTACTGAGTGAAGATTTATCAAGACCCTGACTGTTCTCACCACTTCCACTACCCCTCCCGCCACAGTTCACCATCACGTGGCCCTGATTATTGCAAACAGTCCCCTTCAGGTACTCCCTACCTGTGGTCTCACCCTCTTACAGTCTATATATTATTTTTCAGCTTCTGTTCCCTTAACAGACTTTTACAAGATATTGACTATAGTTCCCTGTGCTTTAGAGTAGGTCCTTGTTAATTTTCTATTTTATATATAGTACTGTGAATATGTTAGGGCTTCCTGGGTGGCTCAGCAGTAAAGAATCGGCCTGCAATCCTCCTGCAGTGCATGTCAATGCCAAACTCCTAATTGACACGCCCCGAATAGAAATTCTTACATTGACCTTTAAATGCCTTCAGGATTTACACTGCCACATCCAAAGTACAAACGATGCTCAATCTCCTACGGCATTGTTAACTGCACTATCAGTCTTTTTTATATTTATAAATAAGGTATAAAAATGCCATCTCCCTAACAAATTTAATATAGTTAATTTGTATTTCTCTTAACGAGCGTATGAACCAATTCAGTC
Source organism: Bos taurus (assembly GCF_002263795.3). Classification (NCBI taxonomy): domain Eukaryota; kingdom Metazoa; phylum Chordata; class Mammalia; order Artiodactyla; family Bovidae; genus Bos; species Bos taurus. The sequence goes on from NC_037354.1 coordinate 17,643,671, forward strand.
TACTCAAAAGATTATCTGCATTTGCTTTTCTGCAAGCTCTCATGTCTTTGATCATTTCTCTATGGAGTTTCTAGTCTTCTCCTACTGACGTTTTGTTTTTGTTGCAGTATCTTAGTTCCCTGAACAGGAATTGAACCCATGTCCCTTGAAGTGGAACTGTGTCCAGTCTTAACCACTGGAGCTCCAGGGAAGTCCCCTGCTTATTGACTTTTAAGAGCTCTTTATACATGAAGAAATTAATACTTTTCCTACCTATGGATTTTTAAGTAACTTTTCCTGCTGTGCCATTGGTCTTATGATGCTGTTTATGTTATTTGCTAGCCAACATTATAGGTAATTTCCGCCCAAGAATCAAGATAAGCACTGACCTGCATCATCACCATTCTTTCTTGTTCATCAGCCAGTATGATTTTAGCTGCTTCAAGTTTCTCCTTCAATGTGTCCAACATCTCCTGGAATAACTTCTGCAGAGAAATATATCACAGTAATTGCTTTACAACAGCTCGATTCCTAACCTTAGACAACTGAAAGGCCAATAGCCCTGACTACACGTGGAAGGTCTGCATTTGGTACTTATCTAGTATTCCGTTGATCAACATCAACTAAAGGAATGGCCTTGAAGGATCAGAATACCTGTTCCCCAAACAAATAAGGTAATTAATGAAAAGAGGAGGCAGCCAAAATGGCAGGGTGGTCTGGGATCCGTATGAAGCTTACCCTGTACTTCTCGGCCGCCTCTGGCACTTCATTCACCACCACGGGACTCCCACGCTCCTGGGGCGGGAGGCTGTGGCCACAAACCGCCATTTGGTCACCACTGCGGAACAGCTGCGGTGGCTGCGGGCGTGTCTCACAGCGGACACCTCCTGGGGTGTCTTGCTCTAACTGGGAGCGGGGCCTTTTGGACATCCCGGCAGGTGGCCCTCGGTGGAGATGATCAGGCTGTTTCTAAGGCGGTATACACCTCCCCACACGCCGAACGGGAAAGGAGTGCGGGGTTCTAGGGCAGACGCACTCGGCAGCCTCCGTCCTCCGCAGTCAAGGGTCCTGGACTCTTTGGATCCAGCAAACCTTCTGCAACCACGAGCCTGAGGAACGAGACACGATGAATTCCACCAATGGTCAAGTTCTCCGAGAATTTCAAGTTATTGAAAATAATTAACAAGTGACAAAATAGCAAAGTGCTTCCCAGTAAGTCATTAAAAAACGAAAAGAAGAAAAGTCACGCTCAAAGGAAAGCACACTGTGGCAAAGAGCAGGAAAGGAACTTCTGGAACTAAAAGCAGACAGAGCCTAGCCTCAGGCACTGCAGTCGCAAGCCGAAGGAATCCCTCCCTCACCTAGTTGCTCGCAGAGATCCACAAAGTGAGGCTCCTTAAACCAGACGGACGGGAACTGTTGTGTCACCGCGTTCCAAGGAGGCACTCCTTTTCACGTCTGGCTTCCAGGCGCGCAAGCTTCTCTGTGCCTGAGAGGCGCTCTGTGGAGCTCCACAACTGCGCATGCGCCTGGCTGAGGCGCCATTTTTGTGCCTGAAGGGTAAGGCGTGTCACACCAGAGACTAGGCCGTTGAAGGATGTTTGCTAAAAAAATAAATGAAAGAAAAAAAAGAAAGTTAAGTCGCTCTGTTGTCTCTGACTCTTTGCGACCCCATGACTATAACCTACCAGGCTCCTCTGTCCATGGGATTCTCCAAACAAGAATACTGGAGTGGGTTGTCATTTCCTGGGGATCTTCCCAACCCAGGGATGGAACCCAGGTCGCCCGCGTTGCAGGCATGAGGGAAGCCACAAACCCCAAGTAAATAAACCTTTTCAAAAATACTGAAGGGAAATTGCACGTATTTATATGTACATATGGGATCTGGCCGTGGCGCTAGTGGTAAAGAACCTGCCTGCCAATGCAGGAGATGTAAGAGACATCAGTTAGATCCCTGGGTCAGGAAGATTCCCTGGAGAAGGGCATGGCAACCCACTCCAGTTATTCTTGCCTGGAGAATCCCGTGGACAGAGCAGCCTGGCGGGCTACAGTCCATGGGGTCGTAGAGTCAAGACACGACTGAAGCAGCTAAGCGCAACACAGCACAAATGTACATATTTGCGCTTCCTGGGTGGCTAAGTGGTAAACAATCTGCCTGCAATGCAGGAGACACAGGTCCCATCTCTAGGTGAGGAAGACCCCCACCCCCACCCCCCACGCCCGCCCCTGGAGAAGGAAATGGCAATCAGCTCCAGTATTCTTGTCTGGGAAGTCCCTGGACAGAGGAACTTGCCAGAGGGAAGGGACTGAGCTACTAAACAACAAAGTATGTGCATAAATACATGTAGGTAATACATATGCACATATGTGCATATATACAAATATATTTTAAGAAAACAGAACAAATGATCTATAATCCGTGCATCCCCATTTCCAGACAATTCTGATAACGTTTGAGCAACAATTCTACCTTTTCCCTAGATATATTTTAATTATGTTATTAAAATGTATTACCTACTGAATTTGGAAATCTTTCCCAATGAGGAATCGCCTTAGTTTCCTTGTCTAACCCCATCTGTAGCCATTGTCGATGACACTGTAACACCAGATTTACATTTGCCCATTCTGTCTCATTAGCCAGCTCTTTTTAACAACATCTCTTGCAAAGAATTAACTTGAAAGAAAGCAGAACTCCAAAACTTTTATTTCTGGATTCATTGGCTTCTTTTTGCCTCTCATACTTGCAATTCCGCCTAAACTTGACCATCTACTGTGGAGCCCTATACCAAGGTCACAGGTGTGAAGCCCTGTACCAAGATCCCAGGATAAAAATCTCTGGAACTGACCAAGCCCCATAGCAATTGTTGCCATGAGCCTCCAGATCTAAACCGGCCAGTTTCCTGACACCTAATGACACCATTCCAGTAGGAATTTTCTGTCTTGAGGCTATGAATATTGGCTGCAAGCCTGCCGAAGTGTTCGGCTCTCCCTTGAACCAACCCACTATTCTAATACTGTTCTGTCTCTCTCTCTCTAATAAACTTTATTCTCTTCTCATTCTGCCTGATGTCTGAAAATTCTTTTCCAGCCCATGCATGGACCATGACATCATCTAGGCCTTTTACTCTTTTTTAATTTTTAAGATACATGAAACAATAAAAATTCTGAAGCTGTTATTCTTATATATTCAATGTATGAAGACATTGTTATTTTGCTAGGGTACATGCTAAAGCAGCAGACTTGATTTGCCTTTTCACTATGTTGACATTTGCACTGATAGTAGATAAAACTGCTGGTGTCCTACCATCAAGGAAGTAGCAGCAAACAGGACCACAGTCATTTACTGTATTTCTCTACCTATTTGTAGACTTCCAGTTTTTAAAAAAAAAATCTGTTTTAATTAAAAACATTCATATTTCTTGCTGCTGTGGTAAAATATTAAATCTCAACCATTGAGGACAGAATTTAGGGACTTCCCACAATCCTGTGGTTAAAACTCTGCACTTCAAATTCAGGGAACACAAGTTCGATCCCTGGTCAGGGATCTATGATCTCAAATGCTGAGCCATGCTGTCAAAAAAAAAAAAAAAGATAGGATTTAGCATACCAGGTGACAAGATAGAAATGTGTAAAACATTTATGTTGCTTATGGAAAAACAATGGATGTCTCACAAAAATGCATTTTTTCTGATTAAGTTGCAAGCTATACTAGTGCTATTTTTTTCATAGGTCATTTTTAGTAGAAAGACTGTGGTCATTCACATGTAGTGATTTGGAAAGACGTTTTTTCAAACACTGTCATCTCAAGGAAACTAAGTGCATTAGTTCCCAGTGATAAAATCTGAGCTTTTAAGCAAAAATGAGAGTTTTAGAAAACTTGTATCTACTATTCTAAGCTTGACAGCTTCCCGATACTTGGTCTTTTCTGATGAAATTAGTAGAGATATTAACAACTCATTGTTTTTGCTATTGTAAAATGAAATCTGTCCACATTTGGAAAACCTGCAAATTCAGTGAACCAATTAAAAGATGCTTGCTCCTTGGAAGAAAAGCTATGACAAACCTAGACAATGTATTAAAAAACAGAGACATTTCTTTGCCAACCAAGGTCTATATGGTCAAAGCAATGATTTTTCCAGCAGTCTTGTATGGATGTGAGAGGTGAGTATAAAGATGGTTGATCTTTATACCAAAGAATTGATGCTTTTGAACTGTGGTGTTGGAGAAAAGGATTGAGAGTCCCTTGGACTGCAAGGAGATCAACCAGTCCATCCTAAGGGAAATCAGTCTTGAATATTCATTCGAAGGACTGATGCTGAAGCTGAATCTCCAATACTTTGGCCACCTGATATGAAGAAATGTCTGATGGAAAAGACCCTGATGCTGGGAAAGTTAGAAGGTGGGAGAAGGGGACAACAGAGGATGAGATAGCTGAATGCCATCACCGACTCAATGGACATGAGTTTGAGCAAGCTCCCAGAGATGGTGAAGGACAGAGAAACCTGGTATGGTGCAGTCCATGGGGTCACAAAGAGTCACACAACTGAGTGACTGAACAAGTTATTTTCTAAAAGCTCAATGCATGATATTACAAGATTATGAAAGGGTAAAGTGGATTCAAAGTATAAAATCAGTGAACTTTCGTGTTACCGAGGACACAACATTCATTAATATGATTTAAAAACAAACAATTATCTGAAAAGGTATAGAATGATCTCCCCTTTCCCAACTATGTCCTAGTGTGAGGACAGATTTTCTTCATGGACTCCAGCTAAAATAACATTGCAATGGATAGAATGTTAGAATAGATATAAATCAAAAATTAAAGAGATATGCAATTTTTAAAATCATGCCTCTTGTCTTGAAGAACTGTTTAGAAAAGGTTCTTCATAAAAATGTTTATTTTTAATATTTCTGTGAACCATGTTTAAGCCTTTCAGCTGTTTTTTACCTGACAGGTTTTTGGTCTTTTTTTCTTAATTTTAAGATATACATTAAATAGACCATCCCCTTATTATACAAATTGCAAATATTTATCCTCTACTTATCATCTGGATTTGAATTTACTCCAGTTGTTTTTTACTGGGTCCTTTCAAATCCTTGAGCTTGTCTTGCCTCCCTGAACATAATGTAGACTGAAAAACCAAAGCAGAACACTGATCCATTACAAAAATGAAGGCTTTTAGAAAGTCAGTGGTAACTCCTGGCCTTATCTTGAGCTCTCAGCAGTGAAAATAGTTGGCCAGGAACAGTTTCCTTTCTTTGCAATCAGGATCTTGTAAATGACATCCCTTCTACTTAATTTGCCTGTTTCTCAGCATTCTTTTTTTTTTTTTTGGCTTTGAATCCTCTTGAACCTCTAAATTTTCACAGGCTTCAAGGGTCAGTGTTGGTTCCTTTCCTTCTAGTTCTAATATCTCCCTAGGTAATCCACATTTACTTCCAAACGTTTATTTAATCATCTACCTAGACCCGGCACTCCCAACTCATCTGCAATTCAATGTCTAATAAGCACCCCACATTAACATACCTGTAACACTTTTGGATTTTAATCAATAATGCTTTCCCTCCCCCAACTCCCTGGTGGCTCAGATGATAAAGAATTTGCCAGCAAATGCACAGATGCCTGTTTGACCCCTGGGTCAGAAAGATCCCCTGGAGGAGGAAATGGCAACCCATTCCAGTATTCTTGAGTCAGACCCCAAACTCACTTTAAAATTTCATTTGGAAGCACCATGTACCACCATCAATTCCTCACCTCTATTAGTTCATACTCAATCCTGCCCCACTCCTATCTCTAAATCATCAGCACAACAGCCAGAATACTATCTTTTGGGGGGTAAGAGCTTTTTTAAAAAAAAAAAACAAAAAAACAATTTTTTATTTTATATTGAAATATAGCCCATTAACAATGTTGTGACAGTTTCAGGTGGAGAGCAAGGGACTCAGCCACACATAAACACGTATCCATTCTCCCCCAGACCCCCATCCAGGTTGCCACGTAACAATAAGCAGAGTTCCACATGCTATATAGTAAGCCCCTGTGGGTTATCCATTTTTAATATATCAGCGTAGACATGTCCATCCCAAACTCCCCAACTATCCCTCACCTGATCCTTGTACCCTGGCAACCATAAGTTTGTTCCCTCAGTCTGTGAATTCAAAAACCTTAATCGAGTTTCTTTTTTTTTTTTTAATTTGGCTGTGTGGCTTTCAGATTGTAGTTCCCCCACCAGGGATTGAACTGGCATCCTCAGCAGTGAAATCTCAGGGTCCTACCATTGGAGAGAATTCCCTCTAATCATTTCTAATAACTTCCCACGGCACTTAGGATAAAATTCAAAGGCTAACACAGTTCTAGATGATCTGGCCTCCTGCCCAGAGAATCCGATGGATAGAGAAGACTGGTGGGCTACAATCGTTGGGGTCACAAAGAGTCGGGCTACAGTCTTGGGGTCACTGAGCAACTAACACGTTCGCTTTTTCTTTCAGCCCTCTTTCCTCCCTACAGTTCTCAGCTCAAATATCACTTCCTCTGAGATTCCTTTCTCTAACTATCCAACTTGAAATACCTTCCCACCATTTATAATCATTTCCTCTGTATCTATTTTATCTAACACTGAGTAAATATTTTAAATCAAACCAGCACAAAGAGAAATCAGTGAAGGACAGAGAATAGAGATAAAATATTTTTACAGGAGCCAGGTGAAAACAAAGTAGGAGATCATGAGTACGTTATCTATGCACCAAATTCATACCTATTCTTGTTTTTTTATAATTTTATTTATTTTTTGCCCTGGCTTTTTTCTCTTACCCTTTTATACCATTGTATTGTATATATGTTTCTAAAGCTTCCCTGAATACTAAAATCAAGCTTAGGTATTTAAAGAAAACCATGATTAAGGAAGCTTCCCTGGTGACTCAAAGGGTCTGCAATGTGGGAAGCCTCGGTTGGATCCCTGGGTGGGGAAGATCCCCTGGGGAAGGGATTGGCAACCCACTCCAGTATTCTTGCCTGGAGAATTCCATAGACAAAGGAGCCTGGCGGGCTACAGTCCATGGGGTCGCAGAGAGTCTGACACGACTGGGCAACTGAGCACGCACATGATTTTCTTCAGAGAAAAGCTTCCCTTTCTTTGTAATCCTGAGTATTTCCTTTCGGGGAAAGAGCAAGAAAAATGGAAACCTAGGAGCTTTGATCTATTCAGCTACTCCCTCAATCCCTCCCTCTCATCATCAGGTAGGGAACTGGTCACATTTCACATCCTATCCATACAATAAATCTAGGCCAGAGGTTATCAAAGTTCAGTGAACACTAGGATCATCTCAGCTTATTCAAACGGATTTCTGGGCCCCGCCCTAACAGTCTTCTTGGGGTAGATCTGAGGTGGAGCCCTAATTTGCATTTTAATGAGTTCTTAGAAATGCCCAATAGTCAGGGACCTTCTTCAGGCATTTCAGTCTCTGTGGCCAGGTGAATATTTCATTCTTTCCTATACCTCCAATGTCTTCCCTTGTGGCTCAGCTGGTAAAGAATCTGCCTGCAATGCAGGAGACCGGAATTCAATCCGTGGGTTGGGAAGATCCACTGGAGAAGGAAATGGCAACGCACTCGAGCCTAGAGAATCCCATGTAGCCTGGTGGGCTACAGTCCATGGGGTCAAAAGAGTCAGACAGGACTTAGCGACTACACCACCATCAAGGTCTAATTAAGGGGTTACTACCTGGTAGGCACTACATAAATGTTTTTGTTGGTGGTTTATTTTTGTTCTTCATGAACATCATGTATATAGTGACAATTTTCACAGGAAGAAATTCTTCACAAGCATTACCTGAGACTGATTCAGTTCTTTCCTTAGCCATCCCATTTTATCCTAAACCATTGAATAGTTTTTATTAGAGAACAATGCCCGAGTTCATTGTTTGCTGAAAGAAGTGATCATTGCTTTATTTGTAGGTAGGAAAGAGAGAAACAGCTGCCTGACTAAGGAATGTGCTCTAGAATGGGAGGTCAAGGGTAATCTCAGATAGCTCTTAGTTGACCTCACTGGATGGCTTCCCAGATGGAGCTAGAACCTGCCTGTGCAGGAAACATAAGAGACTCTGGTTCAATCCCTAGGTTGGGAAGATCCCCTGGAGAAGGAAATGGCAACCCACTAGAGTATTCTTGCTTGGAGAATAACCCTGGATAGAGTAGCCTGGGGGTCTACAGTCCGTGCGTCTGTTCGAGCATCCTAAGCCGCTCAATCTTGTCAGACTCTGAGACCCATGGGCTAGTTGCCTGCTAAGCTCTCAAAGAGCCAGACAGACTGAAGTGACTTATCATGACCTCAGCAGAAGGACAATCTGCACAACTCCACAAGTTTTATAATTCTGTCTCTGAAAAGTTTGTGTTTTTAAAATTTAATTTAAATATTTTGCATCAATCAGTGTGCCACTGATCAAATATCAATGCCTGTTTTGTTTTTTTGTTTTTTTTTTGTGGTGGTGGTTTTAAAACTACCAGACAGGACAATGAAAAAATTCTTCTGCTTGCTATCTGATCTTCCAAAACCTAGTTCCACCCTATGGAATCTTAAGTATACATCCTTTCTCTTTATCTCAAATGACACTCCCCACCAAACCCTCTTCTCCTTCAAATCACTCGCATTCTTTTCTAAGTATCCCTCCCTCCTCAGCCTCCATCTCTTTCCTTTTTCTACTCAGTCCTCATTTTTCGTTTAACATTTGATGCAGCCAAATTATGTGATGATTTTATCAATTATTTGGTCATTTATTCTTATTGTCCTGAGCTTTTATAATTTATATGATTTCATTCTGAGACAGGAAAACATAACCTTTGAATTGAAAGGTAAAACATCAAGCAAAATTCTCATGTCGTGGAGACATATGAGGTCTATCTTAGACTCTAAGAAAGAAAGTGAAGTCGCTCAGTCGTGTCCAACTCTTTGCAACCCCGTGGAGTGTCGGCTACCAGGGACCCCCGTCCATGGGATTTTCCAGGCAAGAATACTGGAGTGGGTTGCCATTTCATTCTCCAGGGGATCTTCCCGACCCAGGGATCGAACCTGGGTCTCCTGCATTTTAAGCAGATGCTTTACCATCTGAGCCACCAGGGAAGTCTAGACTCTAAGTAAATAGTAAATTATTCTGGAAGACCACATATTTAAACTAAGATAATTCTAGAAAGTGCTATGCAACACAATATGTTAAGCTCTTTTTATATCTGTATATTTCCCATGATCCTGTGAGAAACACTTTATCAATATGTTTTATAGCTGATAAAGCTGATCAGTAAAGAATTGGCCTGGAGTGTAGGAGATCTGGTTCGATCCCTGGGTCAGGAAGATATCCTGCAGAAAGAAATGGCAGTCCACTCCAGTATTCTTGCCTGGGAAATCACATACATAGAGGAGCCTGGGGTCACGAAGAGTCAAGCACAGCTTAGAGACTAAACCACCACCACCACCATTTCCCACCATCTTGTGAGAAACATTTTATCAATACATTTTATGGTTGATAAAGCTAATGATTTTGAGGTTGAGTAAGTGACCCAGAGCACTCAGTACAGAAAATTACAGATATTGGATTTGAATCACAACCAAGCTTTACAATACTTCCTTACTTCTAGTAACTAAAAATTTTTGCCAACTTATAAAAGAAAGTACCTCAAATTTAAATTAAAATTTATCACAAAGTACTTTCATAGGCCCCCAATAGTATAGTCAATATCTTTAAGTATTTCAATCATTTCACTTAAAAATCCACCGCCCCAACCCCTACCCAACCTCCCCCTGCCCAAACTTCTTAAGAGGCTCAGTGGTAAAGAATCCACCTGCCAACGCAGGACACTCTGGTTCGACCCCTAGTCCGGGAGGATCCCACGTGCTGCAGAGCAACTAAGCCCGTGTGCCGCAACTACTGAGCCAGTGCTCTGGAGCCCAGGAACCACAACTACTGAAACCCACGTGACCTAGAACCCATGCTCAGCAATGGCAGAAGCCAGCACATGAGAAGCCCTTGCACTGCAACTGGAGAGTAGCCCCCACTCGCCACAACTAGAGAAGAGCCTGTGCAGCAACAAAGACCCAGCACAGCCAAAAATAAATAAATAAAATTATTTTTTTAATAAAAATCTCCCCCAAGCATTAAATTCTTGTGATAAATTAAGCTTATAAAAATAGTAAACCTGGGTTCAGTTCAGTCACTCAGTCATGTCTGACTCTTTGCGACCCTGTGAACTGCCGCACACCAGTCTTTCCTATAATCCCCAACTCCCAGAGCTTGTTCAAACTCATGTCCATCAAGTCGGTGATGCCATCCAAACATCTCATCCTCTGTCATCCCCTTCTCCTCCTGTCTTCAACCTTTCCTAGTATCAGGGTCTTTTCCAATGAGTTAGTTCTTCGCATCAGGTGGCCAAAGTATTGGAGCTTCAGATTTAGCATCAGTCCTTCCAATGAATATTCAGGACTGATTTCCTTTGGGATTGACTGGTTTGATCTCCTTGCAGTCCAAGGGACTCTCAAGAGTCTTCTCCAATACCACAGTTCAAAAGAATCAATTCAGCGCTCAGTTTTCTTTCTAGTCCAACTCTCACATCCATACATAAACCCGTATGTATACATAAATCCATGGAGAAGGCAATGGCACCCCACTCCAGTACTCTTGCCTGGAAAATCCCATGGACAGAGGAGCCTGGTGGGCTGCAGTCCATGGGGTTGCTAGGAATCAGACACGACTAAGCGACTTCACTTTCACTTTTCACTTTCATTCATTGGAGAAGGAAATGGCAACCCACTCCAGTATTCTTGCCTGGAGAATCCCAGGGACAGAGGAGCCTGGTGGGCTGCCGTCTATGGGGTCACACAGAATCGGACACGACTGAAGCAACTTAGCAGCAGCAGCAGCATACATAAATCCATACAGTAAATCTGGAGTTTTTATATATTACAGTGCATTGTATATATTTGGTGCCTGTTATGTTGCTTCAGTCATGTCTGACTCTTTGCAACCCTATGGACTGTAGCCCACTGGGCTCTTTTGTCCACAGGATTTTCCAGGCAAGAATACTGGAGTGGGTTGCAGTACCCTTCTGCAAGGGATCTTCCCAACCCAAGGATCAAATCTGCATCTCTTGAATCTCCTGCCTTGGCAGGTGGGTTCTTTACCACTAGCACCACATGGGAAGCCCAATATATTTGGGTCTCTACTTAAATTCACAAATCTGAAATCAGTGTCTCAATTGTATATTTTAGATTACAATTATATGGCTATTACCATAAGCTATGTACTCTTAAACCTTAGAAATGACACTAAGTAGATGTTTAAGTGTTTAATATTTAATACATGTTTATGTGTTTAGTAGATGTAAACGTTAAGAGTGTGGTTATGATTGGTTAAAAGGTTAACCAACTAGGAGATAATTTGCTTCTTAGTTAAGTGAGTTTATATTTTGCTGGAAACTTCCACTGGGTTTGAGTGCTGGGGCTGCGGGTATCCAGGGTATTTATCAAGCAAACTGACATCTTACCTTCATTCTAATCAATCCCTTCCCAAGTGATTATTTTGCAGTTCCCTTTCACCCTTCACAGAGTGACATAATGACCAGATGCATCTGCCAGAATGATGATTAGGATCTTTTCAGAGACCCTGGTAGGGCTTTGAATTTTATTGACTATGTTAGCAGCCCTATAGCTTCCTATTCCTAAAACTGAATACAGTTTGCCTCCCCTCTCAGCAACATATACACGTAATTATAGGTTTTTACATGATTTTCTTCCTTGACTCAATAGAGTTCTCTCTTCTGAGGAAGGGGCTGTCTTGTGAGACTCTAATGTCTTATACAGAAAATCTGGGATTTCCTGGATCTCATTCAGAAAAGGAGAGCTTGCTTTTAACTCCTCTTGGAGGTTGCTATGCTAGATCTATGTAATAGAAGTTATAGCACAAACTCAGGAATGAGTTCTAAAGTGAAAATTAATTACTCCTTGTCAAAATGGGGTCTTTTTTTTTCTTTAAAAAACTTTTATTATTGTGAAGTGCTATACCTATACTTAAGAATTATTTTAAAAAATTATACTTAAGAATTATAGCTCAGTGATTATCAAAAAATGAATATCCATATGACCATACCCCAAAACAATATTATTATAGAACATTATCAACTTCTCAGATGCCACCCTCAGCCTCACCTAGTCACTGTTCATTCCTCCCCACAATGATAACAACTGTTGTTACTTGCATTTTTTAAAGATAAGTATGCATGCTTGAGATAGAAGTTTTACTGTAAAACAAAAATGAGGTCTTTGGGGCTCCCAAATCTCCATATTTGACAGATCAGGGATAGCAAAATGATTTCAATCTGTATGATTTTGAAAACCCAAGGTATTTAAAGAGGAAAGAATGATAAGAATGAATCCCTGAAATTTTAAAAGACAATTTTACCTTGAAATCTTTCATCTTCTCAGTGGTAAGCACCATGAGGCTTGTGTTCCTGAGACATAAAACAGATCTCACAAAAGAGCATCTGATGTCTCACACAGAACCTCTTCAGTTTTTCTTGGTAGATCTCACATATGCTAGCCTTTAAATCCATCATGTGAGGATTTTGCTGTCTCAGCCGTCATCCTCAGCTGCAGGTTACACCTCAGATCACTTATCTTGTACATTTATTTTATTTTTTATTCAAAAAAATTTTTGAATATGCCATGCAGTGTGCAGGATCTTAGTTCCCTGACCAGGGATCAAATCCGTGTCTCTACAATGGAAGGGCAGAGTCTTAACCACTGGACCTCCAGGGAAGTCCCTTCCCTTGCAAATTTCTTTATACTTAAAGCAGGTGCTGTAATCAGATTCCTTTCCAATTTCATAAGAGGCAATCACAGCAAGACTTGTGTCCACATTCAACGGCAAGTGGTTTCTTCAAATTGTGTGAACAGATAGAACAAGTCACCTCTTCCAGGAGATCTGGTAGAGCCAAGGCAGCCAGTGTCCTTTTGAGGAAGGCAGAGAGGGGTTAAGAAGAAAGAAATCTCACTTTAACCTGGTATTTTGCAAGATCAGAAATTTGTCTCAAAGTCAACTCATAATCACATTCTTATCTTCTCACTTAACGCTGTCTTTTGTCCCCACTGTTTTTCACATTTTAAGATTGAAGTATACTGATGTACAATATAAATTGAAGTGAAAGTGAAAGTGAGTCGCCCAATCGTGTCCAACTCTTTGCAACCCCGTGGACCAGTTCCCTCTGCAGGGAAGGGATTCTGCCCTTTGTTATTCCTTCAGGACAGCCCAGCAGTGGACCCAACAGAGGGACTCAACAAAAGGTCAGCTGAATAAATGAGACTTGAAAAGTCTAAAAAGAAAAAACTGAGGTCAAAAACTTTCTAAGAAACCAAGGAAAAATTCGAACTCCATACTGATTCCAAATTCCTGTTGCTGCTGCTAAGTCGCATCAGTCATGTCCGACTCTGTGCAACCCCATGGACTGTAGCCCACCAGGCTCCTCTGTCCATGGAATTCTCCAGGCAAGAATACTGGAGTGGGTTGCCATTTCCTTCTCCAGGGGATCTTTCTGACCCAGGGGTCGAATCTGGGTCTCCTGCTTTGCATGCAGATTCTTTACCAACTGAGCTACTAGGGAAGCCCCACAATATAAGTTACAGGTGTACAATATAAGGATTCATGATTTTTAAAGGTTATATTCCATTTATAGTTATTATAAAATATTGGCTTTAATTGCCATTCTTACCCCATTAAGTTGTGTGGGACTTCAATTCCTCTACCCAGAATGTTCTTCTCAGAATGTTACTCTCCATTCACATTCCTGCTGGTAATTCTTGTTTCTAAGACAAGGAGGTAGACGTATGATTTTGGTAAAAGGCAGGGTGAAAACATGACCAAGGAACCAGTCTGCATTGCGGTGGAACCCAGTCCTAGGGAGTAGTTTTTTTCACTAAAGTCCTGCTTCTCAAGTTTCACTGCTTATTGGAGTCTTCTGGAGAGCTCTAACAATTGTGATGCCTAAAGCTGTGGCTTCCAAACTTTACAGTTCATCCGTGTCAAGAGGAGATCTTGTTAAAACAGGGATTGCTAGGCTCCACCCTAGAGGTTTTCATTCAGTAAGTCTGGGGTGGTGCTCAAGAATTTATATTTTCAACAAGTTCAACATGATGTTGAGAAGTACTGTACCAGTTAGGGCACTGTTGTTCAGTTCCTAACTCATGTCTGACTCTTTGTGACCCTCTTCTCTTTTTGCCTCCAATTTTTCCCCGCATCAGGGTCTTTCTCAATGAGTTGGCTCTTTGCATCAGGTGGCCAAAGTATTGGAGCTTCAACTTCAAGTATCAGTCCTTCCAATGAATAATCAGGGTTGATTTCCTTTAGGACTGACTGGTTGGATCTCTTTGCAGTCCCAGGGACTCTCAAGAGTCTTCTCCAGCACCATAATTGGAAAGCATCAGTTCTTCATTGCTCAGCCTTCTTTATGGTTCAACTCTCACATCCGTGCATGACTGCAGGAAAAACTATAGGTTGACTGAACGGACTTTGTCGGTAAAGTGATGTCTCTGATTTTAATACACTGTCTAGGTTTGTCATAACTTTCCTTCGAAGAAGCAAACATATTTTAATTTTATGTCTAAACCAAGTCAATCAGAACCTCTGGAGGTAATCTATAGGCTACAGGTTTTGTGTAACTCACCAGGTGAATATATACAATTAAGTTTGAGAACGACGACTCTAATAAGATACTGAAAGGATTTAAAAAGAAACATTTTGGAGCATCTATATGGTTGCATATATAAAACCTCAATGACCTAGCCTAACCTGTGACCGTGAACCATGCTTTGTGTCCCCAGCTGCTTTGCCAGGAAAGATTCGATCTTTTGGGGATGCTCCTCCACAAGCATTTCTAAAAGTCTTTTTTTGTTTGTTTGTTTTTTAACCTTCCCTTTAACAGCTCCTTAAGGGTGCTTAGCACTTAGTTCTTGTACTTGCAGCAATTTTCGTCAAGCACACTTAAACACAGTACCTGATTATTGTCATGAATTACTATAATTCATGAATTCCCAGCTATGCCTAAGACCTCCAACTCTAGGATTCTCCCAACTATAATTCATGCCCTAGCCCAACAGGTATTTTCTTAGATCTTTGCACCTCAATATCCAAGAAAGGGCAAGGGTGGTGAGGAAAAGTGTCATTTTGTTTTTCTCAAGAGATTCCACTTGCTCTCTTAAGCTATGTCATAAGCTTAACCTCTTAGGAACTTAACCTCTGTGGCTGCAATCAATAAACATGGGCGGAGCGCCACCTGGCAGTATCTAGCACCAATTACCATTGGATAGTTGGAGGGGGAGACACCCCATTGACCTTCAGTGTTTGATTTGACTGGATCTTTGCACAACCAACAAAGCTGCTTTTGGTCACAGTTGTATACTCCTCGAGTTTAAAGTTTGTGGCTCATTCAATCCTGTGGAAATGGAAGTACAGCTCTGTGGGTAGTAGCAGGGACTCTGGAGTAAGGCAACAGGGATGCCCTAGTGGTGCAGTGGTAAGGAATATACCTTGGGTTTGATCCCTGGGTTGAGAAGATCCCCTGGAGAAGGAAATGGCAACCCACTCCAGTATTCTTGCCTGGGAAATCCCACGGACAGAGGAGCCTGGTGGGCTATAGTCCATGGGGTTGCAAAAGAGTCAGACACAACTTCTCAACTAAACAACAACTGGAGTTAAGCCACCTTGAATATCTAGGGCAAGGTTCACAAGCAAGGTTTGTTTTCTCATCTGTAAGTGGGACTAGAACTAATATATACCTCCTCCCATCACTTCATGGGAAATAGATGGGGAAACAGTGGAAACGGTGTCAGACTTTATTTTTGGGGGCTCCAAAATCACTGCAGATGGTGACTGCAGCCATGAAATTAAAAGACGTTACTCCCTGGAAAAAAAGTTATGACCAACCTAGATAGCATATTCAAAAGCAGAGACATTACTTTGCCAACTAAGGTCCGTCTAATCAGGGCTATGGTTTTTCCAGTGGTCATGTATGGATGTGAGAGTTGGACTGTGAAGAAGGCTGAGCACCGAAGAATTGATGCTTTTGAACTGTGGTGTTGGAGAAGACTCTTGAGAGTCCCTTGGACCTCAAGGACATCCAACCAGTCCATTCTGAAGGAGATCAGCCCTGGGATTTCTTTGGAAGGAATGATGCTAAAGCTGAAACTCCAGTACTTTGGCCACCTCATGCGAAGAGTTGACTCATTGGAAAAGACTCTGATGCTGGGAAGGATTGGGGGCAGGAGGAGAAGGGGACGACAGAGGATGAGATGGCTGGATGGCATCACTGACTCGACGTACGTGAGTCTGAGTGAACTCCGGGAGTTGGTAATGGACAGGGAGGCATGGCGTGCTGCAATTCATGGGGTCGCAAAGAATCGGACACGACTGAGTGACTGAACTGAACTGAACTGAACTGAGGGCCACTGGGAGCATTAAGTAAAAATATAAAAAGTGTTGAGAAGGAATCCCTGGTAGTCCAGGGATTAAGACTCTGTGTTCCCACTGTGAAGTATTAGTTGCTCAATTGTGTAACAGGAGGGAAAGGGACAGGGCTTCAATTGGTAGAGAATCTGCCTGCAATGCAAGAGACCTGGGTTCCATCCCTGGGTTGGGAAGATCCCCTGGAGAAGGAAATGGCAACACAATCCAGTATTCTTGCCTGGGAAATCCCATGGACAGAGGAGCCTGGCGGGCTACAGTCCATGGGGTCGCAAGACACAACTTAGCGACTAAATCACCACCAGCACCACAACTTTTGAAAAAATGACATAGCCCAAGGACACAATAAAACTGATTAGAATCAAATGGGACCAAGATGGCAGACAAGACTAGATCTTAATCCTCAATCAACAAAGCAAAATGATGCACCCAGAGATCCCATGACAGTTCTAGGCACTGTTAAAAGACCAAGGAGTGGGCGGTGGCCCAAATCCTGGAAATCTCCAAAATAGTTGGAATAATCCTCCCCCTATAAAAACAAATCACACCAAATTTCACAGTGCATTCACCCTCTGCAATGGCCCACACTCTGTCTGTGGAATGTGTTTCTCTCTGTATCTGAATAAATCCAGTTCTCACATTTTACTTTGTCTCTCACTGAATTCTTTCTGTGATGAGACATCAACAACCTGAGCTTCATTAGGTCCTGAAACCAGGTACTGCGGGTTTTGGCTGGGCTCAAGTCCCAGCCACGTGGGTACAAGTCTCAAACAGGGTTTTGGCTGGGCTTGAGTCCCAGCCGTGTGGTGTTAAGTCCCAAACTGGGTTTTGGCTGGGTTTGAGTTCCAAACTGAGGTAAACGGTTTCATCTGTGAGTGCTGTATGTTCTCAGTTGCTCAGCTGTATCTGACTCTTTGCAACCCCATGGACTGTAGCCCGCCAGGCTCCTCTGTCCATCAAATTCTCCAGGCAAGAATACTGGAGTGAGTTGCCATTTCCTTCTCCAGGGGATCTTCCCGACCCATGAATCTCACCTCAATCTCCCACATTACAGGCAGATGTTTTTACTGTCCGAGTCACCAGGGAAGCCCCATTGTGAAGGAGTGGAGTTTCATCCCTGGTTTGGGAACTACGATCCCTCAAGCTGTACACGTGGCCACAAACAACAACAAAAAAAATGGATAGAGAGAGAATGGTGTTTGGCAAAGAGCCAAAGTTCTCATTTTATACTAGCTACTCTCATTCTTTTTTCCCCTAAAGATAACTGTTTTTTTGGTGTGAGAATCTTAGGAATAAACGTTAATAATTCCTTGAGAAAAGCAGACCTTCCCATTAAAAAGATGAGGAAGCAACATATACACACAAAAGCATCTGTTTCCTTACCTATAAAATACATGTCTATGTGAGATAATTGTTTTTCTAATTTACTGGGTATACTACACCTGGAACATAAAGATGTTTAATAATTCCTGGAGGATTAAGTGATAGGCATCTCCTAAAGAGTGTCACATGATAAAAGCAAGACATAAAACTAGCGACCTTGGGGAGGGAGGTGGAAGGGACGTTCAGGAGGGAGCGGACATATGTATACCTATGGCTGATTCATGTTGCTGTTCGGCAAAAACCAACACAATACTGTAAAGCAATTATCCTTCAATTAAAAATAAATAAATTAAAAAAAAACTAGTTACTTTTGCATTCTCTTTTTTCAATCTAGCATTATCCTTTACCAATATTAAATCCTGTTTGCATGGTACTCAAAATTATTTATCTGTAATAATCTCAAATCCCATCCTCCCCATTAAAAAAGGGGAAAGAGCGGGGATATATATGTGTACTTATGGCTGATTCATGTCGTTATACAGCAGAAACAGACACATCAATGTAAAGCAATTATCCTCCAATGAAAAATGAATTTTAAAGAATAATTTAAAAAAAAAGATTGGAACCGAAAAAACAAATAAAATGGAGAGGGAAGTTAAACTATAACTCCTTTTTCTTAATAGTCCAACCTAAATTTAGACTATGTCTTTTTATCCTTATTTTTCACTATTTGTTCGAACTGCTTTTTAAAAATTTTCCTGCTCAGGCTTCCTAACTCAGATGTTTTTCTTCTTTTCCTTGGCTTCCCTTTTTATCTCTTTAGAAGATAAAGTACATAAAGCATTCAGCACAAAGCCCGGAACAAGTACATTTTCAACAGTTGACTTTTCTTAACGTAAAGGGATGAACAAATAAAGGGTTTATTCTCCAGAAAAACAAACAAAACACCTCAGCCTAAATTCTCACATAAGACGTATAAATTGTCAGAGCTCTGGAAGGCAACTCTCAGCCTCCGACCTTGGTAACTCAGCAGGAGCTGCTGGGTTACAACTTTGAACGGAGTGTGAATTTTTAGCACTAGCTCCCTCCCCTCTGATCTGCCCTCCAGGTGTAGTGGGTAGAAACAACAGGCTACCTAGAAAGAATAACAAAGGCGAATATTTACAAGCCAAACAGGGTCTTTTAATATGTCTTAGATAAAGAGAATGTTACAATCTATATTTTTTGTTATGATAATACCTTGACCCACTGTCAGATCCTGTATTTTATTCTTCAAATATCCCCACAGCTTTCTCACTTCTAAATAGTAGCTTATTCCTTTATTTGAAATGTGCCTAAGCCGTTAGTTTAAAGGTTCAGGTCAAATGAAGTTTTCCCTGGTTTTTCATCAAGAAGGAAATATTTCTTCTACAAAAATGCCAAAGCAGTCAAGAAATTTAAATTCTACCACCTTTTTTTTTTTTTTAAGGCTCTTTTTACATGCCTTACAAGATCTTCCGGGATCAGGGGCTGAATCTTCAACGTTGGCAGTGTCAGCGTGGAGTCCTAACCACTGGACCACCTGGGAACTCTTAGCCCTCCCTGTGTCTTTGAGGTTCCTCTTTTCTGTGTGTTTCACACCTAGCTGCAAGTGGGTGATAGTTGTGACTGCGGACCTCTTGAGTTACCTCTTGGTTACCTCTGCAGGAGGAGACAGGCCAGAGAAGCAGCTGTTTGAGTTGTTAATCTCAGAAATCCTGTCTGGCTGTACAGGGCTCGAAGCGTTGGTATAATGGGTTTTGGGAAGGCTGGCCCACTCTATAAACTTCATCTTGAATTAAATCTAATCAAGGTGTTCAGACAGAAGGTAAAGAAGTCTGCTTTCCCAATAGTGAGTGTGTAGCCATTGATTGCAGATGCTTATCACAGGATCACACCATAATGAGAGCTCTCTAATTTCCTTCTGAAAGACACTTGAGCCAGTAAGTAAGTGGGACTTCCCTAGCAGTCCAGTGGTTAAGACCCAGCATTGCCAATGCAGGTAGCTTGGGTTCAATCTTGGACTGGGAACTAATATTCTATGTGCTACAAGGCGTGGCCAAAATAAATAGAAATTATTTTTTAAAAGAAGACAATAAGCAAGTTGCAGCATAGTGTAGACAGAAAAGAATGACAGGCAGGAGGGAGACCCAGCTTCCTAGCCCAGGCTTGACTCCTACACTAAGTATTCAGGGAACTAACACAATTTATTAGTCTCCATTTCTTCATCATCTTTAGAAGGTGGTTGGACTGTATGACCTCTTGGCTTCCAGTTAGACAGAAGATTGTGATTCTACAACAATATGGTTCCCCTACCTATTCATCTGAAACTTATTTACAGGGAAACTGAGTCCTTTCTATGAGCAAAAGGTTCTTTTAGTCAGTGATGAATAAGATATGGTTATTGTGTTGAGTTACGGAAGGGGTTTATTTGGAAGAGGGAAGTGGGATGAAACAGATCAGTGTGAGTCGACTCAGAACACGAGAGTCCCCTCATTCCAAACTGGAATACGGGCTCTGTGATGAAGGGCTTATTCTAATAATTCTGGTCAGTGTGAAAGACTCTGAGTTTGTGTGGGAAATTAACAGATCGACTGTACATGGTAACATAAATCCTTTTCCCAGAGATGGCAATTCATGGCAGTGTAGTTTTTATCTCATGTATGTGTGTGTTTGCAAGACCCTTACTCAAGACTAATTTCTAACAGTATTTTGAAGCTGTGCCCCTAATTTCTAGCCTATAAGAAATCTGAACACTAGATATTTCATGACCCCAAACTTTGGTATAACTCTTTGCTCTGGTGCTTCTTTTTTCTAGCATAAATTCTCACTCCAGTCATTCCCATATACATATGATTAAAACATTAATGACTTTAGAAAAATGAGTTTTGACTAGGAGGATGGAAGGTGGAGGCAGAATCATTTCAGGCTTGAAAACGTCTTTTGACAAAAGTTCAGGATAAGGAAACATTTAACATCTTGTTGGAGATGATTGGGAAAGAAGAATCAGTTGGGAGCATGAATGTCAGAAAGAAATTATTAGGATAACACGAGTATGGAGAACCATGAAAGGTTGCCAAGTTGGAGACTGAGAAGAGAAAAATAGAAATAAAGTATGATGAACATGATGGGGGTATAGAGCTGGTTAGACTCTGAGGAAGAGCTTTTAAGATTCCACTTCCTGGTATGCAGGGAGTGGAGGACGTGCCATGACAAGACTCGATTCTTCTGAACATATGACAGCAAATGTATAGGATTCAGCACTAATTTCAGAGGTGGTTGTACACAGTCTGCAAATCGAACATTTAATTTTTTCATCAGTATAAAAATAACATCTACATACTTAATTTCTGTACAGTAAGAAGTGATGAGGTTTAAGAAGGTCTAGTTTAAAAATTTTCAAAGGGTGAAAAGAAATGGGCAAAATTATGTTTTATCCTGAAATACAATTTCTTTCCATCCACTCCACAGTGTCATGGCTCCCCATGGCAAGTTCCAACAACAAAGATGTTCTTGGTGCTTTCTGTGGTGGCAGAGAGGTGAGTATCATAGTCTGTAGGGCAGAGCAATACATGTAACTCTAGTAATCCACTGTACATCAAAAGTCAGGGAATGCTTCAGTGGCATTAGTCTCAATTGGGGGAATAAATAAAATTAAATCAAAGGACACAGTACCTGATAAAGGAGTGAAAAGCTTGTAGGCTCTGGTCAAAGAAAGAAAAGGCCCTAAAGAGAGAAGGAATGTATACTATAGTTTTCTTCCTTCAGTATCTCAACTAGATTCCATTAGTGGAAAGATTTGGCTGAGACTCCAATTCCGATATTATCAGAGATCATTATAATTTAAATCTCTGTACTGGTTTATACCAAATTACCCAACCCTCCGAAGAAGGCAATGGCACCCCACTCCAGTACTCTTGCCTGGAGAGTCCCATGGATGGAGGAGCCTGGTGGGCTGCAGTCCATGGGGCCGCTAGGAGTTGGACATGACTGAGCGACTTCGCTTTCACTTTTCACTTTCATGCACTGGAGAAGGAAATGGCAACCCACTCCAGTGTTCTTGCCTGGAGAATCTCAGGGACGGGGGAGCCTGGTGGCTGCCATCTATGGGGTCACACAGAGTCGGACACGACTAAAGTGACTTAGCATAGCCTACCCAACCCTCCAGCCTAAAACCAATGTGTCTCAGTGGTTTGATGGTACTATTTATACATAGTAATCAACTCTTGAAATGACAACTCTTAGCAGCAAGTATCCTCAGAATCCAGCATGTGGCTTGCATGACATTCCTTAAAAGTTTGGGGTTGATGATGAACCCAGCATACAGGAGTTCCAAATTAAGTCATAATTGGCTTTGTGTCAATGGGTGAAATTAGTCACAGAGGAGAGTAAGAATTTTGTGTAATAACAACATAGCAAAATGATTACCTACTTGTTACTCGAAACAATAGACTCTGGGGGAGCATTTTCAAATCCCAGAATAGAGACTTGCTGAGATGTCCTTCTTTGAGAAAATGTCTACAGCAGATCTGATGGAGAATCTCAGGGAGGAGCTGACCTGTTTCATCTGCTTGGACTATTTCACCAGCCCAGTGACCACCGAGTGTGGGCACAGCTTTTGTCTGGTGTGTCTCCTGAGAAGCTGGGAGGAACATAACACCCCCTTGTCATGTCCTGAGTGCTGGAGGACCTTGGAGATCCCGCATTTCCAGCCCAATGAGCGTCTGGGGAGGCTGGCTGGCATCGGCAAGCAGCTCAGATCCCAGGTCCTGCAGAGTGAGGGCAACCAGGGCAGCTACGAGAGGATGCTGGCTGCCACCAGGATGTTGTCTGACAAGGAGCCGGGGGGCCACAACTTCTTAACCCAAGGCCACGGAGTAAACAGAATGAATCTCTCCAGTGAGGCTGAGGAGCATCACAAAGTAAGATGGGAGGCTCGATATGAATTTCAGAACACAAATCAGATTCTATCACATAAGGTGATGTTAGTTGCTCAGTTATGTCCGACTCTTTGCCCACCAGGTTCCTCTGTCCATGGGGTTCTCCAGGCAAGAATACCGGAGTGGGTTGCCATGCCCTTCTCCAGGGGATCTTCCTGACCCAAGGATCAAACCCGGATCTCCCACCTTGCAGGCAGATTCTTTACTGTCTGAGCCACCAAGGAAGCCCCAACTGCCATAATATTTTCTATGGGTAACAGTCATGGGTGTTAGTCTCCAGGCACCATATCACAAATCTGGGCATGGATCCTTTTTCCCCTTTTGATCTAAAGTCTCAGTCATCTTGTTAGTGGTCCTCAAGACCCCTTCATGACCTGGTGCTCTGCTCATTTACCACAAAGAGTTTGTTTCTATTGCAGGAGAAACTCCAGGAAATACTAGACATTTTGTGTAAAAAGAGAAAGGAAACAGAGGTTATATTAAACCATGAGAAGGAGAGAGTGATATTGTGTAAGGTCAGTATCTGTTTTACTTTTCCATTTTGTATGTGATTCTACAAGAGGGCATAGAGGGATGCTTCACGGAGCATCAGAAGGAAATGACAGAATTTACCATCTCCAGTGCTGCAGTGTGGAGTATCCTTGCTCTGGGCTGCCTACCTCTGTTTGTCCATCTGAAGACTCAGCTCAATTCTCCCATCGCCTGGCTGGCTTATTTTTCCCTTCTTTGTACCTATACCACATGGTGGCTACCTATATGTCTGCTCTGATTATAATTATGAAATATATGTTATAGATATATCATATAGAATGGAAACTGATTGAAAAAAAGAATATCTCAAATGATTTAGGGGAAAAAGGGCAGATAAAAAAGAAACAAAGAGGAAGGAAAATTGAAGCAAAATACGGTGCGGATTGGTACACCTGAACAAGAGCTCGAGGTTAGCTGCAGACTAGAATTTAAGCTGTATAGCAAAAAGCAGAACTAAATGTCTAATTAGATTTTTTAAAAGCATGTTTTTGATTATCTCAATAACCTCTGACTTCTTACATGGGAGCATTGGTGATGTTCATTTCTATTCCTAGTATGTGATCCATTGTCTACTTTCATTGACTAAATGTTTGATGAATAAATGAATGCATGCTTCCCCCACCTTAATTTTTGTCCTAACTTTATTTTGCTTTACTTTTAAAAAATAATAGTACTCATCACCACCTATCATAATTTGCTTGTTTATTTTTTGTTGCTTCCACTAGAATGACAATCTCCTAGGAGTAGAATTTTTGATTTTTTTTTTTTACTACTATAAGCTACAACACACAGCTCCTAAAATATCAAACTATCCACCTAGCTAGTCAACAGAATGTATGTGTTATGTGTCAGGTTTCAAGAATTATCACAGTGAAACTCTAGGACTTTGTAAGAGTTAAAAATCTACTTAAGTGATTCTGTGACTAACTTTACTGTCCGTGTGTGTGTGTGTGTGTGTGCGCGCGTGTGTGCATGCTGGTGTGACGGCAGGAAGAGACAAAGACCTGTAAGCAGGTTGTCCTGTCAGAATATGCAAAAATGCACCAGTTCCTGAAGGAGGAGGAGCAGCTGCAGCTGCAGCTGCTGGAAATGGAGGAACGAGAGAACCTGAAGAAACTGCGGGACAATGAAATCAGGCTGACCCAGCAGATGCGAAGCCTGAGCAAAATGATGGAACAGATAGAGTCCACGTGTCAGAACTCGATTATAGAGTCTTTCGAGGTAAGAACATTGGAGAAACGAATGAAAAAAAAAAAACCCTTATGTCATCTATCATATTTCAAGTTGCACAGAATAAAGTTTTCTTTATTTACTTGAAAAATTAAGTTCTGGCCCCCCAAGAAAACTTTCTTAAAGAATGACTGTTCTCTGTATAGTGTAAATAAAATTTTGAAGAGGAAAAGGAAAAAAAGAGGAATGTCCATCCAAACAAGTCAAATTATGACTCCAATTTTTTTGTGTACCTGCCTTATTGCAATCTCAGCTTTGCCAAATATTTTATATTTAATGAACATTGTGTACTGGGCACTTTAAATTACATCTTCAAAAAGACCCGATGAGGTTAAATACTATTATTTAACTATTATGATATTTAACTATTATGATATTTAACTATTATGATATTTACTATAGGTGATTGGTAGTGATAAAACGGGTTGAAGTGAAGTGAAGTTGCTCAGTCGTGTCTGACTCTTTGTGACCCCACGGACTGTAGCCCACCAGGCTTCTCCATCCATGGGATTCTCCAGGCAAGAATACTGGAATGGGTTACCATTTCCTTCTCCAGGGGATCTTCCCAACCCAGGGCTCAAACTCGGGTCTCCCGCATTGGAGGCAGACGCTTTAACCTCTGAGCCACCAGGGAAGCCCTAAAACGGGTTAATGGAGGCAGTTATTTTGTTTTCTTTTAACTTTTTATTTCATATTGGAGTATAGCCCATTAACAATGTTATGATAGTTTCAGGTGAACAGCAAAGGGACTCAGCCATCCATATATATGTATCCATTCTCCCCAAAACTCGACTTTCATCCAGGTAATAGTGGCAGTTATTTAGTAGTTCAGATAATTTGCCTGTCAAATAGCTAGTAGGTGATAGAACCCATGTATTTGTGTACTGAGTCCACATTCCTCACCATCTTTCCTCTACTAACTTTCTAGGCTACTATTGAGTTCTTTGGGACCTTTCTAAACATAAGCTGTGTTCCAGTTTCCTGTTTCCAGCTTCAAATCACTTTCCTAGACTAGCTCCCCAGAATGCTGCTGTTTAATTTATTGCCTTCCCAATAAGCCAGTTCAGGCTTTCTAGGTGGCACTGCTGGTAAAAAAAACCTGCCTGCCAATGCAGAAGACCTAAGAGACCTGGGTTCCATCCCTGGGTCAGGAAGATCCCCTGAAGGACAGCACAGCAACCCACTCCAGTATTCTTGCCTGGAGAATCCCATGGACAGAGGAGCCTGGTGGGCTACAGTCCCTGGGGTCGCTAAGAGTCGGACACGACTGAAGTGAGACTTAGCACGTACAATAACCCAGTCTAACCATACACAGGCTTAGTTTCACCTCTCACAAAGCTACTTCCCTTTGCTTATTTCTACCTCCCAGAGACATCATTAGATAAAAAGGCCAATAGTTTGACTCCTTTCTCAGCCAAGTTCTGTTGACAAAGGATGGTATGAGAAAAAGAGATCTTTAGTTATTGTGAGAAACATTTCACATTCACAAGCACTCATCCTAGAAGAAGTTCAAGACTTTTTTCTGCCACACGATCTCCCATTCAAAGTATTCTTGAGCCATGGGAAGGGGACTCTATGAAATCTGCAAAGGACTGTATTCAAAATGGACTGTCTTTGCTAGCGCTCAGAGTGCAGAAAACTAACTTTCTTTCTTTTATACCCTTAGGATGTGAGAGGAATACTGGAAAGGTAGGTTTTTCTTCTGTGTTCAGTCGTGTAAGGAATGGGGTGGTGGTGCTGATACAATAGGTTTTCAGAGAGGGGATGAAAGTGTCCGTGCTGTTGGGGCAGAAAGGGCTGGATTCTCACGTTGGAGCAGGTCATGCGGTCTGTGCGGAGGAGACCAAGTGACCGTCTCTGCCCTCCCGTAGGAGCGAGCCCCTCTTGCTTCAGTGTCCGGAGGCCATCAGCACGGAGCTGACTCTGTGCCACATCACAGGAATGAGGGAGATGCTAAGAAAATTCAGCAGTAAGTCAGCATGATTTGTCAACCCTCTAGGGGCTTTCAGAGTTGATGGGTGCAGGGTGGGCACAGACCATCTCTGCTGGAATGGGCAGAAGCACTGAGACTTGACTGATGTTTGATCTGACTTTGTTTTCTGTCTGAGTCCTGCTCCTTCCTCTGTTTGCATGGTCCTGTTTTGTCCATCCTGTCTCCTTGTACATGCACACACACAGACCTCCTCAGGGGGTTCTGCGTTGCTCCCTCTGTTCTTGTGAGGATAAAAGCTGATCTAAACTCTTAAATCTCAGTGAGGGAACATTCAAAGAACTATCCTTTTAGAATGCTCCAAATATTTACACTGGCTAAGACTTAGAGAGGTGAGCACTAGGTTTCACCTTTTATCTTGTTGACAATCTGACCTTCAGAGAAAGGCCTAATGGATGCTGGACTCAACAGATATTTGAGAAGTGCCTACTATGTGCTATAGTAGGGACTGTGCTCTTAGGTTCTGTGGTGCAAAGTGGTAAAGAACCCACATGCCAATGCATAAGAGAGACATAAGAGGCACGGGTTTGATCCCTGGGTCAGGAAGACCGCTGGAGGAGGGCATGGCAACCCAGTCCAGTATTCTTGCCTGGAGAATCCCATGGATAGAGGAGCCTGGCAGGCTACGGTCCATAGGGTTGCACAGAGTCAGACACAACTGATGCGACTTAGCACACATGCAGCACGCATGCACATATTTACAATGATGAATGAGACATTTACTTCTGCTTTTGTAGATCTTACAGTGAGATTGAGGAGACTGATGTTAATCAAACAGATAGTGATGATTGGGATTTGATCTACAAAGAAAAGTATAAAATGATATGATGGGGGTGCCTGATCTTGTCTGGATAATCAATGATAGTTACTCCCAGGAGGCTGGGAGAGGTGGTCTCTCACGGGGTTCAAAACGAGTTTCATCGAATGATCATTGGCAGTTGCAATATATCTGTGCTCAGTCAGGTCCGACTCTTTGTGACCCCATGGACTGTAGCCCACCAGGCTCCTCTGTCCATGGGATTCCTCAGGCAAGAATACTGAAGTGGGTTGCCATTGCCTACTCCAGGCAAATCTTCCAGATCCAGAGATCCAACCTGTGACTCTTGTGTCTCCTACATGAGCAGGCAGATTCTTTACCACTAGCGCCATCTGGGGAGCCCTAACTCATAGGAAGTTATTAATACATTTAAGCTTGAGATAATGAAAAATGCGGATTAGGAATTGCTATTCAAACACTCGGCAACTTTGTAATCTTGGCCCAGTTTCCTAACCTCTACAAACCTCAGTATTTTTTTCTTTTATAAAAATGGAAAGAAGATAATAATATTTGCCATGATTAAATGAGATAATGTACAGAAAATGCCTGGCACCAAGTAGTTCAGTAACCGATAACTTTTTCTCCCACTCAAACTCAAGAACCATAACCAACCCTGGCTAAAACAAATACAAATGACAAAAGATATGACCTGTGTGGATAAACAGCTCTTAGTTCTACAAGTGTCTTTTTTTTTTTTTAATTTTATTTTATTTTTAAACTTTACAATATTGTATTAGTTTTGCCAAATATAGAAATGAATCCACCACAGGTATACCTGTGTTCCCCATCCTGAACCCTCCTCCCTCCTCTCTCCCCATACCCTCCCTCTGGGTCGTCCCAGTGCACCAGCCCCAAGCATCCAGTATTGTGCATCGAACCTGGACTGGTGACTCGTTTCATACATGATATTATACATGTTTCAGTGCCATTCTCCCAAATCTCCCCACCCTCTCCCTCTCCCACAGAGTCCATAAGACCGATCTATACGAAACAGAACCACTTCCACTCCATTATCAGAGATCCAGTATCATTCTCCACATGATTTATTGGTTTCCTTTTAGAGATCCACTCTCTATGTTTTGTGATACAGTAAAAGAAGGGTCTCAGAGACACTGTTCCAATTAGGACAAAAATTCCCACCACCGTCACCTAAATTAAATTTTAAACAATAGGACTAGGGGCTTCCCTCGTGATCCAGTGGTTAAGACTCCATGCTTCTATTGCAGGGGTTATGGGTTCTGTCTCTGGTAGGGGAACTAAGATTCTGCATGCTGAGTGGCTCAGTCAGAAAAAAAAAAAAAAAAAAAGGACTAGATACTAAGACCTTAATTTAAATTCCACATACGTAAGAGAGTTTTCTAGAATGCAAATGGGGATTCATTCTTTTCTCCTTTTGCAGCGGATATAACCCTAGATCCAGCCACAGCCAATGCCTACCTAGTCTTGTCTGAGGATCTGAAAAGTGTGAAACATGGAGGAATCCGACAGCAGTTGCCTGACAACCCTGAAAGATTTGACCAGTCTGCCACGGTGCTGGGCACTCAGGTCTTCACCTGCGGGAGACACTACTGGGAGGTAGAAGTAGGCAACAAGACCGAGTGGGAGGTGGGCATCTGTAAGGACTCAGTGAGCAGGAAGGGGAATCTCCCCAAGCCTCCTGGGGACCTCTTCTCACTTATAGGCTTAAAGATTGGCGATGATTATAGTCTTTGGGTCTCATCACCTTTGAAAGGCCAACACGTCAGAGAGCCAGTGCATAAGGTTGGCATTTTCTTAGACTATGAGTCCGGACATATAGCGTTCTACAACGTGACAGACGAGTCCCTCATCTACAGCTTCCCTCCAGCCTCTTTCCAAGAGGCTCTCAGGCCCATCTTCTCCCCTTGTCTCCCAAACGAAGGGACCAACACAGGCCCTCTTGTCATCTGCTCGCTGAATCACCACGTCTGAGGGAGACGCCCTCAGCCTTCTCGGAGAGTGAGGTCTAAGACCAACTGTAACTATTCATTAGGATGATTAATGCATTGATAGTATTAACATCAGGTGATCTGAAAGAAAGCACCGCCCCGCCTCCCACAACCCTCAAGAGTTTCCATTGTCTTGAGCTCCCACTGAACAGCCAAATTGGATAATCAACTTCTAACACCAATAGGAGAAAGCTGACTTTATCCTGTCTTGAATCAAATTCATTATCTAGACTGCCCCCTATATGTGCTGATCACTGAAAATGTAAAGATAGAACTAGTTCCTAGTAACCTGAATCCCATTGTCATAGGCCAGGTTTATAAATCTATGTCATTTTTTTCAAGTGTATTTATTTATTTGACTCTAAAAAGCTCTACTATTTGCATGTGTCTGTCTTATGTGTAAAGCTCTGTGTGCCAGGGCAAACCTAACTCCTCCAGGGGGCTGGAGGCATGGGTTCTCCTTATTGTTCATGACTCGGCCTTCTCTGAAAAAGTGCTTTTCTTCCCATCCTGTGGGGCCTGAAGAGTTGGTCCTCAGGAAGAGTTATGTGTTCAGAATGCTACAAAGATATGTGTGAATATCATCGTGGCATTCACATTACCATATTCACAAGATCATGGAGCCTTCTGTTGTTTGTTAATATATTCAAAGGTGACAGAGCAAAGTATTTAGTCGATACATATATCAAGGCTGTGGGTGCTGAGTGATTTTTTGAGTTTTGTGTGTTAGTTGCTCAGTCATGTCTGGCTCTTTGTGACCCCACAAACTGTGGCCTCCAGGTTCCTCTGTCCATGGTATTTCCCAGGCAAGAATACTGGAATGAGCTGCCATTTCCTTCTGCAGGGGATCTTCCTGACCCAGGGATCGGACACAGTCTTCTGCATTGCAGGCTGATTCTTTACCTTTTGAGTTTTATATTAGGTTATTTTCCGAGCTTTTGCTATTTTCTATAAGCAGAAGATTTTTCATCTCTGAAAGACCAAATCAAGCTTTTTCTTTATCCCAACATGCCAGGGTGTAGGAAGAGGATAGTGACTGAGCAGAATCTCTTTTGTCTTGTCTCACTCAGGCTCCACATTCTTAGTGCTCTGTCCCTAAGGTTTTTTTTTTTCTTCCTTGCTCCCATTGCAGGATGTCACCTGTCACAGAGGGCACACCTTCATCCACTCTTCCCACTCAGATAAGTTTGTGTCAGTATTTTTAGTCTTTGACAAGAAAACGCATGGATCTAACCTATGAATGACTGCTAATTATTAAGAAAAAGTTTCTCACAAATTTTAATTTCTAAATTAGAGAATAAATGAGGAAAGTTTGATAATGGGACCTCTTAATCAGCATAGAAAGTCATAGAAGGAGGTCAATAAGTAACTGGGCTTATTTTGGGGGTCTCTGTTCACCCTTCTCTTTAATCTAGACCTCTTTGGTCATTCAACCTTATACATCTTAATCCTGTGCCCTCAAAGGCAGGGAGCAGATATGAACTAGACTATGAATCCCAGATACTGTCCTCTTCTGCTCTTTGTGTTCCCTATTTGCATTTTCACCCTGACATCAGGTATATTCAGAGGATTGTGGAAAGGTGAACCAGTCACATCTGTTTTAGATAATCCGTGGCTATATTTCTCTCTTTCTTTTTTTGATTGCACCCTGAGGCACGTGGAACTTCTCTGACGAGGGATCGAACCTGTGCCTCCTGCTGTGGAGGCACAGAGTCTTAACCACTGGGCTGAGAGGGAAGTCTTTCTATTTCTTCTTTTATTAAATTTTATTTCTTGATTTGTTCTCTCAAAAAGCTAAGAAGCAAAATATAAACAGACACCAAGCATATGTGGAGTATGCCATCTTCAATTACAAAAAATTGAATTTTTAAATATTTGGATAAATGAATGTAAAAGTAATACATTTTAATTTAGTGCACACTACACTTAATTGTAGAATAATCTTGGCAATGGCCTTTTTATTTATTTTTTCTCTATTTCCCAGAGGGGTTGATATTGCCAAGGAAACCAGCCTTTTTTTTTTTTCCCTCTCCTCTGAGAAAGTTATCCTGAGTAGATCTTGGCTGCATCCCTATCTACACTGGACTGCCACTGATTGAGTGTGTGTGCAGGGGAGGGATGGGGAAGATTAAATCTACATTTTTCTTATCCTTCTGGGTTTGTGTAAATAATGATATAAAACTTGCAAGAAAATTTTCACCCAAGCTTTCTAGATATAAATTCCAAGCCAAGCAGATGTGGTAGGAAGGATGGGAGCAAGACTGGCCAGCGGAAAAATGAAAAGATATACTTCCTTGCTTGGCGAAGACACCCCCTTGCACTGTTCAAGGACCTGGGTCTCCCTGTCTCAGACAAAACATGTGATAAAAGCATTTCCTTCAACATAAAGGGAGTCCCACAAAGAACCTGCTCCCATCACTCAAGCTGCCTATTATCCATCCATTAACTTCCTCTCTCCTTCCTGAATCGCTCTATTCCACCTTTTCCTGAATGGACAATTTCCCCAGGAGACAGCAAGGCACTGGTAGCTTCTTGCAGTGAATATCACCAGATAGAATGCACAATCATAGCCATTTCCTTCCCTACATCCTCACAGGGGCTTCCCTGGTGGCTCAACTGGTAAAGAATCTGCTTTCAATGCAGGAGACCCAGGTTTGATCCCTTGGTTGGGAAGATCCCCGGAGAAGGGAATGGGAACCCATGCCAGTACTCTTGCCTGGAAAATCTCATGGACAGAGAGCCTGGCAGACTATAGTCTATGGGGTCACGAGAGTCGGACATGACTTGGCGAGTAAACCACCACGTATCCCCCCAGCTGGCTGGAGGAGAGGGGACAGTCTATCCTAAGGTTGGAGGACATCACCCAAGATTCCACTCAGGACTGCAGTTTGATAACCTTTAAAACATTTTTTTTGTTTGTTTGTTTGCCTTAGAGTAACTTAAAAATGAAATATTATATAATATTTCTCTTGTCCTGAAATTTTCCAATAAAACTTCATTCTTCAAGTAAGGTTTTTATCTATTTTGCTACTTTAATTATCCCTTCCCTTACAACATAAATGTAACTTTGATCTAATTATTCTTTGTGTGTATTGGTGCCTTATCTTACTTTGAATACAAGGCTCTCTTATACTAATTTAACTCAATGATGTGTCAATCTTTTCCTAGTCTTAGATTTCTCTCTGTGCCTTGGAGAGGAGGAAACAAAATAATTACAGGTCACAATAGGAAAATAGAAGTGTGCACAAATGTGCAAAAAATAAAAGATTACTCTCACTACACAGAGATAACCAATGTTAATTTTTGGTATGTGTCTTTCTAATTTTTTTTCTATGTGTGTGTGTATATATATATATATATTTCAAGCAAAATGAAAATTAATTACCCTAAATTATATTGTGGACTGCCTTCTCATCATATTTCTTAAAAATACAGCTTTTTATCTTTAAATGTGTAAGTATGTATCTTCTAAGAATTTAGTACATTTGTTAAATTTCATTTATATAAAAATGTACTCAGTAATTGATGTAATTATTTGATGATATTTAATAAACAGTCCATATTAAAAATTCCTAAATTAGTCTTATAATGTTTCTTACGACTCTTTTTTTTTTCCTTCAGCATCCAGAAATAATATAGGATCATGTATTAAAAGTAATTGGTTTGGAAAACATAGTTCTTAATGGGGAGTGATATTTTACCATTTGAGTATCCCTAATTTGTTTAATCATTTCCCTACTGTGGGACATTTAGATTGTTCTCCATTTGTAGCTATTTCATGACCGGCACTGTGATGAACGCACATATTCATAAACCTTTGGGTACATTTCTAATTATTCCCCAGGAATATCTCTGCAGGTGGGAAAACTGCCTGCGGACCCTGTGGGCATGTGTTTGAAGGCCATAACATCCCTCTACAAAATTTAATGTGCATGGCAGGGAGTCCAGAATGTCTTACTCACCGACATTTCTGAAGAAGCAGACACAGCTTTAAGACAAGTGAAAGAACATGTTTTTCTGTGCCCTATGGTCTTGCCAGAGGCACTGTATTTATGCCTCAGAAAAATCTATCCTGGGAGGAATTGGGGAGCAGCAGTTGGGCTCTGAAACTAGATAGTCCCTGGTTGGAGCTCTTAACTTCACCACAAAGTCATGTTTCAACTTCCCCAAGTTATTTTAACTCTCAGAGCCTTGCTGTGCTGTGTTGTTCTTAGTCCCTCAGTCATGTGTGACGCTTTGTGACCCCGTGGACTGTATCCCGCCAGGCTCCTCTTGTCCACGGGATTCTCCAGGCAGGAATACTGAAGTGGGTTTCTAGGCTCGCGTCCAGGGGATCTTCCTGACTCAGGGATCGAACCCAGGTCTCCCGCATTGTAGGTGATTCTTTACCAGCTGAGCCACCAGGGAAGCCCAACACGACACTCAGTGAGCGCACCTGAACACGCTCAGATGTGCCCATGTGTGCTCGGAATTCCTGTTCGTAGAGCTGCGGGAAGCCGCGCTCCCCAAACCGCGGAGCGGTTGGGCGGGGTGGGCGGAGCGGAGGCCGGGGCGCCGCGTGGCCGGCGGAGGCGCGGGTGTCCCGGCGGCGCGTGGGCGCCAGGGGCCGGGGGCGCTTACTACACGGGAACCGCGGCTGCGACTCCCGCAGGCCCGTGAGCTGCCTCCCCGACGGCACGACTTCCATCGCCCGGAGCGCGTCGCCAGGCACCATCGGATGAGGTAGGCGGTGTGGCGAGGAGCCCGGGGTCCTGGGGTCCCGCGCCCCCGCCGAGCCCTTCCACCTCCCGGGCGGGTCTCCATCCCGGAGGCCGGGCGCCCCCCGGCCGGGACGAGCTCCCCCCCGGATCCCCTGTGCCTCGCGAGTTGGGGCGCCGTCTGGGCTCCGGGGTCGCAGCCACCCTAGGCCCTTTGTCTCCCCCGTCCCACCTCGGGAAACCTCATTTCTAACTCAGGCCCGGTTTCCTCGTGTGGCAGGAAATTAATCTACTTTTTCGGTTTCGGTGAATTAGCCAGTAATTTGTGTAAACGACGTGGCATACATTCTAAAACCGAAGTCTGTCCAACACGTGGTAGCTGATAGATGTCCGGGTATTTTGAGGACCCTAAAAGCCCAGACTTTGCCTGCCTGACATGAATTTTACTCATTCAACAAATGTTGAGCATCTACCCATCATATTGTGCTTGGCGTTGAGGATGTAATGGCGAAAGCAGCCCTGGTCTTTGTATGCTTGTTACGCCTTCAACTAAAAACACAAGAAATAAATTCGTTTTCTGTCAAAGAGGAAAGACGCTCCAAACAAGGAACGCCATTTCAAGTTCTACTTAAGGCTTGATAACAACCTCCTCTGGTATGGCTTGCCTTTGCCTGTAGAACAACACGGGCATTTTGCATACCAAGGAAAGGATGATAAAAATGAAATTTGTTGAAGCTGATGAAATGTTTGTACTTTTGCATCGTTGGAACAGTGGTGAAGGCTTGGGCTGTTCCTTGCTACTCTTTGCAAGAGTTTATCTGCCTGTATGTCAGAAGGGAGAAGAATGCTGTGACTCAGGTGGTGAACACTATCAGTTAATGTGGCTTAAAATGCTGTAAAGCACATGCTTTGTAAGTTGATTCAGAGTGAAGATAGATGCAGTGGAGTTTGGTTATGAATGTCCATTTAGGGCCCAGGTTTGGCCTCCCCTCAGCGCTCAACATCATACATACGTGTCTGTACAGCTGATATGAGTATAGCTGATAAAGAGCAAGCTCCACCCTCTGATAAACAATCCCAACAGGCAGGGAATTACTTTTGACCTCATCACTAGTATTTAAATTGGTTTCTGCTGTCATCAGTGGGACAATTCCTTCGAGAAAAGAATAGTGTTGAAATAGAATGATAATAGTAATAATGATGAAAGCAAATGCTTATAGCACTTACTCTTTGTATGGGATTATCCTAAATCCTTGAACACATTTACTCATTCTCACAACAATCCAGAGATATAGTTACCATTGTTATGACCAGTTTCTAGGTGGGAAAATGAAGCACAGAGAGGTTGCTTGACTTTGACCATGTTCAAAGAGCCAGCAAGGAGTAGAAATAGAATTTGAACCCAAGTGGTCTGGCTCCAAGTCTGTTATTTTTAACCATTATCATAGTTGGAGAAGAAAATGTATCCTTCACATACTAAATGTACAGCAGTGTTCTTTTGAACTCTTCAGGAGTTGAACAGATAATTTGATCTTCTTTCTTACTAGCTCCTTAATGAAGATGCAAAGAATAAGTCTTTAAAAGGGGCATGCTGTGGAAGACTCATCGATGCAGTTGTGTCTGCTAGAAATCACATTCTATTTTATGCACCTCTTTTCAGTTTTACCACCTTTATCTTCCATTTATGGATGGTATCTTGGCTGCCTGGGTTCAGATTCTTTCCCTTTTCCTAGAAGCATGGCCCTCTCAGGGCTGTACCCCAGCTTTCCACCCTGATGACTGATTATCACACCTTCATGCTTAGGTAATTAAGCCATTGCTTTGAAGCTTCTTTAGGGCATTGATGAAACAGAGGCAGAGAGAACACCTGTGACTTGAAGTATTTTCTCTGCATATGTGTTTTCTCTCTACTAAGATTATATTCTGTTGGATAATGTATCCCAGGTGGAAAATATTTTCTCACGTTTATTAAACATCTGTTGTAGGCGAAGTATTGTGTATAATGTTTATGCTACTGTGAAAAGGTTAAAGGAGTTGCCCAATGCCACAAGTTTGTCAAGTGGAAGAGGCCAGGTGTACAATATCCACCTAGCTGTACTGACTTCAGAGTCTGTTTTCTTTAACCACTGGGCTTTATTTTTCTTCAGTAGAAATTAAGTGAAGAATCCAGTTTGTTTGATAAAACGTTTGCATTTGAGGGAGGTTGTGGCACCTAATTGGAGAAGGCAATCGCACCCCTCTCCTGTACTTTTGCCTGGAAGACCCCATGGGTGGAGGAGCCTGGTAGGCTGCAGTCCATGGGGTTGCTAAGAGTTGGACATGGCCGAGAAACTTCCCTTTCACTTTTCACTTTCATGCATTGGAGAAGGAAATGGCAACCCACTCCAGTGTTCTTGCCTGGAGAATCCCAGGGATGGGGGAGCCTGGTGGGCTGCCGTCTATGGGGTCGCACAGAGTCGGACACAATTGAAGCGACTTAGGAGCAGCAGCAGCAGCAGTGGCACATAGTGGGGAAAGAACAGTGAATCCCTTGGCTTTTATTGATTTATTATTTTAAATGAATTAATTAGGCTGTGCCGGGTCTTAGTTGTGGCACACGGGATTGTTGATCTTTGTTGAGGCGTACAGGATCTTTAGTTGTGGCATTCAAACTCTTAGTTGGCAGCAGGTGGAGTCTAGTTCCCCAACCAGGGATGGAACCCCGGCCCCCTCTATTGGAAGTGCAGAGTCTTGGCCACTGCATCACCAGGCAAGTCCCTTCCTTGGCTTTTAGAGACAGAAAATCAGTTTTTTTTGACAGATTCAGACTGCATGAAGGGTTTTTACAGTGATTGTCATATATATAAAATAATGGAAGTGAGAAATGACATCACTTTATATCTAGAAAAGACTGGAGATCAAGAACATAGGACCAAGTATTGAGCTTTGGAAGAAATCCTCAGGTTAGCTTAAAGCAGCAGCAGATCAGAAGGGTAGAAGAATATCAAATAAAAGTCTGTTGGAAAAAGTATTTGAATTAAGAGAAGTCATCGATGTACTGGGAACTATTGTACTATTTTAATGTACCGAATTCATTCATAACGAATTTCTAAGAGAAAAATCACAGGTGGGAAGGAATAAGATGCTACGTTACACTCAATTTTTTTTTTCCTTCCCATGTTTGAGTCTCCTTCTTCTCTTTCTTCATTCTGCATTTAGTTGACCAAGTAAGTGGAAAAACATTTACTTTTGGGGGGCACAAAATTTAAGATCTTACAATGATAGCAAAATGTAGGCATAAAACAGAGGATAACATATAATAAAACCATGTTCTTGGTTGTTAAGTGACTAGAGGATACCACCAGTATTTTAAACCAAATATTAATACTCTGGGTTCTCAACCAGTAGCTTTCTCCCTGTGAAGATTTGCGGATTATCTCATTGTTTTTGGTTGTTAAGTAGCCAGAGGGTACCAATGATATTTCTAATCAAGTATCAGTACTCTGGATCCTCAGATAACCAGTAGTTTTCTCAATATAGCTCAGGATTTGCTGACTGACTCATCTGGAGGTCTATCAGTATGTTCCTGACAGTCTGGTTTGATTGGATAGAGTTTCAGTGTCTTGGTTAGCATGTTTAGAATATTAATAAAAAGCTAGTGAATGGATCAAGGCTAGACTGATTAGAAATTCAAGAATTATAAAGAATAAAATAAAAAAGAATTCCCAGAGTTTTATATTTTGTATATGTTTATCCCCTTAGTACAATTTAGAAAGATCTTTTTAAAAAGAGACTCAAGATTCTTTGTCTTTTCCTTCTACTGAAATCTACACAGGGACAGCCTTGAGGGCTGCTCCTGTACATTATCTGAGAGAAACAAACACTGTTTGAAAAAGTTGGTAGTTAAGAAACTTACTATTAAATGACTGGAAACAAAGGGAAGGAAAACAGTTTAGTGGATTTGGGCCAGTGCTGACCAGCTAATTGTTTTGCATGCTAATTAAGATTTAATGAGAGGGAAAAAACCAGTGAGCTGAAAGGGCATCTTATTTAAATAAAGAAACCCACTCAAATATTTGTATACACATTTTAAATAGAAACAGTGAAACCAACATGCTAATTTCAAATTGGTGACCTTTGGGTTGTTGTGTAGCAGTTAAGTGTTGTAACAAAGATAAGCCCAAAATACTGTGGATTAAATAGTGGAGAAAGTTTCTTTTTTTCTTTAGGTAACAGCGCTTGCTGATTAAGTGGTCTCTGCTCCACAGATTCACGCACACTTGTGGCTAGCAAAGTGTCTCTGGCACCGCTTGGGACATGGCTTCCAACTCAGTTTCCGAATAAGTTTGCACCAAATTGAGGAAAGCAGTTTTAGCTTTGGAATTTGATAATGTACATAAGCAATTATGGAATCAACACTAAAACCATGTAATTTAAGCATGAATAAGTAATTAAAAGCAAAATTTAAAAAGCAATTATAAAGATATAAGGTGAAAGAATTCTTATGTATTTTTTCATGTTCTTGGTTTTTTATTTTAGTTTTTAGGAACTTTTTATTGGAGTATAGTTGATTTACAATGTTGTGTTAGTTTCTGCTGTACAGCAAAGTGAATCAGCCACGCATATACATATATCCACTCTCTTCTAGACTCCATTCCCATACTGGTATTTACAGAGCACCAAGTAGAGTTCCCTGTGCTATACAGTAGGCTCTTATTAGTTATCTTTTATATATAGTAGTGTGTATATGTCAATCCCAGCTTCCCAATTTATGCCTCCTAATTATATATGTATTTTAAAATTTATGATTCCTTAACTCTGCATCTATTTTGTGACAACTACGCCTTAAATAATAACAGGATGGCTTAGAAGTCTAGGAATAAGTAGCTAAAACAGCTCCCGTGTCCAGTAGCAGCAAGGTTAGAGATGTTGGAGTTCAACCCAGTACCCAGCTACCGGTTAGCTCCGGGAGTCAGTGATGGATAGGGAAGCCTGGTGTGCTGCAGTCCATGGGGTCACAAAGAGTTGGACATGACTGAGCGACTGAACTGAACTAGGGATGTTGGAAGTGATGGCAGGGATGAGGAGGGGATGAGGAGTTGGGAAGAGGGGAGGCCCTGTGCTCTCTGGGAAGAAAAGAGCAAGAGAATATATTGCCATTGT
The DNA here is from genome assembly GCF_002263795.3 of Bos taurus. Taxonomy (NCBI): domain Eukaryota; kingdom Metazoa; phylum Chordata; class Mammalia; order Artiodactyla; family Bovidae; genus Bos; species Bos taurus. The sequence goes on from NC_037354.1 coordinate 17,682,805, forward strand.
GGTTGTTAAGATGATGAGACAAAGGCACTGGAGGCAGCAGCATGAGTTCTGCACTCAAAACACCACTTTCTGTCTCATCCAGGACCTACTCTGCTAGCCTAGCCCCAGGATCTCTCCCCATTAGTTGTAACTAGATTAGGCCTCTGTAAGCCCTGCGCTGCACTTTCCTTCTCACCTTCCTTTTTGCAAAACACATCCTCATATGGACATGCTTTCTTCTGGGCTTGCTCCCTGTAATCCCTTAGTACACTTACCTGCCTCTCTGCACTCAGCCGTGCCCGACTCTTTGAGGCCCTATGGACTGTGGCCCGCCAGGCATCTCTGTCCATGGAATTCTCCAGGCGACAGTAATGGAGTGGGTTGCCATCCCCTTCTCCAGAGGATCTTCGCAACCCAGGAATGGAACCCGGGTTGCCTGCATTGCAGGTGGATCCTTTATTCTCCGAGTCACCAGGCAAGTCCTCACAGTCAGCATTATGCAGGATGCAAAAACTAGTGCTTCTTGTTTGTTCTCAGGATAAACTGGTTCAGACGTACAAGTTACATGCCGCAGGGGCTTGTGGCTGATCAGTGTAAGAGATGCGAATTTGATTCCCCCTTTGGATGCTCTCAACTTCTCTTCAGGGTACTATGAGAAACACGGGTTGGAAATTCTCTATAGCAGGAACAGTATTGCTTGAGAAAGTCTTAAGGCTTTTCTGTTGACAACTGGTTGCTGCGTTGAACTCATACTCCATACATATTTGTAATGTCTTCATTTAAGTTCTTTTCAAAGGAAGGATTAAAAAAAAAAAAAAAAACGGACTTTATTCTTTAGAACTGTTTTATGTTAGCAGCACAATTAAGCAGAAAATAGAGATTTTCCCATATATCCCCCTGACACCCTCACACGCACAGCCTCCCCCACCATCAAGATTCCCCAGCAGAGTGGTACCTTTCCTATAACTGATGGACCTACATTGACACGTTATTGTTACCTAAAGCTCAGAGTTGACGTTAGGGTTCACTCTTGCGGTTGTACATTCTATGGGTTTTGACAAATGTGTAATGACAGGTATCTACTGTTGTGGTGTTATGCAAAATAGCTTCCCTGCCCTAAAAATTCTCTGAGCTCTGCTTACTCATCTCTCCTTACCTAAATCCTGGCAACCACTGACCTTCTTCCTGTCGTCATTGTTCAGTTGCTAAATCATGTCTGACTCTTGATAACCCCATGGACTGTAGCCCACCAGGCTCCTCTGTCCATGGGATTCTCCAGGCAAGAATGAAAGTGAAAGTGAAGTCACTCAGTCGTGTCAGACTCTTTGTGACCCCCCCATGGACTGTAGCCTACCAGGCTCCTCCATCTGTGGGATTTTCCAGGTAAGAATACTGGAGTGGGTTGCCATTGCCTTCTCCAGGAGATCTTCCCCACCCAGGGGTCGAACCTGGGTCTACTGCATTGTACACAGATGCTTTACCGTCTGAGCCACCGGAGTGCATAGCCATTCCTTTCTTCAGGAGATCTTCCTAGCCCAGAGATCGAACCCATGTCTCCTGCTTGACAGGCAGGTTCTTTCCCACTGAGCCACCTGGGAAGCCCCTCTTTACTGCCTACATAGTAATTTATTTGCTTATTTATTTTCTTTGACTGCACTGAGTTTTAATTGTGGCATACGGGATCTAGTTCCCCTACCAGGGATGGAAGCCAGCCCCCCTGCATTGGGCGCTCAGAGTCTTAGCCATTGGGCTACGTGGGACGTCCCACTGTCTCCATAGTTTTGCTTTTTCCAGAGTTTCATATGGTTGGAATCATACCTACAGTATGTAGGTAGATGTTTTTGAACCAGAAATTCAGTGGAAGGCTCAGAGGTTAAAGCGTCTGTTTGCAATGTGGGAGACCTGGGTTCGATCCCTGAGTCGGGAAGATTCCCTGGAGAAGGATTTGGCAACCCACTCCAGCATTCTTGCCTGGAGAATCCCATGGGTGGAGGAGCCTGGTGGGCTACAGTCCACAGGGTTGCAAAGACTTGGACACAACTGAGCGACTTCACTTTTACTTTACTTCATACTGTGATAGACTGCTTCCTTGCTTCCATTTCCTCTTGCGTCTCCCTGAGACATCTTCCCACTCTCTTCTCCATTTTACCTTTAATGTAGGGGAATGATTCTTAGTTCTCAACATCTGTCCAGTGATACCCAGAGATGCCTGAAAAGTGAAAACAACTTGTGCGTAGTAGTTTGATAGGCTACTGTCCTTTGGCTTATCTCCCTTAGGAGGATCTTATCAGAACACTCATACACAAATATGTTCAGTTTTGCTATAATGCTTGTTTTGAAAATGCAAATTTGTTCCAACACAATGGATGTATCAGATAATAATTCGAGCATAACAGAAATCTCATGTTTGCTTATGCATGATTTCATCCACAAGAAACACTAGGCAAACGCAGTAAACTGCATTCAGCTAAGCCTAGCCAGCAAGGAATGCACAGAGCAGGAACACACACACCCACACACCCACACACCCACACACACCCACACACACCCACACACACCCACACACCCACACACACCCACACCCACCTCAAACCTTTGCCAGCTACCTGCATTCACTACACATGTTACAAGCCACATCGTTAACCTTTGGAGTCCATCCTTCCATCTGAGTCCCCTCCTTTCCTCTCCCTCCTGGTGACTCTCCTTTCACCACTTCACAGTAACTCACAAGTTGCAATCTTTCTGATGCCTGTGTCCACAAGCACACCATAAGGCTTTTCAAGGTAAAGTGTCGTATTTATTGCAACCCATTTATGTATTTCTTAACCAATCAACAAGCGAAAAACTGTGCTCCTGTATTTATTAGAATTCTATTTTTTTAAATGTGTCACTGAAAAAGTTTTTAAATATTATGTCCATAAACCTTTAAGCCCTGTGGTTTTTATGTGGTGATTTTTAGGAACACATATGTAGCATCCTAGCAGAACTGACTGTATATGACAGGATGTTAAAATGGAGCTCCTTTCTTTCAGGCTTCCACTGAGGATCAAGATCATCTATGTGACAATTTCCTCATTTTTCCTTGTGTTAAACTTGCAAAGAAGTTGGAAAAAAAATAGCTTTTTCGTTTACTCTTGCTTTAGGCGGGCCAGTGTTAAAAGCTGATGCAGCTGGAGGTTTACAGGGAAGTTGCAGGCTTTCTTTGGAGAAAGAAAGTACACAGGTCCCAAGCACACAAGTTATTCTTGTGACTTGTATTCCCTGATGACTCAGATGGTAAAGAATCCACCTGCAATGCAGGAGACCCTGGTTCCATCCCTGGGTTGGGAAGATCCCCTGGAGAAGGGAATGGCAACCCGCTCCAGTATTCTTGCCTGGAGAAGCCCCATGGTCAGAGGAGCCTGGCAGGTTACAGTCCATAGGGTCACAAAGAGTTGAACACAGTTGAGCAACTAACACTACTACTGCCATCCCCCTTTTGTGGGAGAAGGATAGCACTTACTTGCCCTCACCTCATGCCTGATAAGAGGGATTTTGGATGATTGTGATCCATAAAGCTCGTGATTGCACATGGGATGGTGTCAGCCTCATGCTTGAAGAAAGCCTACAGCCTGGCTGTCGTGGTCTGAACCACACTGATCAATACTCCCCCACCTCCTTTTTATTTATTTTATTTTTTAACTTTACAATATTGTATTGGTTTTACCATATATCAAAATGAATCTGCCACAGGTATACATGTGTTCCCCATCCTGAACCCTCCTCCCTCCCCATACCATCCCTCTGGGTCGTCCCAGTGCACCAGCCCCAAGCATCCGGTATCATGCATCGAACCTGGACTGGCGACTCATTTCATATATGATATTATTCATGTTTCAATGCCATTGTCCCAAATCATCCCACCCTCTCCCTCTCCCACAGAGTCCAAAAGACTGTTCTATACATCAGTGTCTCTTTTGCTGTTTCATATACAGGGTTATTGTTACCATCTTTCTAAATTCCGTATATATGCGTTAGTATACTATATTGGTGTTTTTCTTTCTGGCTTCACTCTGTATAATAGGCTCCAGTTTCGTCCACCTCATTAGAACTGATTCAAATGTATTCTTTTTAATGGCTGAGTAATACTCCATTATGTATATGTACCACGGCTTTCTTATCCATTCATCTGCTGATGGACATCTAGGTTGCTTCCATGTCCTGGCTATTATAAACAGTGCTGCGATGAACATTGGGGTACACATGTCTCTTTCAATTCTGGTTTCCTCAGTGTGTATGCCCAGGAGTGGGATTGCTGGATCATAAGGCAGTTCTATTTCCAGGTTTTTAAGGAATCTCCACACTGTTCTCCATAGTGGCTGTACTAGTTTACATTCCCACCAACAGTGTAAGAGGGTTCCCTTTTCTCCACATCCTCTCCAGCATTTATTGCTTGTAGACTTTTGGATCGCAGCCATTCTGACTGGCGTGAAATGGTACCTCATAGTGGTTTTGATTTGCATTTCTCTGATAATGAGTGATGTCGAGCATCTTTTCATGTGTTTGTTAGCCACCTGTATGTCTTCTTTAGATAAATGTCTATTTAATTCTTTGGCCCGTTTTTTGATTGGGTCATTTATTTTTCTGGAATTGAGCTGTAGGAGTTGCTTGTATATTTTTGAGATTAGTTGTTTGTCAGTTGCTTCATTTGCTATTTTCTCCCATTCTGAAGGCTATCTTTTCACCTTGCTTATAGTTTCCTTTGTTGTGCAGAAGCTTTTAAGTTTAATTAGGTCCCATTTATTTATTTTTGCTTTTATTTCCAATATTCTGGGAGGTGGGTCATAGAGGATCCTGCTGTGATGTATGTCAGAGAGTGTTTTGCCTATGTTCTCCTGTAGGAGTTTTATAGTTTCTGGTCTTACGTTTAGATCTTTAATCCATTTGGACTTTGTTTTTGTGTATGGTGTTAGAAAGTATTCTAGTTTCATTCTTTTACAAGTGGTTGACCAGATTTCCCAGCACCACTTGTTAAAGAGATTGTCTTTAATCCATTGTATATTCTTGCCTCCTTTGTCAAAGATAAGGTGTCCATAGGTGCGTGGATTTATCTCTGGGCTTTCTATTTTGTTCCATTGTTCTATATTTCTGTCTTTGTGCCAGTACCATACTGTCTTGATGACTGTGGCTTTGTAGTAGAGCCTGAAGTCAGGCAGGTTGATTCCTCCAGTTCCATTTTTCTTTCTCAAGATTGCTTTGGCTATTCGGGGTTTTTTGTATTCCCCACCCCCTTTTTAAAAAAGTTTTATTTATTGATTGATTTATGGCTGTACTGGGTCTTCACTGCTGTGCAGGGTTTTCTCTAGTTGTGGCAAGTGGGGGCTCCTCTCTCCTTCTGGTGCACAGGTTTCTCATTGCGGTGGCCTCTCATTGCAGCAGAGCATGGGGTGTAGGGTGTGTGGGCTTCAGTAGCTGAACGCTCCCTTCTGTATATCCTGCCACAGCTGTCTGAAGTAACCATTTAGTGGAGTGTGTCATAGACTATGGGCTTCCCTGGTGGCTCCGACAGTAAAGAAGTTGCCTGCAAGGCAGAAGACCTGGGTTCGATCCCTGGGTCAGGAAGATCCCCTGGAGGAGGGCATAGCAACCCACTCCAGTATTCTTGCCTGGAGAATCTCATGGACAGAGGAGCCTGGTGGGCTTCATGGGGTCACAAAGAGTCAGACATGACTAAGTGATTAAGCCCGTCATAGACTATGAGAAGAACTGGAAATGATGGCCAGGGGAATTGTGGAGAAGATGTCAGGATTAAGCAGAGGTCAGAAGGGAGAAATGATACTACTCTCTTGGCCTTGAAGATGAAGAAAAGGGCTACAAGCCAAGGAATGTATGTGGCTTCTAGAGGTGGGAAAAGTCAGAGAAACAGGTTTTCCCCTAGATTTTCCAGAAGGAAAGCCGGCTTACCCACACCATGATTTTAATCTAGGAAAAAAGGATTTTAGACTGTTGATTGCCAGAACTGTGAGATGAGAAACTTGTGTTATTTTAAATCACCGGGTTTGTGGTTATTCATTACAGCAGAGATAGAAAACGAATACTTAAGTGTATATGCAGCGGAGAAGGAGAAGGTGAGGGAAGGACCTTCACTTCTTACCTGAAAGCAATTTGTCCACTGAGTGCCAGCTTAGCTCCAGGGGCTGAGGCAACCTCTCTCCGGACCAGAACAGGCACCTCGGTGCCTTGAGACCATCTGGTGGAGCCCCAGCCCGTGGCCCAGGGGACTCATTCCAGGCAGACACACTGTATTGATCCTGTTTATGACATATTCTAGTTGCTATTGGCAAAATACCTTTCTTCTGGGAGTAAAATGACATGTTTACAAGCAAAATTGGAGGCATAAAAGATTTTCAGTAAACTCCTTAGGGCTCATTAGAATTGGGGTCTATTTTATGCACTCTGGTTTGGGTAGATCCTTCTATGATTGGAAGGCCAATTCCAAGCAGCCCATTGTACCAGTAACAGGGAAAGTTGCTGGGAGCACTTGTGTGTGAAAAGATGTTAGAAGTGTGCAAGCTGAGTGGAAGGACAGATTTGGCGAGCTCAGTGGGTTTGTGCAATTTTGGGCTGTGATGGAGTCAGTAAGTGAAAAGTTAGGAAAGAGTGTCTTCTCCCCTGTCTCCTCCTTTTCCTTCTCTATTTCTTTTCCCACTTGACTCTGCATTTAGATTTCACTGATGTAACAGAAATATGGTTTATCTTCGGTTGGAATGCTAAAATCAGTTTTACTCCCTGCCTCTCACCTTTCTTTACTTTTTAACTTACTGTGAAATGGAAATCCAGGAGAGCTGGACTGGATTCCAAGTCCTTCACGCTTAGCTGGGTGGCTGGGTCCAGGTCTGCTACATGCTAAATGTACGCCAAATGTTGCTTTTGGTCTGGTTCTTCTTTCATAATAATACCATAGTGATGGGCACACAATTCAAAGAACAGAATACAGTCTTGGAAAGTACTGCTATAGGTTCAAGCCAAGAAAATGCACTGACAGGTTAGCCCCACATGTGAGATGTCAGTGATGTCCGTGGTCTGGATGATCCAAGAGAGAACTGGCTCCAGAAAGGTCTAACGTAGCTCTATTCAGATAGGAAAAGGGAAGTAATATTACTGTATCTCAACTGTGTCCCTGGTACTGATTAAAATGCAGAGCACATACTTTTTTTTACTTTTTTGCAATGTTTGAGTTATGCCATGATGTAAGTTTTTCAAGTAGCACAATCTTAGCACCTCATGTAATTTAGGATTTTTTCACCCTTTTTTTTGGCTGGGTGGTATGCACGGGATCTTTGTTCCCCTATTTGGGATTGAACTGATGCCCCCTACAGTGGAAGCACAGAGTCTTAACCACTGGACTATCAGGGAAGTCTTTTTTTTTTTTTTCCAGGGAAGTCTTAGTTTGTGTGTGAGTGTGTGAAAGTCGCTCAGTTGTGTCTGACTCTTTGCAACCCCATGGACTATACAGTCCATAGAATTCTCTGGGCCAGAATACTGGAATGGGATCGAACCCAGGTCTCCCACATTGCAGGCAGATTGTTTACCAGCTGGATCTTCCCAACCCAGGGATCGAACCCAGGTCTCCTACATTGCAGGTGGATTCTTTACCAGCTGAGCCACAAGGGAAGCTCAAGTATACTGGAGTGGGTAGCCTGTCCCTTCTCCAGTGGATCTTCCCGGCCCAGGAATTGAACCGGGGTCTCCTGCATTGCCAACTGAGCTATCAGGGATGCATATTAATTTAGGCTCTTAATAAAGGTTGGGGCTTCCCTAGTGGCTCAGATTGTAAAGCATCTGCCTCCAAAGATGGAGACCTGGGTTCGATCCCTGGGTCGGGAAGATTCCCCTGGAGAAGGAAATGGCAACCCACTCCAGTATTCTTGCCTGAAAAATTCCATGGACAGAGGATCCTGGCGGCCTACAGTCCATGGGGTTGCAGAGTCGGACACGACTGACGCGACTTAGCAGCAGCAGCAATAGGAATTTGGAATCAGTATGGGGTTTGAATTTTCCCTTGGTTTCTTAGAAAGTTTTTGACCTCAGTTTTTTCTTGTTAGACTTTTCAAGTCTCATTTATTCAGCTGACCTTTTGTTGAGTCCCTCTGTTGGGTCCACTGCTGGGCTGTCCTGAAGGAATAACAAAGGGCAGAATCCCTTCCCTGCAGAGGGAACTGGCAGCTTTTAGTGTCCCCAAGTGTCAAAATTTAGATTATGATACCCATCTTGCAGGGTGTTGTGAGGATTAAATGAGATAACTTTTTATGAGAATGCTTCACATTTAGAAGAAACTCAATAAATGTTAATTTCTTTCCTTCCCTAGTGGCAGCTTAGTGGGAAGGAAATTTTTCAGCTGGGAAATCTTTATTTGTGCTTCTCAAATAATACTAACACTGCCTTGAGGATGACTGGCTTTGAATAACAGCTATGGAAACAATATTAGAATGAAGGTAATCATAGATTGGTGAAAATTATAGTGAGATTTTGGCCAATCCAACATTTGAAGATAATCTTATTTTAGTCAGTCAGTTAAGTTGCTCAGTCGTGTCTGACTCTTTGTGACCCCATGGACTGCAGCATGCCAGGCCTCCCTGTCCATCACCAACTCCTGGAGTCTACTCAAACTCATGTCCATATGAGTCGGTGATGCCATCCAACCATTTCATCCTGTGTCGTCCCCTTCTCTCTCTTCCTGCCTTCAATCTTTCCCAGCGTCAGGGTCTTTTCCAATGAGTCAGCTCTTTGCATCAGGTGGCTGAAGCCCTGGAGCTTCAGCTTCAGCATCAGTCCTTCCAATGAATTTTCAGGACTGATTTCCTTTAGGATAAGAATGACTCTATTGTATATGATTTTATCACATGGTCAGGTGTATTGGAAAATAACCCTTTGCCCACTGACAGGGACAGATGGGAAATAGGTAAGATTTTTAAATTGAACTAACAGAAGCAGACAGTAGTGCTATTGGGTTTCTAAGAGTCCGTTGCAGCCAGTGTAAAAGCCCCTGCAGTGTTCAGGCGTGCCAAGAAAAGAGTTACGTGCTCCTTAGCACAGTGGGCTGACAGTTGATTCACAAGGGGCAGGATCAGTGTTCTACCATCAGGGAGAATAGTCTTTCCTCCTATGAAACTAGACTGCTTCCTCCAGGGAAGTAGAAGCATGCATATGTTAATCCCATCCCCTCACTTATTCTTACCCCCATCTTTCCCTTTTGGCAACCGTAAATTTATTTTCTATGTCTGTGGGTCTGTTTTTGTTTTGCAAATAAGTTCATTTGTTATCATTTTTTTGATTCCACATGTAAGTGATATCATATATTTGTCTTTCTCTGTCTGGCTTGTGGGTTAACACATGCATACTACTATATTTGGGCTTCTTTGATGGCTCATTGGGTAAAGAATCTGCCTGCCATGCAAGAAAGACTTGGGTTCAGTTCCTGGGTTGGGAAGATCTCCTGGAGAAGGGCATGGCAACCTACTCCAGTATTCTTGTTTGGAGAATCCCATGGACAAAGGAGCTGACGAGCTACAGTCCAAAGAGTCACAAAGAATTGGACACAACACACACACACACACACAACTATATATGAAATAGATAACCAATAAGGACCTTCTGTATAACATAGGGAACTATGCTCAATATTTTAAAGGAAAAGAATCCAAAATATATATATATGTTTAACTGAATCACTGTGCTACACACCTGAAACTAACATGACATTGTGAATCAACTATACTTCAATTACATTTTTTAAAAAAATAAAAAAAAAAATAGAAGCTTACTTTAGAGGTATGCTTGCATCTTAGGTGAATTTGTAAGGAGGCCCCACAGACCTCAGGCTGTCAAGTCATGAAAAGACATGGAGGGACCTTAAAAGCTGAGTTTTGTGTGGAAGAAGCCAATTTGAAAAGACTACATACTGTGTGATTCTAACTACATGACATTCTGGAAAAGTCAAAACTGTGAAGATAGTAAAAAGATCAGTGTTCACCAAGGGTAGGGAGGGAGGGAGCACAGGGCATGTTCAGGGCAGTGGAGCGATGTTGTGACCATTCATCATACATTTATGAAGCTCTGTACAATACACAACAGGAAGAATGCGCCCTAATATAAACTGTGTACTTCAGTTCATATTAATGCATCACATTGGCTCATTGATTGTAACATACATACCACACGAGTTGTTGTTTAGTTGTTAAGTCACATCCAAGTCTTTTGTGACCCCATGCACTGTAGCCCCCCAAGCTTTCTGTCCATGGGATTTCCCAGGCAAGAATAATGGAGTGGGTTGACATTTCCTTCTCCAGGGAATCTTCCCAACCCAGGGATAGAACCCACATCTCCTGCGTTGGCAGGTGGATTCTTTACCCACTGAGCCACCTGGGAAACCCATACCACATTAGTGCTAAATGTTAAAACTAGAGGGGAAACTGGTTGGTCATGGAGATGGTGAGGGGTATATGGGAATTCTTTGTACTTGCTGTTCAATTTTTCTATAAACCTAAAACAGCTCTACAAATAAAGTTAACAACAACAATAGTAATAATCATGGAAGAGCTCAGTTAAAAAGACAGATTACCTACAAAGGAACAATTAGACTCTCAGCTAGGTTCCACGGTGACGATGGAGATAGATGGTCAACAGTAGAATTATATTAATATTTTCAAAGTGTTTAGGGGCTATAACTGTAAATATTGTATATATCATAAAACTCTCAAGAACAAGCATGAAACTTTTTTTTCAAATATAAAAGTCAGTGCTTATTATAAAAAAGAAAGACCTCACTAAAGTATTGCCTAAAGGATGCACTTAAGGGAAAAAGAATCTTGAAATGAAGGTCTGAGATTCAAGACAGAAGGAAAAGTAAAAGAAATTGTGGATAAATTGTAGCAAACATTGACTGAATAAAAAATAATCAAAATATCTAATATGTAAGATTAAAAATATAGAGAAAGCTAAAACGTAGGGCAAAAATAGTTTTTCAACCAGGAGGAGGCTGATGGGGTTAAAGCTTTTGAAGATTCTTTGATTGTTGAAGATTTTAGAGTGTGGGGCTGGGCTCCTCCTGTGCTTTACCTTGTGGAGTTGTGCAACAAAGTGGCCCTGAGGTGGCGTGAGGCATAAAGATTCTATATTAAACATTTCAGTAGTAACCATGAAAAGGATAAAATGCATATCTTCTAAATCAGTAGAGGGAAAAAATATAGAATGAGAAAAGATTGTTATTTCAAAAGAAGGGAGAAAAAAGACATAGAAAGATAAAACAAATAGAAAATAAAAATATCATTGTATACCATGAGTAAAAAATGCTAATAATTAATGTAAATTAATTGAACTCTTACAAAAAAGAATCAATTGTCATACTTGATAACAAGACAAATCCAGCTCTGTGCAAGACAGACTTCAACTTTAAGGATAATAAAAGGATGGAGACAAAGAGACAGAAAAGATATATTGTGTAAATACTAACCAAGAGAAATTTATATAGTTATAATCAGATTAGATCAGATTAGTCGCTCAGTCGTGTCCGACTCTTTGCAACCCCATGAATCGAAGCACGCCAGGCCTCCCTGTCCATCACCAACTCCCGGAGTTCACTCAGACTCACGTCCATCGAGTCAGTGATGCCATCCAGCCATCTCATCCTCTGTCGTCCCCTTCTCCTCCTGCCCCCAATCCCTCGCAACATCAGAGTCTTTTCCAGTGAGTCAACTCTTCACATGAGGTGGCCGAAGTAGCAACTAAATGTATTTATGGAAAAAGCGTTAGAAGGGAAAAAGAGTTTACTCATAGTTAACAGATATAATAATTCTAAAAGCGTACATAACTGATGGAATAACTTGAAAATATATAAAACAAAAATTGATGTAACTACAAGGAGATATTGACAAATCCATCTTCACAGTGAAAAGCTTTAGCAAACTTACTCAGTAATTGAGAGATTAAGCAGGAAAAGAAATACCAGTGAAAGCATAGAAACTGAAGGAAAAAACTCGTATATTTATACAATGGATATGCATCAACTTCTGTAACATTGAGGTATACTAACTTTTTTCTCCCAAATGCACACAGGTGATTTATATATATTGACATATATTTGGCCATAAAGCAAATATCAACATATTAAAAAAATATCAGTATCACAGAGACCACATTTCTGACTAAAATCCAACAGAACTTATGAGGAAATGGGAAAAATTAATTTAAAAATTTACATGGTAGTGCAAAGAGCCAAGAGTGATGGAAAATTCTTCAAATGGAATGAAGTGGGAAGATAGGCTTTATTAAATATAAAGATTCATTATAATCTACAGAGAATACGATACTGGTCTTGGCACAAGGACAGGCCAATAGATACCAGAAATTTGATAGTCGAGGAACACCATGATGAAGGTGTGAATATTTGATCAGTGATGAGTTGGGCACTGAGCATCAGGGGAGAAAATGTGTCTTATTCCATAAACAACTCTCTCTCTATCCATCTGTCTATATACCTATCTGTGTGTGCATGAATTAACTTTAGTATGTGCTGATAATTTAAATGTGAAAAGAAAACTTAGGAAATTGGAAGAAAATGTAGAGTAATTTCATTATAGTCTTCAGGTAGGAAAAGATTTCTTAAATAACATGTACAAAGTGCAAAGCATAAAAGAAAAGTTTGATAAATTTGACTCCATTAAAGTTATCAATTTCTTTTCATCAAAAGATATAATAAAGGAAAAATGCAATCCATATGCCAGGAGAAGATTTTTTTGGTCATATTATACATGAAATTGAAAACTTGAGTACTATTCAAAATAAATGAAGTATTAAACCAATCAAAATAGGCAAAATTTGAAAAAAAATTTTCACAGTAGAGGAAATAATGGAAAAGTGGACGAAAGATACAAACTGGTGTTTCATGGAAGAAATAGAAATGTTCAGTAAATATATAAAAATATTATGGTTGTATATTTTAATATATAAAAGATGCTCTAATTCATAACCAGTGAAAGGCATATTGATAATCAGTGAAGTAACATAATATGTTCAATACATTGATAAAGATTTGAAGTATGACAATAGCAAATTTTGACAAGATGTAGGACAAGGGGGACACTGAAACTATAGAATATAAATTGGTACAATTGGTTTTATCTTATAAATTGAATATGAGCACATTCAATCCTAGCATATGCACTGGAGAAATGTTTGCCCATTTATACAAGGAATACAAGGAATCCTCATACAAAAAATCATGTAAAAGCAGCATTGCTAATAATAGTAAAAACAAAAACCTGCAAGCAATGCAAACATTCATTTGTGAAAAATGGATAATGAAATTGTCCAGTGTCCATGAATTGGACATTATATTGCAGTGAAACTACGTATGTCAGAAAGGTTGAATCCTAGAAAAGGATAAATAAAAGAAGCAAGTCACAAAAAAATATACAGTACAATTCTATAATATAAAATTCAATAAGTATGTTAATGGAACGATTAAGAGAAGCAGAGGCTGGCAGATAGAATGGACAGGAACAGACAGGGAGCCTCAAAGTTATGGGTCGTATTTTATTTCTTAAGTTGGGTGATGGGATCAGAGGTATTTCTCTATTTTGTTTCATAAAAATCTGTCTATATAGTAATCTATATCTGTCACAAATACTCTTTTCTGTGTCACAAAAAAGGTTTTTTTTCATAAAAAAACCAAACAGTCTGCTATTCTTCCTAGTCTTGCTGTCCCATAATTTCCCCTCCTTGCCTTGCTTTTTAAACATAATGTGTGAATATTGTTTCTTCCTGGTATAAATAAAGCTGCCTGAAAATGGTAGTTTTTTTTTTTTAAACAAGAAAACTAAATAAAACGTTGTTCTATTCAAACATTGGAGAACATACAGCTCTTATAAAGGATAACTATCTATATATACTGATATAGAAAAGTCTCCAGTACCCATTGTAATGTGAAAAATAGGCAAAACAGGTATAATCCACTCCATGTGTATGTAAAAACATGTTTATCTTGCAAAGGATATTCCAGAAATGGTTAACAATGCTTGTCTCCAAGTAGTGGGAGTAGGTGGCGAGGAAACAGAAAAGGAAATCAACTTTCCACTATATGCAATTCAGATTTTCTGAATTATGTACTGTGTGTGGATGTAATATCTACTAAAAAGGAAATAAAGACTTGTATTTTTAGCTTTGGATTTTGAAACAAATAAAGGCCAAGAAGAAGCAGAGACATTGAGGCAAGAATGTGAAGTAATTTGGGAGAGGGTGGGGTGAAGTCTGGGTAGACCTTCAAGACCTTCATTATCTGAAATGATCTGCGACTAAAGAATAAACCAGTCCTGGTCTGGACGTTCAGCTGGAAGTAAAGACTGACAACTGAGCCAAATGATACAGAGGTTATTCCAAACTTTCCCTTATTTAGAGGTGAAATCTGTGAGATACTGCTTGTTCACTATGAATGTCATTTTCACCTAACGCCTATACTGACAAAGACACTCATGACTTTCTAGTCTACAGTGGTCTGAAATCCTGGCTGTGCACCAGATTCCTCCATGAGGTATTGAAAATACAGAACTATGTGGTCCCTCCCTGGAACTAAGAATTAGAATTTCCAGTGCTGAGGTCCAAAATACTACCGGATTGCAGTTTTTTTTTTTTTTTTAAAGGCAGGAGTAGGCAGGGAGAGAAGACTGGCTTAGTACCAGGAAAATTCAGTGAAGGAAGTGAGACACCTATTCTAAACTTGGATTTATTTCCGCCCCCCCACCACCTTTCAGCGAGGTCCTATGAGCACAGGCTCAGAAGAGCTCTGTGTGCTTCTTGCCATAACATTATTTGGGGGTAGGGGGGAAGCAATAATAGAAGCCACCGTTTATTGAACACATATTTTATTCCACCTTTGTGCCAGGTGTTTCAGATCTGTTTAGTTGAATCCTCACAACAATTCAGGGAGGAAGCTACATCTGTTTTGCAGATAAGCATCCGAAAGTGAGAAAAGTAAGATAACTGCCCAAAGCCAGCGCAGCAGTAGATCAAGAGTCTTAATCACTCTGCTCCTCTGCCTGTAAGTCTGAGACTCTGTGTAGTGACTAGGGATGCATTCAGAGGGCCACTGCCATGTAGCCAAGGAGACTCTCTGGCTGCGTTCCTCATCCTTGGGGACACTCTCACCCAAAGGCTGAAATGTTGAGTTTCATTTCATTAGCGTATCTCTTAGTCTCCAGGCCTGTGCTTGCTTCTGCAGATGACCTCTGTTTTCATACCCGTGGCTTTGCTTTATAGTGGTGTGCTCGCCAAGAGATGAGGAAATGTATTTTGTAGAGAAGCATGTGATCACAGGTTTGAGTTACCCCCCCTACCCAGCCCCTGCAGTCAGGATTAGGAAAATTCTAGGTTTAATCAATTTGAAAAGTTGGGGCTACATACACTCACCATCTCTAAAATCCCTGCTCTTCTTACTAACCTCTCAAGATGTTAGCGTTTCTGGTCCTCTGTCGTCTTATCCCAATAATCTCTGCTCATCTCCCCTATTACATCTTTGCTACTGTGTCCAGAAATTGTCATTGTGACCCTAGACCTTCATTGGTCCTTAGATCTTTGATACATTTCTTTAACTATTATTCTAATCTACTTATTTTAACTAAAACTTGGGTTTCCACCAAGTACAGCATTTTGCCTTCAGTTCTTTAGATTAAGGTCAATCATTCTCCTGCAAACTAAAAACCTCAGAATGGCCACTTGTGTGTTGTAGCTGTTCTAATACCTTTTCATGAAATGTGCTTTCTGAGGCTCATGACCTCCAGCTAGACATCCTCTGACTTATCTTATTGCTCTTATCATTGTGCTGCTTGTCACCCTACATTATTCACTGGAGATTAAAACATCAGGATCGTGTTTTCTACTTTCTGAATCCTACAGCATCACCTAAAAATGACTTCAGGGTTCATATGGTTGATACATTCATTACCTTAATTTCTAAATCCCCTAACTTCTGTATCATGAGAGACCACGGTTTTCCTTTCATTTTAGCCGTTATTTCCCACTGCACTTTGTCATCAAGAATTGTTGGACCATGAAATCTTAAAAATGACTCTCTTCATGATGTATCACTTTGAAGATTTTTTTAAATATCTCTAGTCCGTCATGCCCAGATCCCAGTGTGTCAGCATTTAGAGGTTTGCCTTGCCCACCTGTTCAGATGGGAGAATCAGTCAGTGATTTAAGTAAATCAGAATTTAAATAATTGCACAACTTTAGAAATTTGAGCCACTCTGAATTCATGGTATCTGACCTCAGTAATTAGGAGTTTCTGCTTGTTTCTTGTCAGTTTCGCTTCATGAGGTATTTCAGGCAGTTTCCACTCTCCTCAAACCCCAACTCCCAAACCCTGCCCCATTTTACCTCCTGTAGCAAACCCTGCAGAAACAGAGAAGGTTCCCCACAATGTCCTAACGCACAAACCAGTGCTGTGCAAGTGTCTGTATCCAGGTCCATCCTCTGCTTTTCCTCTAAAATAGTGTACAAGGCTATACTTTCTAGGTAATTCTATTTTTCTAATCTATATTCTGTATCCTGTCTCCTTCCAGTAACTCAGGAACCATGGTCCTATTACCCTTTCCTATTACATTCTCAGCCTTTATAATCTACTTCTTATCAGCAGTTAAACATGTGTTTCTTTTCCAACTGTAACACAAACTAAAACCAAAATCAAAACTTGTGTTTCTTGAGTTTTTGTATCTCCTTCATGTGCTAATCTATCCCAAAGTGAACACAGTCACCATCATAGCACTAAAACTGCTTTCCCCAAGAACAGAAATATACTTGGTCCTGAGTACAACCCTAAAAGCTTTGCTTTTACTTTAAAAGCTCACATTTTTTGAATTTCTAGAAAACACTTGCTATCTTTTTCCCCACTCTCTGAGGCCATCCTTTGCAATGCTCTTTCTAGGACTCTTCTTTCAAAGCTATTCTAGGTCTCCATTTTGGTCACTCATCTTTTTCATTTACTGACTTAATGCCATGGTATCATGTCCATGGTTCATGACTCCTAAATTTATCAGCTCCAACTCAGCCCTCTCTCTCGAGATGCAAACCTATGTACATCTGACAGTCTACTGCACGTCCCCTATAGGATCCTCCAGCTAAATGTTTCAAAGCGTAAATTTTAGTCATTCCCACTGCCCCCTCTAAACCCCTTTTTCCTTTTTATTTCCAACATTAACAAATGACATCACCAACACGTCAGTTTCTAAAGCCAGCAATCCTTTCCTTCTCACATTGTATTCAATTCTTTCCCAAGTTGAAGTTCAGTTTCTGAAGTTTCTTTTTAAATAATTCCCTTCCTTTCTATCTGCATAGCCACATCTACCTAAGCACACTCATTTCTCAATAGGGAACATTACACTAGTTTTGGATTAGTCTTCTTGCTTCCAACCTTACCAATTCATTCTCTAGATTTTTCCAAAATTACATTTTATAGATGAGTTTCTTTCCTAATATTTTCCTATGGCTCCCCAAATAGGTCACATACCCTTTATGCTCGATCAGCCCTAACCTTTTATCTTTAGTTGTGATATGCAAACTCTTAGGTGCGTTATGTGGGATTTAGTTCCTGGACCAGGGATGGAACACTAGCCCTCTGTACTGGGAGTATGGAGTATTAGCCACTGGACCACCAGCGAAGTCTCAACGCTAGTCTTTAGGAAGTAGACCTCATTTCCTTATTGTAGATGCACACGCATACACATTCACACACACAGATACGCTCATACTCTTCTATGCTTCATCCATATTGAACTGCCTACTTCATGTTCTTTTTTGATATCAGACATTTTGCTCAGGTAACTTTTTTTTTTTTTAAATGAAACTTCCCTGTTTATCCCAAGGCCTCTTCTCTTGCCTCCCACACACTTCTTGGAATTGACTATTGTCACCTCCTGCTAGTCCATGAGTCTCACCTCAGGCATTTCTTTGCCTGAAACCGTTCCAGAATCTGTATCAGTGGTTCCGTTTCAAATAGACTCCATCCTTTCTCATAGTCACTGCTCATGCAGTCATCATGGCCATTCCAAGAAATACTCCAGGGTGCAGTGGTGGAATGAGAAATGAATTTAATTTGGAATGTGAGTGTTTGAGATGCCCCCTTTTTAAATGAAGAAATTTATAGTAGATCCTTGGGAATAAATATCTGAAGCTTGAGGAAGAGGTCTGAGATTAAGATACAGATTTGAGAATTTGCAGAATATATTGATAGATGATAACTGAGGCCCTGCTGGCAGGGGTGAGGGATAAAATTTCCACAGAGTGTGTGTACGATGAGAAGGTAAGCAAAGACGAGAAAAGGGAGAAGTGGGGAGGAGCGACTGGGACAGGACCCTGAGTGTGATGAAAGCTGGTTGGCTGGTCTTAGCTCTTTTGATAATCAGCATCTTAATTTCCTCTTGGGCAAAGACCTCTTTAGCCATTGTGTTCCTTCTTGGTGTGCTGAAAAACAATTGCTCTTCCCTGCTCTAGTTACAAGATGAGGTTGAAATCTTCTAGGTCACTATGTCTTGAGTAGAATGGCCCAGGGACAGGAAAATTAAAAGAAAATAGTTGGAGAGTATTTATTTTAGATCATGCAGTCTGGTGAGACACTCAGTCCTCATAGCTCAGATCCCTAAGACTGCCTTGGCATCTCATCCTTTTTATAAATAAATCTGTTTCTTAAGCCTTCACTTTGAGCCAGGAAGTTATAGGTCGCTTCCAACAAATTCTGTTCCTGTTTAACATGGCCAGAGCCAGTTTTTTTTTTTTTTCTTTTCTTCTTGCTATACAAGAACTTAGTTACACTAAGGAAAAGAACACTCATGGGGTGTACATTTTTATTTAGGATACTGAGAAGAAATTCTTAATGAGATAAAACAACATCTAAGAGTATCATTCAAAATGATGCAAAACCAGTCTGTGCTGTTGCTTCAGTCATGTCTGACTCTTTGTGACCCTATGAACTGTAGCCTGCCAGGCTTCTCTGTCCACGGGATTCTCCAGGCAGAAATATTGGAGTGGGTTGCCATGCCCTCCTCCAGGGAATCTTCCCAACCCAGGGATCAAACCTGCATCTCATATGGCTCCTGCACTGCAGGTAGATTCTTTACCACTGAGCCACTGGGGAAAGCCCCAAAGTTAGGGAGTTGTGTAAAACAGAAAAATGAGTATGTCACACTGAAAGTCATTGTTAACATTAGGTAATTCAACAGTTTCATTGATTTTTATTAACTGAGGGAATAAATGAAAAAATACGAATAAATTTAAAAAAAGCTGTTACTGTATCAATTTTACAATTGTAGTTGTTTACCACTTTATGATTTTCTTTTTCTTTTTTTGTTCTCAGCGGCTTTTTTTTTTTTAAGGATAATAACTTTACCGAATTGTGTTTCTGCCAAACATCAACATGAATCAGCCATAGGCATGCATATGTCCCCTCCCTCCCACCTCCCTCCCCATCCCACACTCTAGGTTGTTAGAGAGCACCAGTTTGAGTTCCCTGAGTCACACAGCAAATTCCCACTGGCTATCTATTTTACACATGGTAATGTAAGTTTTTGTGTTACTCTCTCCACGCATCCATCCCTCCCTCTCCTTCCTTTCCCAACCCCGTGTCCATGGTCTGTTCTCTGCGTCTCCACTGCTGCCATGCAAATAATTTCATCAGTGCTGTCTTTCTAGATTCCATACATATGTGTGAGTATATGATACTTGTTTTTCTCTTTATGACTGACTTACCTCTGTATAATAGGCTCTAGGTTCATCCACCTCATTAGAACTGACTCAAATGCATTCTTTTTTATGGCTGAGTAATATTCCATCGGATATATGTACCACAGCTTCTTTATCCATTCATCTGTCAGTGGACATCTAGGTTGCATCCATGTTCTAGCTGTTGTCAATACTGTGGCAGTGAACATTGGGGTACGTGTGTCTTTTTCAATTTTGGTTTCCTCAAGGTATATGCCTGGGAGTTGGGCTTGCTGGGTCATATGGTGGTTTTATTTCTAGTTTTTTAAGAATCTCCATGCCATCTTCCATAGTGACTGTATCAATTTACATTCCCACCAAACAGTGCAAGAGAGTTCCGTTTTCTCCATACCCTCTCCAGCATTTATTGTTTATAGACTTTTTGATGATGGTCATTCTGACTGGTGTTGTATGATATCTCATTGAAGTTTTGATTTGTGTTTTGCTAATAATGAGCAATGTTGAGCATATTTTCATGTCTTTGTTAGCCATCTGAATGTCTTCCTTGAAGAAATGTCTGTTTATGTCTTTTTCCAATATTTGATTGGGTTGTTTGTTTTTCTCGTATTGACCTGTATGAGCTGCTGGTATATTTTGGAAATTAACTATTTGTTCTTTGTTTCCTTTGCTATTATTTTCTCCCATTCTGAAGGTTGTGTTTTCACCTTATTTCCTTCACTGTGCAAAAAGTTTTTAAGTTTAATTAGATCCCATTTGTTTATTTTTGTTTTTCCATTATTCTAGTAGGTGGGTCATAGAAGATCTTGCTGTGATTTATGTCAAAGAGTGTTCTGTTTGCCTCTGACAGTTTTATAGTATTTTGTCTTACATTTAGGTCTTAATCCATTTTAAGTTTATCCTTGTGTATGGTATTAGTTCAGTTGCTTAGTCGTGTCTGATTCTTTGTGACCCCATGGACTACAGCATGCCAGACTTCCCTTTCCATCCCCAACTCCCAGAGCTTGCTCAAACTCACCTCCATTGAGTCAGTGATGCCATCCAACCATCTCATCCTCTGTCGTCCCCTTCTCCTCCTGCCTTCAATCTGTCCCAGCATCAGGGTTTTTTCCAATGAATCTGTTCTTCGCATCAGGTGGCCAAAGTATTGGAGCTTCAGGTTTAGCATCATCTTCCAATGAGTATTCAGGAGTGATTTCCTTTAGGATGGACTGGTTGGATTGCCTTGCAGTCCAAGGGACTGTCAAGAGTCTTCTCCAACACCACCATTCAAAAGCATCAGTTCTTTAGCACTCAGCTTTCTTTATAGTCCAACTCTCACATCCATACATAATTACTGGAAAAGCCATAACTTTGACTAGATGGACTTTTGTCTGCAAAGTAATGTCTCTGCTTTTTAATATGCTATCTAGGTTAGTCATGACTTTTCTTCCAAGGAGCAAGTGTCTTTTAAAATTTCATGGCTCCAAGCACCATCTGCAGTGATTTTGGAGCCCACCAAAATAAAGTCTCTCACTTTTTCCACTGTGTCCCCATCTATTTGCCATGAAGTGATGGAACTGGATGCCATGATCTTAGTTTTCTGAATGTTGAGGTTTAAGCCAACTTTTTCACTCTCCTCTTTCACTTTCATCAAGAGGCTCTTTAGTTCTTCTTCACTTTCTGCCATAAGCGTGGTGTCATCTGCACATCTGAAGTTATTGATATTTCTCCCGGCAATCTTGATTCCAGCTTGTGCTTCATCCAGCCTGGCATTTCACATGATGTACTCTGCATAGAAGTTACATAAGCAGGGTGACAATATATAGCCTCGACATACTTCTTTCCCGATTTGGAACCAGTCTGTTGTTTCATGTCCAGTTATAACTTTTGCTTCTTGACCTGCATGCAGATTTCTCAGGAGGCAGTTCAGGTGGTCTGGTATTCCCATCTCTTTCAGAATTTTCCATAGTTGGTTGTGATCTACACAGTCAAAGGCTTTGGTGTAGTTAATAAAGCAGAAGTAGATGTTTTTTTTTGAACTCTCTTGCTTTTTCGATGATCCAGAAGATGTTGGCAATTTGATGTTTGGTTCCTCTGCCTTTTCTAAATCCAGCTTGAACATCTGGAAGTTCACGGTTGACCTTGAAGCCTGGCTTGGAGAATTTTGAGCATTACTTTGCTAGCGTGTGAGGTGAGTGCAGTTGTGTGGTAGTTCGAGCATTCTTTGGCATTGCCTTTCTTTGGGATTGGAATGAAAACTGACCTTTTCCAGTCCTGTGACCACTGCTGAGTTTTCCAAATTTGCTGGCGTATTGAGTGCAGCACTTTCACAGCATCATCTTTTAGGATTTGAAATAGCTCAACTGGAATTCCATCACCTCCACCGGCTTTGTTCGTAGTGATGCTTTCTAAGGCCTACTTGACTTCACATTCCAGTATGTCTGGCTCTAGGTGAGTGATCACACCATCGTGATTATCTGGGTCATGATGATCTTTTTTATATGGCTCTTCTGTGAATTCTTGCCATCTCTTAACATTTTCTGCTTTGGTTAAGTCCATACTGTTTCTGTCTTTAATTGCGCCCATCTTTGCATGAAATGTTCCCTTGGTATCTCTGATTTTCTTAAAGAGATCTCTAGTGTTTCCCATGCTGTTCTTTCCCTCTATTTCTTTGCACTGATCACTGAGGAAGGCTTTCTTATCTCTTCTTGCTGTTCTTTGGAACTCTGCATTCAGTTGGGAATATCTTTCCTTTTCTCCTTTGCCTTTAGCTTCTCTTCTTTCTCAGCTATTAGGACTCCTCAGATAACCATTTTGCCTTTTGCATTTCTTTTTCTTGGGGATGGTCTTGATCCCTGCATCCAGTACAGTGTCACGAACCTCCATCCATAATTCTTCAGGCACTCTATCAGATCTAATCCCTTGAATCTATATATCACTTTCAGTATATAATCATAAGGGATTTGATTTGGGTCATACCTGATGGTCTAGTGGTTTTCCCTACTTTCTTCCATTTAAGTCTGAATTTGGCAATAAGGAATTCATGATCTGAGCCATAGTCAGCTTTCAGTCTTGTTTTTGCTGATTGATAGAGCTTCTCCATCTTTGGCTACAAAGAATATAGTCAATCTGATTTTGGTGTTGACGTCACATCTGGTAATGTCCATGTGTAGAGTCTTCTCTTGTGTTGTTTGAAGAGGGTGTTTGCTATGACCAGTGCGTTCTCTTGGCAAAACTCTATTAGCCTTTGCCCTGCTTCCTTCTGTACTCCTAGGCCAAATTTGCCTGTTACTCCAGGTATCTCTTGACTTCCTACTTTTGCATTCCAGTCTCCTATAATGAAAAGGACATCTTTGTTGCATATTAGTTCTAGCAGGTCTTGTAGGTCTTCATAGAACCATTCAACTTCCGCTTCTTCAGCATTAGTGGTTGGGGCATAGACTTGGATTACCGTGATATTGAATGGTGAGCCTAGGAAACGAACAGAAATCATTTTGTCATTTTTGAGATTGTACCTAAGTACAGCATTTTGGACTCTTTTTTGGACTGTTATGGCTATTCCATTTCTTCTAAGGGATTCTTGCCCACAGTAGTAGATGTAATGGTTATCTGGGTTAAATTCACCCATTCCAGTCCATTTTAGTTCACTGATTTCTAAAATGTTGATGTTTACTCTTGTCATCTTCTCTTTGACCACTTCCAATTTGCCTGGACTTAATATTCCATGTTCCTATGCAGTATTGTTTTTTACAAGATCAGACTTTACTCCATCACCAGTCACATCTACAGCTGGCTGTTGTTTTGGCTTTGGCTCCATCTCTTCATTCTTTCTGGAGTTATTTCTCTAAGAGCGTTCCAGTAAAACATCTATTTCTCCTTTATTGACTATGCCAAAGGCTTTGACTGTGTGGATCACAATAAACTGTGGAAAATTCTTCAAGAGATGGGAATACCAGACCACCTGACCTGCCTCTTGAGAAAGTTGTATGCAGGTCAGGAAGCAACATTTAGAACTGGACATGGAACAACAGACTAGTTCCAAATAGGAAAAGGAGTACGTTAAGGCTGTATATTGTCACCCTGCTTATTTAACTTCTATGCAGAGTACATCATGAGAAATGCTGGGCTGGAAGAAGCACAAGCTGCAATCAAGTTTGCTGGGAGAAATATCAATGACCTCAGATATACAGATGATACCACCTTTATGGCAGAAAGTGAAGAGGATCTAAAAAGCCTCTTGATGAAAGTGAAACAGGAGAGTGAAAAAGTTGGCTTAAAGCTCAACATACAGAAAACGAAGATCATGGCATCTTGTCCCATCACTTCATGGCAAATAGATGGGGAAACAGTGTCAGACTTTATTTTTGGGGGCTCCAAAATCACTGAAGATGGTGACTGCAGCCATGAAATTAAAAGACACTTACTCCTTGGAAGGAAAGTTATGACCAACCTAGATAGCATATTGAAAAGCAGAGACATTACTTTGCCAACAAAGGTCCATCTAGTCAAGGCTATGGTTTTTCCAGTGGTCATGTATGGATGTGAGAGTTGGACTGTGAAGAAGGCTGAGCGCCGAAGAATTGATGCTTTTGAACTGTGGTGTTGGAGAAGACTCTTGAGAGTCCCTTGGACTGCAAGGAGATCCAACCAGTCCATTCTGAAGGAGATGAGCCCTGGGATTTCTTTGGAAGGAATGATGCTGAAGCTGAAACTCCAGTACTTTGGCCACCTCATGCGAAGAGTTGACTCATTGGAAAAGACTCTGATGCTGGGAGGGATTGGGGGCAGGAGGAGAAGGGGACGACAGAGGATGAGATGGTTGGATGGCATCACGGACTCAATGGACATGAGTTTGAATGAACTCCGGGAGATGGTGATGGACAGGGAGGCCTGGTGTGCTGCAGTTCACGGAGTCACAAAGAGTCGGACATGACTGAGTGACTGAACTGAACTGATCTCCAGTAGCATATTGGGCACCGACTGATCTGTGGAGTTCATCTCTAATTGTCATGTCTTTTTGCCTTTTCACACTGTTCATGGGATTCTCAAGGCAAGAATACTGAAGTGGTTTGCCATTCCCTTCTCCAGTGGCCAACATTTTGTCACATTGGAGAACAGAATGGCAAACCACTTCAGTATGGTGTTAGGAAGTGTTCTAGTTTCATTCTTTTACATGAACATGTCCAGTTTTCCCAGCACCACTTATTGAAGAATTTATCTTTGCCCCATTTTATATTCTTGACCTCTTTGTCAACATAAAGTGCTCAGAGGTGTGTGGGTGTACCTCTGGGCTCTCTGTCTTGTTCCATTGGGCTTTGTTTCTGTTTTTGTGCCAGTATCATCCTGTCTTGATGATTGCAACTCTGTACTATAGTCTGAAGGCAGGAAGGTTGATTTCCCCAGCTTCGTTCTTCTTTGTCAAGATTTCTTTGGTTATTCGGTGTCTTTTATATTTCCAAATGAATTGTAAAATTTTTTGTTCTAGTTGTGTGAAAAATGCCACTGGTGATTTGATAGGGATCACATTGAATCTGTGGATCGCATTTCGTAGTTTAGTCATTTTCACAGTATTGATTCTTCCAACCCAGGAACATGGAATATCTCTCCATCTGTTTATGTTGTCATTGATTTCTTTCATCAGTGTCTTATAGTTTTTTGGATACAGTTCTTTTGTCTCCTTGCTGCTGCAGCTGCTGCTAAGTCGCTTCACTTGTGTCCGACTCTGTGTGACCCCATAGACAGCAGCCCACTAGGCTCCCCCGTCCCTGGGATTCTCCAGGCAAGAACATTGGAGTGGGTTGCCATTTCCTTCTCCAATGCATGAAAGTGAAAAGTGAAAGTGAAGTCGCTCAGTTGTGTCCAACTCTTAGTGACCCCATGGACTGTAGCCTACCAGGCTCCTCCGCCCATGGTGCCTTCTCCGTTTGTCTCCTTAGGTAGATTTATTTCTAGATACTTTATTCTTTTTGTTGCAGTGGTGAATGGGATTAATCTCTTAATTTCTTTTTCTGATTTTTCATTGTTAGTATATAGAAATGCAAGTGATTTTTGAGTACTGATTTTGTATCCTGTGACTTTGCTAGATTCACTGATTAGCTCTAGTAATTTTCTGATAGTATCTTTAGGGTTTTCTGTGTATAGTATCATGTCATCTGCAAACAGTGAGAGTTTTACTTCTTTTCTGATCTGGATTCCTTTTATTTCTTTTTCTTCTCTATTTGCCGTATCTAGGACTTCCAAACTGTTTTGAATAATAGTGGTGAGAGTGGGTACTCTTGTCTTTTTCCTGATCTTAGAGGGAATCCTTTCCGTTTTTCACCATTGAGAATAATGTTTTCTGTGGGTTTATCATATATGGCCTTACTATGTTGAGGTAGGTTCCTTCTATGCCCATTTTTGAAGAGTTTTAATCATAAATGGGTGCTGAATTTTGTCAAAGTTTTTTTTCTGCATCTGTTGAGATTATCATATTTTTGTTTGTTTGTTGTCAGACTGTCTACTTGTGGCATGCAAGGCTCAGTAATTGTGGCCCTTGGGCTTAGTTACTGTGTGGGATGTGGGATCGTAGTTCCTCAACCAGGGATTGAACCTGTATCCCCTGCATTGCGGGCAGACTCTTAACCACTGGAGCGCCAGGGAGTTCCCTATCATATGGTTTTTATCTTTCAATTTGTTACTATGGTGTATCACATTGATTGACTTGAGTATATTGGAGAATCCTTGCATCCCTGGAATAAACCCAACTTGATCATGGTATATGATATTTTTAATGTGTTGTTGAGTTCTGTTCACTAGAATTTTGTTGAGGATTTTTGCATCTATGTTCATCAATGATATTGGCCTGTAATTTTCTTTTTTTGTTGTTGTCTTTGTCTGATTTTGGTATCAGGGTGATGGTGGCCTCGTAGGATGAGTTTGTAAGTGTTCCTTCTTCTGCAGTTTTTTGAAAGAGTTTTAGAAGGATAGGCATTAGCTTTTCTCTAAATGTTTAATAGAATTCACCTGTGAAGCTATCTGACCCTGGGATATTATTTTTGTTATTGGTTGCTTTATTTTAATAGTTTCTCTTTTTGTAGTCTTTTCTTTGAATGCATAATTATTTTATATTCACTTTTACTAGACTATCAAAGTTTAAGGTTTACATTTGTCTGTGTATAAAGCTTTATTATCTCATAGTTTGAGTATTTTTGTTATTGCTACTTTAAAGATATTCTAGTGGCATTATTTATAATTTTTTTTTTTGAAATCTCTGAAGTCATGATTTTGGCATGGTATAAAATACATTTTCTTTTTGCCACAACTGCACAGCATGTTGGATCTAGTTCCCCAACCAGGGATCAAACCCATGCCCCCTGTATTGGAAGGGGGAAGTCTTAACCACTAGACCACCAGGGCAGTCCCTGAAATACGCTTTCCAATAAATATTCCCTGTAAATGTTTTTAGCTTATAGAGTTTGATACATACAAATATAAAAAAATCTTCATTATACTATTCAGTCAGTTGTATCCATTATTCCTGATTTCCTTGATCTGTTGTGGAGCTGGGTGAGTAGGTGAAAAATCTGTCATTATGATGGCACTTCCATTGGTTCTTGCAGTTTTAGTTTACAGTTTAATTTCACAAAATAAAGGTTTATGAGAGTTATATTCTCACTGTGAATTATATCTGTATCATTACCGAGTGCCCTTCTCTTTCCACTTGCCTTGAGTCATGTAGTCTGATATTCATAGTTGAGTCTGTGTTTGTTTTTGTGTGTAACAGTCTGCTCTCTATCATTGTCTAGTAATTTACATGCAGTCATGATCTGTCGCTTCCTCTTAGCTTCTCTTTGGAGGCAGTTTTTTATTTTTTAGCAATAGGAACCAGATTTTCTTTTTTTAAATTTAAATTTTATTTATTTGGCTGTGTGAGGTCTTGGTTGTGACACATGGGATCTTTCCTTGCAGCTCATGGACTCTAGTTGTAGTTTTTTCTATTAACAGGTGAATCTATCCATTTACCTTTATAGTTGTGTTTGAGTTTAATTTTGCTATATAAGATTATGATTTTTTACTAACTTCTTTCTTGAAATGCCCAGTTCCCAGATTTCCATGGCATCACTGAAGTCATTCCCACTATCATTGATTATAATCATAACCACTGTTTTAAAGACTAAGCAACATGGTAATCTTTCTCTGTATGTATGTATGTATGTATATATATATATATGTATTCATATATACAAAATACATATTGATATAATTGAATATGCTATATTTACATGTACATGTATATATGTTTTGTGTGTGGGTATGTATGTGCATTTTATCTTTACAGTAACTCAGTATGGCATATACTTTTCACTGTGGTGCATTACTGATACAGTTTTAGAAATGAGAAATCTAAGTTTCAGCAAAGAATCCCATAGACAGAGGAGCCTGGCGGCTACAGTCCATGGGTCGGAAGGAGTCTGACACAACTGAGCAAATGACACTTTCACTTCACTTTCAGGCAGCCTCCCCAAGTGAGCTTGGAAACGGGCAATCCTGGCGTTGTAACTCATTGCACAGTGCTGCCTTTGTGGGTTTCTTAGCACTCTGATTTTTCCTTCTTAATTTGTCATTTATTCTACTTCTATTTATTGATTAACCTCGATTGATGTTAAGCTCTATTGATTGATTCATTCAACAAATATATCTTAAGCAACTAACTAAATATATATTGTGGGCTCTGGGGACAGGCAGTGAACAGAATGGACAAAAATGTCTCCCCTCATGAACGGTAATCAAATGTTCCATTTTGAGTGTGCACATTATGCTGTGTGGCATGTGAAATCTCAGTTCCCCAACCAGGGATTGAATTCGTGCCCCCTGCAGTGAAAATGTGGATTGCTAACCACTGGACCACCAGGGAATTCCCATCGATGACTTTAAGGAGACTCTGCCTGCCTGGAGTTATTTTTAGGATGCCTTCTGTTTGGAGCTTCCTTCTCTTATTCAGGGATTTGTTTCTCCTCATTTTTCACAAGAGAGTATAAGTTCAGTCCCTGTATTAGATCACATTAAAGCACATATTTTTCCTATCGACGTTTATAATGCAATACTGATAATTAGTTACCTTTGCTTATACTAGCCTATAGAATGTATACAGTCAAGTTTAATCCTCCTCACCCCCACCCCGACGAGCATATATTACCTCATTCCTCCATTCTTGCATCCATACATCCTGCTTTGTCAACTACAGTTCTAGTTTCACCTCTTCTTTGAGCATAATTCTTGGCCTTTCTTACACTTTTAAAATAACAAAGCTTATGAATTACTTTAAAAAATCTCAAAGATGTATGGCTACTTAGAAAAAGCAACTTGCAGAACAGCATATGTGGTATGCAGGCATTTGTCTAGAAATAGAAGAAAGGAAACACACACACACATATTTTCTTGATGGACATATAAACTATCTCTGGCAGATACACAAAGAAGTAATAACAACTGGTGTCTGAGTCTTGGAGGTAGACTTTTTGGTGGGCGTACTTTTCATACTTGAGGACTGTGTGATGGTATCACTTGGGCAAAAAATAAATACAGTTTTAGCTTAAAAGAAGCAGAAGTAACGGTGGGTGAATTGAACACAACTGAAATTCTGTAGAAATTATAAATGATAAAAGCCCAGTGATGCATACTTGGGAAAGATTATAAACATTCACCATGAAAGTCTGCTCTTGAAACTTTTCTGATCCTTCAGGGTTGATTTTGAATGTTTTCACCCTTTGCCTAGATGATTGCATCTTGCAGCTTTCAATAATAAATTTTGTTTTCAGAACAGTTTTAGATTTACAGAAAAAATGAGAAGACAGTACAGAGAGTTCTCACATCCTCCATATCCAGTTTCCACTATTATTAGCATCTTATATTACTATGGTGGTGGTGGTTGTTTAGTAGCTAGGTCACGTCTGACTCTTTTGTGACCCTCTGAACTGTAGCTCGCCAGGCTTTTCTTTACATGGGATTTTCAAGGCAAGAATACTGGAGTGGATTGTCATTTGCTTCTCTAGGGGATCTTTTTGACCCAGGGATTGAACCCACGTCACCTGCATTGGCAGGTGGATCTTTACCACTGAGTCACCAGGGAAGCCCTTTATACTAGTACTGGAGTGGGTTGCCATTTCCTTCTCCAGGGAATCTTCCCGACCCAGGGATCGAACCCAGGTCTCCCACATTGTAGACAGACGCTTAACCATCTGAGCCACAAGGGAAGTCATACTAGTACCATGCTGCTGCTAAGTCGCTTCAGTCGTGTCCGACTCTGTGTGACCCCATAGACGGCAGCCCACTAGTCTCCTCTGTCCCTGGGATTCTCCAGGCAAGAACACTGGAGTGGGTTGCCATTTCCTTCTCCAATGCATGAAAGTGAAAAGTGAAAGTGAAGTCGCTCAGTCATGCCTGACTCTTAGCAACTCCATGGACTGGAGCCTACCAGGCTTTGTGCAATTAATAAACCTATTTTGATACATTATTATTAAAATCCATATTTGATTCAGATTTTCCTACTTTTATCTATGCCCTTTTTCTGTTTCAAGATCTCATTCAAGAACCCACGTTAAATTCACTTGCCCTGTCACCTTAGGGTCGTCTTGGCGGGGAGAGTTTGTCAGACTTTCCTTGATTTCAATAACCTTGACAGTTTTGAGAATACTTAATTATTCTGCAGTATGTCCCACTATTGGAATTTGCCTAGTGTTTTTCTCATGACTACACTGGGATGATGGGTTTTGGGGAGGAAGAGAATAGGGGTGATGGGCCATTTTCATCATATCATATCAAGGGTACATGCTGTCAGAATGATTTATTATTGTAGATCTTAACAGTGATCACTTGACTGAGGAAGTGTTGATTAGGTTTCTCCATTGAAAGTTGCTTTTCTTCCACTCTTTTCCACACTGTGCTCTTTGGAAGGAAGTCGCTATGTGCAACTCAACGGAATTGTGATTTTTGCCCCCACATCAAGGGTGAAGTATCTCCATAAATTACTTGAAATTCTTCTGCAAGAGAGATTTGCCTCTTTCCTCTCATTTATTTATTTATCCAATCATCTGTTTATACTGGTATAGACTCACACCTTGTGCCTTAAAAACTGCCTCCTGTTTCGAGGATAAATTACGGGTTTGTGGTCTTTGTCTATGAACCCCAACCCCAGCCCGTCTTAGGATTGTCTCGCATTGGCCACATCTCCATCACTTGTTTTACATTTCAGTTGTCTTGCTCCGTGGCTTGTTCTGTACTGCCCATATGATTCTAGACCATTGTGGGGAATAAATAATTTCATATGCCATGTAGAAGTACTGAGGAAAAACAAATACACTGAAAATGTTTTTGGTGGACCGCAGAGACATCAGCAACAAGCTGTGTCTCTGTGTATCGG
Organism: Bos taurus; assembly: GCF_002263795.3. Taxonomy (NCBI): domain Eukaryota; kingdom Metazoa; phylum Chordata; class Mammalia; order Artiodactyla; family Bovidae; genus Bos; species Bos taurus. Next base: position 17,713,907 of record NC_037354.1, read on the forward strand.
AAAGAATTCATGGAATAGCATAAATCTGAACCACACACGTAGATTTATTTAAGAATCCATGTACTTGCTGCTTTGCTATCAGTCATCTCACCCTTGAAAGGATAGCATAAGTTGCTCTGGGCAGGTTTGAGGAAGATTTAATTTTAGATTGATGTCTTCTACTCAGATAGTCCATTCTTCCATTCATTCAGTCAGTCTGACTGACATCACCCCAAACAAACAAGCATCCTTGCTTAAAACTTATCTACTAAGCAAAACCCATTCTGGGAACACAAAGTCCAGCTAAGGGCAAAAATTCAACGCATGTGTGTAGTTTTGCTCCTATACTCGGTCAGTCACCCACCCTAGATACGACCTACTTGTGCTTCCCAATTCCTACTACCTTAATATAGCTCTTCCTCATATATTAACTGGCTTAGAGCTTAAAAAAAAAAGTTTTATGTAGAAAGTTATCACATTGACTTTTCTGGTCTTCCTTTCTTCCTCCCTTCTCTGCAAACAAAGTTGCCGTTAAACATTTTTGTATGACTTTTTGTTCAGACATATGCTTTTATTTTCTTTGGACTTCCTGAAAACTTTCCTAAAATTGACCGAGTCATGTGGTATATACAACTTTTAAAGAAATTGGTACATGGTTTCCTAAAGTTCTATACAATTATACATTTGCAGCACCAGCATGTGAGAATTCCAGTTTTGTCACATACTTGGCAACCCTCATAAGTCGATTGTTTTAATTTCAGACATTCTATGGTATCTGTAGTCATATCTCATAGTGGTTTTTCCAGATGACTTTCACTGGTGATGAGTAATATAGTCTAGGAGAACCCTCTCAGATTCCTTTTTTTAAAAGCTATTCTTACATTTAAGAATATTTTAACCATAGTGTTTCAGAACATTTTGGAAAACACTTTAGAAATCCTTTCCAAAATTTTATTTAGAATTTAGTTTATAAGTTAGTGTAAAATAATTTTTAATTTGTTCATTTATTTAACAAACATTTATTAAGTATCTGCTAAGTGCTGAGCTCTGTGCTAAGAAGTACTGGCTCTTCAAAAGTAAATTGGATGCTTGCTGTCTAGAGTGTGTAGCAGATATGCTAGTCGTGGTAAAGGTCAAACTGTAGCACGTAAACAGATATTTTAGTTTTGGTGGCAAGTGATAATAAGGAAAAACACTGAGGGAGCTCAAAATTAAGATATTAATATCTAGAAAGGGAAAGTCAAAGCAGATGGGAAGCAGAAATTAGAGCTTAGAGGAGACTAGAAGAGAAAGAATTTTGAATAGTCCAGGGGAGGATAAGATTTTCCAAACAGGGCGTGGCTGGCACATATAAGTCGTGAGAAGAGGTCCAGTAGGATGAGAACTGACATGAAACCTTGGGTTTGGAAAAGAGTAAACTAGCGGTCTCAACGAAGTTTTATTTTAGTATAGGGACACAAGTGGAGAGCTATCTAGAAGTCAGAAAACCTTGTTAATTTTTAGAAAGTGCTTATAAAAAAGATTTTTAGTTTCTCTTGCATAGGATCATATATTATACTTTTACTTTCATTCTCAAAATTTCTAATACAAATACAACATTTAATTTTCATTATTTTCAGCTGTGTGTTGTTGACAGTTGTGCCCATTACTGAGGTTTTCTTTTGTATCATTTTCTTTTTCATAAGGTCATTAAAAAATCCAAGTGACATTTCAATAAGTTTCTTATTTATTTTATTATAAGCAAATGATAATATTTTGTTAATTTCTTTTCCAATCCCAATATTTCTGGTTATATCTTAGTATATCATCCAAACTTCACAAATACTACAGAATGGCAGTAGTTGACATTGTGATTTTTGTCCCATTTTTAAAGGGAATGACTAGGATTTTGGATTGAGTTTTAATATTAACCTTTAAAGGAATTTTGTTTTATTGAGGAAGAAACTGTTTCTTCCTGTTTCCAGATATTTAATTGGGAGTAAATGTTGACCCTTTGCTAAGCAAAGTAATCTTCTGACATTATGAAATGATGTGCATATACATACATGTGCCTGCACGCTCAGTCGCACAGTTGTGTCTGACTTTTGTGACCCCATGGACTATAACCACCAGGCTCCTCTGTCCATGGGGTTTCTCAGGCAAGAATATTGGAGTGGGTTGCCACTTCCTTCTCCAGGGGATCTTCTTGACCCAGGGATCGAACTCCTGTCTCCTGCATTGCAGGCAGATTCTTTACCACTGAGCCACCTGGGAAACCATACACACATGTATGCATACAAATAGGTACGTATACATACGTATGTACAGTGTGTGTGTGGGTGCTCAGTCATGGACAACTCTTTGCAACCCCATGGACTGTAGCCCGCCAGGCTCCTCTGTCCGTGGGATTCTCCAGGCAAGGATACTGAAGTGGGTTGCCATTTCCTACTCCAAGAAATCTTTGTGACCCAGGGATTGAACCCACGTCTCCTGCGTTGCAGGCTTTACCACTGAGCCACTGGGGAAGCCCAGTGCCTCTCTATATAAAATCTCTTTTAACCTGTGGTGATGGTGTTCAGCTACAGCCTACACTGGTCCCGTTCAGCTGCACATACTTAAGACTATATATCCTGGCGGCAGAAAATGAGTAGATATCGACCACTTATGGTGTCTGAAATTAATGTTACTCTCCTAAGCCTAGGGTTCATCATGCCTGCACTGAGCTTTCAATACGTTTGTCTGTTCCCCAGTCCCTGCTTTTCTTGCCAACTCTGTATACCTGTGTGTAGTGGATGCGCTGACTTGTCCTGTCCTTCTGGTCAACCATGGAGGTCTCTTTCACCTTGTTGGACAGCTCCTCCTTCTCTGTCTACCTGTGTCTCTCAAGGAGGAGGATGTGGAGCTTTCTGAAACTCCCTCCCAATTGATTTGAGAAGCTCCCAAAGAAAATTTGAATCCAAAGAGTTTCCAGTTGAGGAACACAAACTGAGTCTAGGCTCCTGTTTTGTTTTCCCGATCACTTATTGATTTGTCTGACAAGTACTTAAGTCCTTATGGAATCACACTCATTTGGCTGAAGTTGGAATACTCTTTCATTCTTTTATATTGACCATTGTTTCCATTTTTACTGTTCTCTACCTACCACCCCCTCCCCCCGCCCCACCCCACAGGAAAATAAAACCTACAAAGCTGGGTCCTGCTTTCTGAATTCTTGCTCCAAAATGAATGGACTACTTTTTTATTTCACATCCTAGTTACCAGATCATATTCCTTTAGATATGAGATACAGTTGAAATTTGCTACACTACATTGTACACTAATTTGTAATGTCGGATAGCTTCTAAGGAAGCTAAACATTTCAAACATTAAATTATAAAATTATATTTTCCTTTCTATCTGATCCTAGACTTAGGTAGCAATTTCTATAAATTTTGCCCAAAATGTATATATACATTAAATTGCATCTCTTGCTTTTCTTTCTCCCTCCCTCCCTCCTTCCTTCTTTCCTTTCACTTTGTGTGTTTAAAACATTCTTTAGTTGATAAAGTTTATTTTTCCGTTTTTCTTAGAAAAGTATTTAAATTTAGGACTCTAGCTTTGTTTTGATTAGATCCCATGGGAATTAATATGAAATGTATTGATTTTCACAGTTTTCTAAACAGTATATTGTTATGCATTCAATTTTTTCTTGACCTTGGTGTTCTTTAGGAAAAAATACTTTTAAATTTCCCAATGTATGGCATTCTGTGTTTCTTTAAATTCATATAGTTAACTCAGGAATTCTTCAAAGTATATTTATTATTTAAAGAGTAGTATAATTGCATCAAAAATTGTGAAGAAAGATAAAAAGCAAAGCCATCATGCTAAAATAATTACTTAGATCCATTTTGTAAATTTTTGTCATCTTTTCCCACATACATACTTGTTTTTATGGAATTGTATGAATAGTTTTTTTAAAAAATATATTATTCGTCTTTATTTCTACCAGTTGCTCCCAAATGATAGGAGGTTGTTATTTACCATTATGTCATGAGCATTTTCATATTGCTGCATAAGCATTTATAATTATTAAATGTATTAGGATGCATTATGTTCTACTGATTGGAATTTGCTATAATTTGATTATTTCTTTATCTTTGGGAATTTATTTCTATGTGGGTGCTATAATAAATAATACTGAATCAGATTTATAACTTTTTCAGTGTTTCAGGTTATTTCCTTAAGAGAGATTTACATAAAAGGGGGTTCTGGCACAGGAAGTATGAATATTTTTTATGGTTCCAACATAATGCCGAATTGCTTTCTGAAAGTGTTGGAGCATTTAAAAACACGATCAGATACGCATGAGCATCCCCATTTCTTTGTTCTCTTGACAGCATGAAATATTATAATTTAAAACCATTTTTTCCTAATTGAAGAGATTTAAAAGGGAAATGTATTTTATTTGCACTTTCCTTTAATTTTTCATGAATGTGTTTATATGTTGCATTTCCTAGTTTTTGAACTCTCTGTTCATGTCACTGGAGCATTTTTCATGTTCACGTGGCATAACATATCTTTCTAGTGGACCTTAATAGTTAGTAATAAAACATCAGTGCATTTTTAAAATCTGTATGCTGTATTTTATTCTCCTTGGATACAACTTTTAATGAGCTCATTGATCAAAATGGTGAGAACAGTATTTGGTACTTGTCACTCCATACAGATTTTATAATATATATTAAGTGTGCCTCACTCATGTTCTGTTCAAATAAATATATTCACATAGTACGTTTAAGTTCAGAATACACATTGTAAAAATCATAAGGTTAGTTTCCCCAAAAGACAGAAGAACATAAAGACTCATAAATAGCCACCATCCATCCATGCAACTGTCAGCTTTCAGTGTAAACATTTTTATGAATTAATCAGTGATTTTCACATGATTATCAACTAGTGTGCTAGGTTGCATAAAATCATGACTATCTGAATCTTGGAAAAATAGGTTAATTAAAAAAATTGACAGATAGCAAAGGAAAGATGGTCTGTTGCTGACTCTAAGCAGTCTGTACCCAGACTTCTTTCTCCTGCGTGAGTAGTCAGGGTATAGAAGGGCTCCTGGGGTGAAGTGAGGAGGGCTGGAACCAGGAGTGATTTACCAAAGGTAGTTGGTTTGTCCAGCATAGTCATTTTGACTCCGACAACGAGCAGATCCAGGATAAGAACCCCAGAAGATTCTGAGTCCAGCTGGGTCTGTTAACATCTGTCAGGCCGCTGTGCTTGCTCCCTGTCTATGGAGCGGCGTCCGTTGCAGATATCAAGGTGTCTGTGCAGACCCTCCCAAGCTGATTGAGTTTCTGCTGCTGCGGTTTTGCATTTCTTCTGTGTCTTCTTAATCCTGGGATTTTTGTGTTCTAAGTCACTTCAGCCCTGTCCGACTCTTTGCGACCCAATGGACTGTAGCCCACCAGGCTCTTCTGTCCATGGGGATTCTCCAGGCAAGAATACTGGAGTGGGTTGCCATTTCCTCCTCTAGGGGATCTTCCTGACCCAGGGATTGGGCCTGCTGTCCCTTGTATCTACTGCGTTGGCCTGCGGGATCTTTACAACTAGCGCCACCTGGGAACCCTGGATGAGGTCCTGCTAATTTGACTGGAGGTAAAATCTAAGAGTATGTATAGCCTGGTGGGGAGACTTCTTGCTTCTTTTCTTGGAATTTGGTCTCTTGTTATCTGATGAGTTCCACCCCCTTTTTGCCTGCCCCACTACCCTCATAAGTACCACTCCTCTGTGGCTGTTCAGTTCCGCAGAGAAACATAGAAACAAAAATGAAGCAACAGTGCTTCGGGAGGAGGACTCTTCGCCCAGCTCTCTGCTCCACATCCGGTTTGCCCTGTGGACTGTTGTTGGGAGTGAAGCCAGGATTGCCCTGCGGAGTCTGGCCCAGCCTGGAAGAGACCTCTTGGAGTTGTGTGAATGAATTAGGTCCTCAAAGTGCTTAGAACAGTGGCTGGCACAAAGTCTGCATGTAATAAATGGAAGCTATTACCTTCTCTATATAGGTTAGTTCTGTTTCCTGTGTTGTCCCTGGATAAAGTTTTCAGATGGTTACCAAGGATTTCTTATTAGAAATGGTGGCGATGAAATAAAAAGTATGCCCAATTGAAGTGTGTGTTTAATGCCTGCAGTATTTTTTAAAATTGGTTTCTATGAGTGCTTTTGAAACTTCTTGATTTTTTTTCTTAAACCAATACTTTTCATCTATAGTTGTACTGTAATCAAGAATTAGAATTCTATTAAAATGGAAGGCAGTCAACGTTTTAATTTTAGATTCTGTACAATGTTCAGCGTATATTAGGTGCTTAATAAGCAACGATGTCTTACACTTACGTAACCCTTGTGCCAAGTACATGCAGTTCTGAGTGTTTTACCTATGTTGACTCACTGGTCTTTTAACTCACTTCTATAAACTTGGCAGTGGTATTTTCATCACTTTATAGGTGAGAAACTGAGACACAGAAATTTGTTCAAGGTCTTTAAGCTGGAATAGCAAGCACATCTGGAATTCAAATCAAGTTATATATCTATGTGTCTATATGTCTATATGTCTTCAAGAGTCTGGAGTGTGAATCATTATATTCTATTATCTCTAAAAACATCTCGTAAAACATGAGTGCACATCAGAAATGACTTCTATTGCTGATTTACACTGCTGGGCAACACCATAGTCTTATAGTGATGGAAATCCCAGTGATTAACCAGTGAGTTTAAAAAAAAAAAAAAAGAAAAACTATCTGTATTCTATGGCCAAACTACCCTGCCTCTATCCCTACATTTAAGCTGTATACACTTAGCTTGTACCTTTCCATATTCTCACTGACCCTACAGATTTTCAGTCCGGTGGCTTCTTGGCATTTCATAAGTTGAGGGACAGATAGGCTACCTCTCAATTTGTCTGCTAGACCAAGGTAGTCTGCAGGGTTGGTAATTAGAATACGGCTATCACTGTTAAGATTAGAAAAAGCTGGCATACCACAGCTGCTGATGTTGGAGAATATTTCATTTTAAAAGTTGGCTTTGTTGAAATAAAATTGACAAAGCTGAAAGATATTTAAAGTGGACATTGTGGTGATTTGAAACTCATACACATGGTGAAAGGATTCCCTCATCTAGTTAGTTAACACGCTTATCACTTCACATCTTTGTGTGTGAGAACATTTCAGTTCTACAGTCTTAGCAGATTTCAGATATATAATACAGTGCTGTCAACTCTAGTCATCCTGTTTTACATTGAATCCTCAGACCCTATTCATATTATACCTTTTACCAATCTCTCCCTATTTTCCTCACCCTTCTAGCCTCGAACAGCAACTTTTCTGTTCTGTTTATGTGAGTTTCACTTTGTTTTTAGATTCTACATATAAATAAGATCACACAGGATTCATCTGTTTAGTTTGCTTGCCGGAATGCCCTCAGGGTTCATCCATGTTGTCACAAACAGCAGAATTTCCTCCTTTCTCACGGCTGAGTAATACTCCATTGTATATATACCACATCTTCTTGACCCATTCGTTCATTCTGTAATGGACACTTAGGTCATGCCCTTATCTTGGCTGTTTTGAATAATGCAGCAGTGAATGCGGGAATGTAGTTGTGTTTTTGATACCCTGTTTTCATTTCCTTTGGATGTATACTCAGAAGTGGGATTGCTGAGAACATTCCATTTATCAGAGAACCCACAAACTGTTCTTGAAAGGAGGGGGTTAGTTATGGTGCATTTAGAAAATATTGGGAAAAGAGTGGTGGGTTTCAGTCTCTCAGATATAACCACCCACTAAAGGGAGAACTCTGTTCACTGTACACGTGCCCCGTACCGTCTATATGAGACCTGTGTCAAAGCTGAATGTACAAAGAGAAAGTCTATCAAAAGCATTCTGACTTACTTTGCTGTAACTGTTAATAGTGATTCTTCATTAAAAATAAAATTTTCTAGGGTGAATGTTAAATCATGGGCATCATTGTATAGTAGTGTTAAACCAGGACTCTCTTGGGCAAATACTTTGTTTCAGTTCAGTTCAGTCGCTCAGTCATGTCCGACTCTTTGCGACCCCATGAATCGCAGCACGCCAGGCTTCCCTGTCCATCACCATCTCCCGGAGTTCACTCAGACTCACGTCCATCGAGTCAGTGATGCCATCCAGCCATCTCATCCTCTGTCATCCCCTTCTCCTCCTGCCCCCAATCCCTCCCAGCATCAGAGTCTTTTCCAATGAGTCAACTCTTCGCATGAGGTGGCCAAAGTACTGGAGTTTCAGCTTTAGCATCATTGCTTCCAAAGAAATCCGAGGGCTGATCTCCTTCAGAATGGACTGGTTGGATCTTCTTGCAGTCCAAGGGACTCTCGAGTCTTATTCAACAATTCTTTGGCGCTCAGCCTTCTTCACAGTCCAATTCTCACATCCATACATGACCACAGGAAAACCATAGCCTTGACTCCTAGTTCTGACCATTTATGAAAATAGCAGTTTCTCCATTTGGGCAGTTCTGCCATTGTTTCTGACTTTCAGCTTGAGAATGGCATTCCCTGCTCATTGCTCTTCCTGAATTAATTTCTAAAGTTACCTTTAATTTGCATCTTTTAAAAAAAATCCCTGATTTTCATTATTCCTTGAAGAGCTTTGTCGGCCTTAAGGCTGTCCTGTTACTCAGACTTCATAGTAATAAGCAGACAGTCCAGTTTCCCAGCCAACAAAGATGTATACATCCAGACTTTGGATGCCTCCTGGGGCGAACAGGCACACGTACAGAAGACATCTCCACGTTCTAAAACACAGTCCTGAGGTCCAAATTTCATTAGCATGCTGTAAAACTTTCAGAATTTCATATGAAGTTGAAGCATTATTTACAACATAAACTTTGAAGCCGCTGAAAAAAAATGAAGATCTTCTTCTGAGCCAAATATTCAAGATACTTCTCTTTTGTACCCAAGAACATCATTCAGAGGGGCTTGAGAGTCTCTTAAGTTTCCTTAAGTCTCAGAAGTAGTGTGGGGACTGCATTTAAAAATTCATTATCCCATAGTGCTGGAGGACCACAGCTGTCTCTGTACACAGCTCATGATTGATTTCTGGATGCTGAAAGGAGGGCATTTGGATAAAATGGCTCTGTGGGAGGCATTCATAAATTCTTCCCTCTTCTACTTCAAATATATAACACTGCGTTGGTCTATTACTGTTTAAAAATGGTAGCGATAAAAGATGGTAGGAATCCAGTCACATGGAAGGCATTTATTTAAACTTCATATGTTGATTTACCACCCTTGTACTGTACCTGTCAGGACAGACCTCTGTTGCCATCTCTCCACTAGGCAGGAACTGCAGAGGATGCTTATCCAAGGATTTAAGAGGATCCTTAACAACAACAGTTTTCAAAGTCTGAAATACAGATTTATTTCTGAAATACAGTACTATTTTGGATAAATAGTTTTGTCTTTCCTTCTTAACTTGTTTTACTGGTTGGGAATCTGGGTTTTTCATGACTGAATTTTTGTTCTGTCTCCCTCCCCCTCTTCCTCCCTCCCTCCCTCTCTCTTTTCCTTCTTTCCTTCCACTCACCCCTCCCTCCCTTCCTTATCCTTTTCCTCCTCTCCTCCCTCTTTTTCTTTTTCCTTCTTTCACTATCACTCATGATGCACCTACTTCTTTCCAGGCACAAGAATGTATTCATTTATTGATTGATTTTAAGTTTATTTACTTGGCCACATCAGATCCTAGTTGCGTCATGTGGGATCTTTCATTGTGGTGCACAGACCCTCTAGTCGCGGTGTGGAGGCTTAGTTGCTCTGCAGCAGGTGGGATCTTATTCCCCGACCAGGGATGGAACGTGTGTCCCCTGCATTGCAGGGTGGATTCTCAACCCCTGGACCACCGGGGAAGTCCCCACAAGACTTACTGAATCATAGTCTCTGATCTCAGATTCACAGTTTTGTGGAGAGCCAGGGCAAGGAGGTAAAAACTGAGATTGACCTAATAAAAATCGTAAGATTTGGCTAGTACTGGTTACCATTATCCATGTCCAAAACTAATTGAGGATGTTCCTACAGTATGAATATGAGGATGAGCAACAGCAAATTTTTTTTTTCTCTCAATTTCATAAGTGCTGTTAGACACTTGTTTGGAAATGGAATATATTTAAATACATGGTGTCCTAGGAGTTCTCATAGCATCTTTGGATTTTAAAAAAGCAAACTATTTTTTAAAGTAGTTGTTTCATTCTTGCTCTTTAAGTGGTATCTATAATTCCTCTTATAACTTGTAACTACCTATCATGCTATATTGAGCATCTCTTTTTAATACTGAAGTTGTATGTCCCTGTCTTAAATTATAGAGTAAATAAAAGCATATGGTTGATTCTCTGAAAACAGTTTTCAATAAATAAGCGTATTGTCCAATTTAAGGAGACAGTGTAAGGACTGAATTCTTTTGTGTATTGAATATCACTTAGGGAAATTAATGTAGGCTATGTCACAAGAAGAAATACTGCTTTGGCAACTTGGCCCTGATTTAAATCCTCTATTTCCTAGAGCGTTCCTCATGGCCCTGACCTCAGAGAGTCAGCCTGTGGTCACTAACCTCAGCTCCAGTCGTCATTTTTATTTTCAAACCCTGAGTGGATAACCCAGACCAGCAGGTTGTTCCACTTGATGACTGCTGAGTGTGCCAGTATGCCATCGTGGTGTTCCTTTTCAGTATTTTCACTTATATATGTACTTTCCCTTTGACTGAAAATTCTTCAAGGGCAGAGGCGATCACTTCAGCTTATTTTTTTATATCACACAAAATAAGTTCTAAAGAGAACATGAAAAACAGTGCAAGGCATTCAGTATTCAGACAACTGTGTCTCATTTGACTTGTGTTGTGGGCTACAGTCCACGGAGTGCAAAGAGCTGGACACGACTGCGCCATCACGCACACACTCTTGTGGGCTACAGTCCATGGAGTGCAAAGACCTGGACACGACTGAGCCATCACGCACACACTCTTGTGGGCTACAGTCCACGGAGTGCAAAGAGCTGGACGTGACTGCGCCATCACGCACACACTCTCCTTTGCTTATTTCTAGTGTCACCCTTCCCCCCAAACCTCAGGAATTTGTTCCTGTTTGTTATTTAAGAGTTTAATTAAAAATTTTACCAGCTTAGAGATTAAAAAAATGCTGAGTAGCTAATTAAAAGTTTGAGTTTGGGGGGAGAATGGACACATGTATACATGTGGCTGAGTTCCTTTGCTGTTGACCTGAAACTGTCATGACATTGTTAATTGGCTGTGTTGTTGTTGTTTAGTCACCCAGTCGTGTCCAACTCTTTGTGACCCCTAGACTGCAGCATTCCAGGCCTTTTTTGTCCCTCACCATCTCCCGGAGTTTGCCCAAGTTCATGTTCATTGCATCGGTGATGCCATCCAGCCATCTCATTCTCTGATGCCCTCTTCTCCTTCTGCCCTCAGTCTTTCCCAACATCAGGAACTTTTCCAATGAGTCATCTGGTCTCATCAGATGACTGAAATACTGGAGCTTCAGCATCTGTCCTTCAAGTGGATATTCAGGGTTGATCTCCCTGGGATAATTGGCTGTACCCCAATGCAAACTAAAAGTTAAAAAATTTGAAAATATTTCAGAAGACCATAAAAGACATTACTCTGAGTAGGGGTATGTTAAGATCACTCAGAAAACAGAGAGTTAGGAAGAGTTTGCATTTTTGACCAATTCTTTCTATTTGCTAGAAAGTGGTGTCAGACTTACTCTAAAGCTTTAAAAAGTTGACAACAAGTGATATTTGATTAAGAAAAAACCTCTTGTAAGCAATCTTATTTTGCTCAGAAAATAATAATTGTCTTGAATTCAATTTCATGCTATAATTACACACAGTATGCTTTATTTGAAATCGTAGGCACAATAAAAATAAAGATTTCACTTTTATACACTCATTATTTCTTATTTTAAAAAATACAAGACTCCCCCCAAATATAATGAAGCTATTACAAAAGAAATGGGGTAATCAATTTCTAATATATAGCACCATGGCAATGAAATGAGCCATAATTTAAATAAAGTCATCTTCTGTTAGGTCGGCAAAATGCAAAGGAAGCATTTTACTAGCATCTCATTTCTCTCTAGTCAGAAAGATGAGGCTAATGAAAGGACTATAAGGTTAATAACAATCTCATTTTGTTCTACCATTTATTCTCTCAAAACATAAAGCAGTGTTTTGACAAAGTCTTCTTGTCCCTTCAAACGCAAGTTCAAAGTAACTTTTAGAAATGAATTAATTTCCCCAGATGAGAATGTTGTATAAGTTGGTTAAAAATAAACACCCCAGAACTTGGGTTCTCTTGTTTTTTGTTTGGCCCAGTTCCTCAGCATGTAGAATCTTGATTCCCCAACTGGGGTTTGAACACATGCCTCCTGCATTAGAAACACAAAGTCTTAACCACTGGACTGCCAAGGAAGTCCCTCCAAAACTTGGGTTCTCTTTGGCTTGTACTGCTGCATAGGATATGTCATTTGATTTTTGTCATCTCTGAATCTGTAGAAAAGAAAGGAAAAGATGTATTAAGTGTCAAATCAATAGTGTTGTTGTTGTTCAGTCACTGTGTCATGTTGGACTCTATGCAACCCCATAGACTGTAGCCCACCAGGCTCCTCTGTCCATGGGATTTCCCAGGCAAGAATACTGGAGTGGGTTGTCATTTCCTTCTCCAGGAGATCCTCCCAACCCAGGCATCGAACCCGTGTCTCCTGCATTGACAAGCAGATTCTTCACTGCTGAAGCGCCTGGGTAGCCCATCCAATCAATAATACCTGTGACTAAAAATGTGATTACTGAAGTGAGTGAAATTGTCCTGGAGCTCATGTATGACTCAGTTGAGGGCCACATTTTATTTTCTTGGCAGAAATAAGAGATTATAAATTTTTTTTTTGAACATTTTGTGACTTCTCAACCAGATTTCCTACACTAATTTTTCCAAACCTCTGTATCTCGTTAGGTTTCAATTTTATGTTTCTTCCACGTTCTTGAAAAATTACCTTGGCTTCTTTTTAGGAGAAATAGAAATTATTTTGTTAGGAGGTCACTAAATTACTCACATCTTAATTTCAGTATATATTTTTTCTTTGAGATCTGTTTAATTCATCTTCTTTCTTAGAAAAAAGAGCAAAATCTTAGTGGGTTATTGAGGGAAATAGACATTTTAGAGCATGCTAAACTTGTGTGACTTTGAGTCAAGAATTTAACCATGGAAGCCTCAGTTTTCTCATCTTTAAAATGGGTGTAATGACACCTACTTCACCAGGTTGTTGTGAGGTGCCTTATATAAATATATAGTAAAAGGTGTAGCCTATAGGTAGTACTTATAGGTAGTAGCTCTTATAAAAAGATAATGTTCCTTCCTTTTTATTTAAATTTTTTCTGGATTTTAAATCTTTCTCTTGCCCTGGTTTCTCCTTCTTGGTTTGCAGTTAAACACAGGTTTCTTCCTGCTCCCCTTCATTTGATCTTGCTGAGATACTCTGAAGCCATCATCCTGCTTCTGTCTGTCTTCCTTAGAATTTTAATAGTCATTGTCTCCTTTTCTTTCTTCCTATACTCCTTTAAGTCCCTGTAATCTGTCCCCCCGCCACACCCCCACAGAGCACCTTAGAGGCTGTGCTTTCAAAGGTACCTAACAAGCTGTCCAACTAGATGACCTTTTCTGTGTCCTCTGTCCTTTTAATATTAGCAGAATCACCATTGGAACACCTTGCCTACTAGGAATGATCCTTTTTCTTGACAATAAGTAACTCCACTGGAAACTTGTGGTTATTTCACACAACACAAAATGCGTGTGTATGTATAACATATATAATTCAGTTTTCATTTGAATCCCACAGAAGGGCAGTGCCAGAGAATATTCAAACTACCATACAACTGCTCTCATTTTGCATGCTAGTAAGATAATGCATGGATGTGAGAGTTGGACTGTGAGGAAAGCTGAGCGCCAAAGAATTGATGCTTTTGAACTGTGGTGTTGGAGAAGACTCTTGAGAGTCCCTTGGACTGCAAGGAGATCCAACCAGTCCATTCTGAAGGAGATCAGCCCTGGGATTTCTTTGGAAGGAATGATGCTAAAGCTGAAACTCCAGTACTTTGGCCACCTGATGCAAAGAGTTGACTCATTGGAAAAGATTCTGATGCTGGGAGGGATTGGGGGCAGGAGGAGAAGGGGGCGACAGAGGATAAGATGGTTGGATGGCATCACTGACTCGATGGATATAAGTTTGAGTGAACTCCGGGAGTTGATGATGGACAGGGAGGCCTGGCGTGCTGTGATTCATGGGGTGGCAAAGAGTCGGACATGACTGAGTGACTGAACTGAACTGAACTGAAGGTAATGCTCCAAATCCTTCAAGCTAGGCTTCAATAGTACATAACCAAGAACTTCCAGATGTACAAGCTTGGTTTAGAAAAGGCAGAGGAACCAAAGTTCAAATTGCCAACATCTGCTTGATCATAGAAAAAGCAAGAGAGTTCTAGAAAAGCATCTACTTCTGCTTTATTGATTACTCCAAAGCCTTTGACTGTGTGGATCACAACAAACTGTGGAAAATTCTACAAGAGATGGGAATACCAGACCACGTTACCTGCCTCCTGAGAAATTTGTGGTTCCAAATAGGGAAAGGAGTATGTCAAGGCTATATATTGTCACCCTGCTTTTTTTAACTTATATGCAGACTATATCATGTGAAATGCTGGGCTGGATGAAACACAAGCTGGAATCAAGACTGTCAGGAAAAATAACAGCCTCAGATATGCATATGATATCACTCTAATGGCAGAAACTGAAGACCTGAAGAGCCTCTTGATGAAGGTGAAAGAGGAGAGTGAAAAAGCTGGCCTAATTTAAAACTCAGCATTCAAAAACCTAAGATCATGGCATCCGGTTCCATCACTTCATGGCAAATAGAAGGGGATAAAATGGAAACAGTGACAGACTTTATTTTCTTGGACTCCAGATCACTGCAGATGGTGACTACAACCATGAAATTGAAAGATGCTTGCTCCTTGGAAGAAAAGCTGTGACAAACCTAGACGCCATATTAAAAAGCAGAGACATCACTTTTGCCAACAAAAGTCCATATATAGTCAAAGCTATGGTTTTCCAGTAGTCATGTACAGATGTGAGCGTTGGACCATAAAGAAAGCTGAGCACTGAAGAATTGATGCCCTTGAACTGTGGTGTTGGAGAAGACTCTTGAGAGTCCCTTGGACAGCAAGGAGGTCCACTCAGTCCATCCTAAAGGAGATCAAAGCTGAATATTCACTGGAAGGCTGATGCTGAAGATGAAGCTGCAATACTTTGGATGTGAAGAGCCAACTCATTAGAAACGACCTTGATGCTGGGAAAGATTGAAGGCAAAAGGAGAAGAGGGTGGCAGAGGATGAAATGCTTAGGTAGCATCACCAACTCAGTGGACATGAATTTGAGCAAACTCTGGGAGACAGTGAAGGACAGTGAAGACTGCAGTCTGGTAGGCTACAGTCCACGGAGTTGCAAAAAGATGGACATGACTTGGTGACTGAACAACAACAGTGATGTTTCATTATAATTACAATTTCTGTTAGAAAAGTTTTTGGAGAGGAAGTAAATCTGTATTTTTCTATGGAGTATATAGTGGACTGGGATTGTCCTTTCTTAAATGATGCAACTCTTCCAGGTAATAAAAATAGTAAGTCTGTATTGAGAAATCATACGATATAGCAGTGTGTAGATTTTGTTTTTTTACTTTCACTCTTTTCTTAGTCTTTCCATATGGTCTCGATTCATTTGATAGAATACTCAACTCAAGACATGTGAAACTCTGAACGTAGGTTAATAAGAAAGTTTCTCTTTCCTCCAGGTCAGGCATGGTGGACTGGCAGCAGCTGAGCAAAAGGGGTCTCGCTTGGGGGCCCCAGCATTCCCTCACCTTGTACATCTCTTGTTCTTCCCATTAGCTCACTGGAGCTTCCCCTGGTGCAGCACAGAGAGGGAAGAAGGTCACGCCTGACAACTCTTATGTTAGCAGTACAGAAATCCTCTCCTGATCCTTCACCACTGGTCAGCCACTCTCTTATGTTCTAGACACTGTGAGCGGGAGCCAGACCCTCAGCCATCAGCTCTTGAGCTAAACCAACACAGCAAGCTCCTCTGGTTCCCTCTGAAGCCAGGAGGAGACAGAATTTTCCTTCAGAGGGAATGAGTGAGGACCAACTCAGTGATGACTCCCACCAAAGAGATACTGTCTCTTGTCCTCTCTCCTCTCACTGCTCAGCCCTCTTCTCATGTCCTTGACATGCGTGAGGAGCTCAGTGGTTGTGGAGATGGTCCTTAAACACTTTCATTGAAAATCTACATATGTTGACATGAGATTTCACTTTGAAACCTCAGCATAGTTGCATCTTGGTACCTAGTAAAGAATTTACTCTTAAAAACCTATTGCACACAGTCAACATTTATATACTATAGATATCTTTTAATGTTAGTATGTTCTGCTCTTTTTCTGCAAGAGGACATTGAGGCTTAGAGATTTTAAAGATCTTGCTCATGTGTATACAAGTAGAGTATGCTGTGAAACAGATGTTCGACCCTAAGTCACCTGATAGTAAAGCCTATGGTTATACACGATGTATGTGTTTTGAAATGGCAAACTGCTCCAGTATTCCTGCCTGGAAAATCTCATGGATAGAGGAGTCTGGCATGCTATAGTCCATGGGTTTGCAAAGAGTCGGACATGACTGAGTGCATAGGTGCATGTGCATACACATGCCCCCCATATGTGTTGTATCTGAATCTATGTGTTGTCTCCTAGCTTCTCAGAGAATACCCCAAGCTCCTGGGAAATAAAGTTTCATGTAAAGATAAAAACATTTCCCGATTTTTGTTTAGATGTTACCACGTCTCTAGGAGAGGACCATGGATGTTGATGACTTTGCAAGAAATCTGTAAATACAGGTGGTTACCAAATCACTTCAGTTGAATACAATTCAATAAGGAAGAGGGGTAAATAGACATGGCTTCTGCCTGCAAGAGGCTGTGGGCCTTTAGGTTGCTCGTTCATTGATTTATTTAATAATATTAATTGAGCAGTCTGTCACAGTAATTAACAAGAAAGACCAAGCCTCTGTCTCATGGAGCTTATTGTTCCTCTGGGAGAGATGGATACATATAAGAGGATTTCAGGTTGTAACGAAGGGTGGGGATCTGTCAGTCACACTAAGGGGATGATATGTGGCTGTGATGCTAAAGAAAGGCCTCTGTTATGGTTAGTTTGGCCTCATACCTGAAGGCAGAGAAGTAGCCAACCATGTGACAAGCTAAAGGAAGGCTCTCAGGGGGTCCACGGAGAGCAGTATCTGAGTCTGGGTGCACGTGGCTAGTCCCAGCAATTGTTGGACGGTGAGGTCAGGGCTCTGGGCTACAGCCGGTCCACGGTGGACCCCTGGGCTTGAGCCCCACGGGCGGGTCCTCTGTGGGCTCCTGTTTATCTTCTGTGTGGCCTCCAGTCCAAAGCCCCTGAGGGTGGCAGGCGTCCTTGACCTCTGCATCCCACCGCTGGTACCTTGGCCGCTCCAAACAGACTACTAGGGCCTTAAGTATACATAGAATGTGCAGTCTTCTCCATTTTACAATTTGTAATCTTCACAACAGTTTGCAAGGCAGATTGTTGTTATCCTCATGTCTCAAAATTTTAATCTCGTGCTCAAAAGGACAGAGTGACACTTTCCTTGATGGGATTTGCTTGTTACTTCAAAGGAAGCACCCCAAAAGAGATTTTTATGTATTGTAGAGGGCAGAATTCTCAGAGTCCTGACTTCTGGTGTAAACACATCTTCTTCCAGTTAGTCGGTCAAACACTAATCTAGGATTTTCTGGAGGGGAGTTGGGAGATGGAATTAGGGTTCCAAATGAGTTGATCTGATGATGGGGAGGTGATCTGGGTGAGCCTGACCTGTGAACCCTTTAAAATAAGAGAGTTTCTCTGGCTGGTCATAGAGAGGAAGACAGAGAGACGTGCTCCGGCTGGCATGGACAAAAACACGTGTTCATGGTGTGACCCACCTGGAGAGCAAATCATGAGGCAAGGAGCGGCAGGCAGCCTCCAGGATGGAGGCACTGCCAGCTGGAAAATGGGACCGCCATCCTAGAGCTGGAAGGAAATACATCCTGTGATTCACAGTGAACTTGGACGAGGAACGAAGCTCCAGGTGAGGACACCTGGCCAAACCTTGATTTCAGCCAGATGAGATCTGGAGCAGAAAATCTGGCCACAGTGTGCCCAGACTTTGACCTACAAAAATGCGAGGGAAGAACATTTGTATTGTTTTAAACAACGTTTGTGGTCATTTGTTAGACAGCAAGAGGAGACTAGGGCACACAGGCTGTTCACAGGTTTTAGGGATCAGATGATCCAAAGAAGACTATTGTGGTTTGGAAGAGGGGTTTAGGCAGCAAATTTCTGACTGAGAAATCAATCAGATGGCTGACTAGTTGCTTGAAATCACAGATAAAGGTCAGTGATGTGACCAGCACAATGGAACATTTCAGAGGCATTCTTCATCTTCTTTTATTACTGCAAATATTTGAATTCAGATAAGGTGACTGGACCTGTATTTGTTCCTCATGCTTGTTCCCACAACAAATGCCCTTACTATTAGAAATGCATTTATGATTAGGAATGCACCTATGTGTTCTCAAGTTCCAGTCTCTCCCTAAACATGAACAGATTAGCATTTATGGCCTTCACCAGAACATCTGCATTCACCATATGAAAGATAATATGGGTGCCAAAAATGTAGATTGCTTGATGACCTGCAGCATTCTGTTTTGAAAAGCAAGTAAAAGTGTTAAATGATTCTGAGTAGAGGAGAGCAACTTTTCCCAATCCCACATATTTTTGTTATGCATACATAGAGAACAATGTGAACTGCTATTTAGCAAAGATGGTTTATTTGATAACTGAGGATGTCAGCCTCGGGTGAAGAAACTGGGGATTTCATTGAACAGTCAAATACATTTAGAGCATCATCAGTGCTGACGTGTGGAAGATATATCTTGTCAGTTTTCATTTTTGAGGAACGGCAGGGCATGTACCTGTGTCTCCATAGAATGTTGAAAACATGCTGAGAATCATATCAGGAAATAGTGCCTTTTTGGAGGTGTTTCTGACTGGTTTCATAGCAGGGGAACATAGGAAAACATTGGCTCCTGTTTTTGCCACCACAGATTGGTAAGCAGCCATGAAGATAAGAACATGACCTGGGTGATGGTCAGCTGGGTCATGTCTGCAGGAAAAGGAAGCATGTTTTTTGCAATCATCTTGCAAAGCTGACCAAAGAAGTCAGCCAAACCAGATCACACAAAATAACTTCTAGAGTTATTTGTACAGCAGATTATTAAGTGCCTGATGGGAGCAGATATACTTATTATGAACTGCAGATTTAAAACTTCTATATAAAAATATCTGGGGTTGTTTTTGTGATCACCCAGTATAGTCTTTAAGCTGATGAATGTTGAAAACTTCCAGAACCTGATCACGTACTTATAATTTCCCCCCGTTCTTGAGTGGGATTTAACGTAGAATACAAAATGCTAAATGTAAAGCTTTATTTAAACCTAAACTTTATATATTTGAACCGGTTGATTTTCTCTGACAGTACCCTTGCACATTTTAGTGCTGTACTTTGCTGAAAAATGCCTTGGGATGTGTTTGCATCAAAGGTGCTATAGAAGTTTATTTGTATTGTACTCAGAGTGAATGCATTCTCTCCAGATTTCAAGCACAATCAATAAGATGAATGAGTTTCTTGAACTCATTTAGTGCCTTGTCTATAACAGTCCCATTACCAAGCCACCATGTAACTTGGCAACTGTTCATCAGGGGTGGCCTCCGGAATGAATAAGCAAGAAGGAAATCCAGCCACTTGCCTCAGCACTTCATGTTATACCTGATGCTCTTGGCAGGCTGTGATTGAAAGCAGGTCCTTGCCGCATGGCCCTCTTAAGACATCTTTTCTAGAAAACTTTCTGCTTTTAAGAAACACGTCTACATGATAGTTGAAAGGCTTGTGAGTTAGAAAAAGGCAAAGCCCAACTTGAAAAATGTACTCCCACTCAAACCTTTAGGATTGCCTCTGTATTTCCAAGCCACTTAACTTTGTTCTCTTTTCTACGTGGATGTTTATGTTCAGCATTTAAATTGCCAAGCAAAGAAACAAAGGATTAATTTGATTCACTAAAATAATTTCCCCCTCCCCCCAATTTAAAAACTTTTCTCGTATAAAAATTCAAGCCCAGAGATTCTCCTGCAACAACGAAAGACAATACCGACTTTGCAGTAGGCTTTGTGCCAGAGAGATGCATACCTTCTGATCAAATGGATCAGGCTGAACTAGCTGATCCCTGAGTATACAACTTGCTACATTTCAATGGGAAAATGCTCTTGACTCCAGCAGCCTAATTTGGGCCAAAGCAATGCCATTTGATCTTTTCAGATGTCATACGGGTGAAATAAACTCGATTTCTCTGAGCCCCTGGTCCTCAATCCACACATTGAGATAGCCTTAATCTGGTATCCATGGATGAACTTTAGGGCATCTTTAATCTCCTTAAATCTACTAAACATTGTTAGATCTGTGTGCAGATGTGGGTGTTTTCTGGGAATTAGGTTCTTTGTTCTTATCAAATTCTCAAAGTCGGCCATTAACCTTAAATACTTCACATTTTGGTAATTTTTTACAAATATAAACACAGACATATACTATTTTAATGAACGAGATAACAGTTCCAGCTTTCATTTTTTCCTCTTACTTCAGTCCCTGCAATCTTTCTACCTCCACCAGACTGATCCTTCCCTAGGCGTAACCAGCCACTCTTTGGGGGTAACTCATGGTAACAACTTGATTTGTATTACTCTTACTGTTCTTAATACTTGTATTATCACATATGAAATTTGAATATTTGTATATATGAATGTATATGCATACATTTGTATTTATGGGAGCTTTTGTTAAAAAGTGTATTATATTATGCACAATTTTTAAGATTCAATAATATATGATGGAAGTTCTTCTAAGTAAATGGGTATAGAAGACTTGCTCTTGTTACAGGTTACATGATATTTAAGGAAAGGTGTGACCTCATTTACTTGATTATTCTCCTTAACTGGTGCATATTCACTTACCCCCTCATTCTGTCAGTACTAACAATGCTTCAGTAAACATCCTTACACATGCATCTTTATCAGCTGTTGCTCTCACTGTTTTGGTAGACATTCCTAGAAATAGCATGACTAGGAGAAAAGGTATGTTTTACATTTTAATAGGTGCTGCCAGACATAAAGTTAATAGTGCATTTCTACCAGCATCACCTTTCTACGGTAGGTTTAATGCTCTTTTTTAAAAAAAGTAATTTATGTATTCATTTTGTTTGTGTTGGTCTTCATTGCTGCACCGGCTTTTCTCTTCTTGCGGTGTGCGGGCTTCTCATGGTGTCGGCTCTTGTGGAGCATGGGTTCTCGGGCGCTCAGGCTTCCGGAGCTGAGACACATGGGCTCAGTAGTCGCGGTTGCCAGGCTCCCGAGCACAGGCTCAGGACTTGCGACACACGGGCTTGTAAGATCCTTCCGGATCAGGGATTGCAATCGAATCTGCATTGGCAGGCAGATTCTTTGTCACTGAGCCACCAGGGAATCCTGGTTTAATGCTCTTTTAAAAATTTTGTGTGCCTGAGGTCAATAAACTAATATTTAATTTTAAATTAATTTAAGTTTGCATTTTCTGAAGACTAGTGGGTTTAAGTACCTTTTAAAATACCTACCGGCCATTTGGAATTGCCTTTCCAGGACTTTCACATTCCCATCCTTGGCCATTTTTCTGTTGGTTTCCTTGACTTTTTGATACTAATTTTAGAGATTTTCTAATATAGTATTGCTCATTAACCTTTTAGTTGTCATCTGCGGAAAAAGGTACCATTATTGTTTTCCCAACATTTTGAATTTTTATGGAATATTTTGCTATAACTTAATTTTTAAAGTACAATTAAATATGGCCATATTTATTGGAATTTTGAAGTTTAGAAGTCTTCCCTAGCCTGTAAGGTATTCTAGAAAATCCTGAGGTAAAACTCTGCAATCTTTATAGCAAATACTTGGGGAGTAAAAGTTTGGACAAGGATACTTTATCATCAGGGCTTAGTCTCTTTATAGAGTTTTTCATTTTTTTATTGAAGGATAGTTGGATTTACAATGTTAGTTTCTAGTGTACAGCTAAATGACTCAGTTACACATGTATGTACATATTCTTTTTCATATTCTTTTCCATTGTGGTTTATTACCAGAAATGAATACAGGTCCCTGTGCTACAAAGTAGACCTTGTTGTTTAACTATTTTATAGATAGTAGTTTGTATCTGCTAATCCCAAACTCAGAATTTATTCTGCCCCCAACCTCCTGCTTTGGTAACCATATGTTTGTCTTTTATGTCTGTGAGTCTGTTTCATAAATAAGTTGATTAGTATCATATTTTAGATTCCACACAGAAGTGATACCATTTGGTATTTGTCTTTCTCCGACTTCCTTCACTTAGTATGATAATCTCTAGGTCCATCCATGTTTCTGCTGATGGCATTGATTCCATTCTTTTTTATGGCTGAGTAGTAGTCCATTGTGTACACATAACTACATCTTCGTTAGCCATTCATATTGATGCTTCTTTTAATAACATTTTAATGACTTGCAAAAGTTTTATCCCAAATTTATTACCAAACCACTGTCAAACTTTACTGTAAACAGTTTATTTATGCACTGTGGTGTTTCTGTTAGAATCTTGCCGTATACTGGGATGTTAAAAGCCTGTTAAACATCATTATTCATCATCTTTCCTGCTCTTCCCCTGTGATTAGGCCTCTGTGGGTCTCAGCATTTACCTCTGTTGATATAACTTAGAAAGTATATGCAATATTTTAGGAATGTATATCTGTTGTGGTGTAGACCGAAACATTTCTAGCCTCTTAAGTGCAGACTCACAGATTATCATCCATTCAATGTATTGCTCAATATCTTATTCATTTAACAAATACATTTTAACATTATATTATTTATCATCAAAATTTCTGTTCTTGTTATAACCCTATGAATCCATGTAGGAATTTATTTGTTATTAATTGAGATTCTTTGCTCCTAATGAATGACAGTGTATGGAGTCCATAGTGCAAAACTTATTAGAAAACAAAGTTTGGTTAAAATTTTCTCTAAATGTTGAATGGGGGAAAAAATAAAAAAAACTTACCATTGTCTCATCATTATCTTTCTTTATATAAGTACAGATACTGACAATTTCTTTTTTTCCTTTTTATTTTCCTGCTTAAAACAGAAAGATAAGGGAAAGAGGAAGTTACTGAGGAAATAGAAGCATCTCAGGAATGTAGCCACGGAGTAACTCAGTAGGAATGTGAAGGAGACTGATTGTTAAAGCCTTGTCTGAGAAAGTCTAGGCAGGGCATTAAGGTATTTGATGCCCATTTTCTGTGAAGACTTAACTTCATAGTAACAGGCTGCCTGGTTTCAGACCCTAACAAAGGGGAGGTTTAGGAAGTTGTGTAATTAGAGGGCTCAGGCAGTGAATGTGTGAGGCACTGATAGATAATGCTTGCATTGCAATAATTCCAAGGCCAGCGCAGTCTGATTTCTGGATGTCCCCATGTCCCTGTGAAGTACTACTTTCTGAAATGTCTCTTAGGTGTGTGACATCACTCCTTTGTTGCTGTTGTCATGCTCAGTTGTGTGTTGACTTTTTGTGATTCCATGGACTGCAGCCCACCAGGCTCCTCTCTCCATGGGATTTCCCAGGCAAGAATACTGGAGTGGGTTGCCATTTCCTTCTCCAGGGAATCTTCCCAATCCAGGAGCACCCATCTCTCTTGAAACCCATCTCCTGAAGTGGCAGGCAGATACTTCAATCTGTCTCCATGCTATTGTTACCATGTATAGAGTCACAAGTCTTCCTCCCCAGCCCTGGATGCCCATAGATGTTGTCCACTTCTCCCCAAAGCTGCCTGTGGGAACAACAACATGGCCACTGTCATGTCCCGTGAGGAGACCAACGACCATGCCATGGCGTCCCCAGGTCTCCCCTGCTCTGAACTTCTGGGGCTGCCCTTGACTGCAAGGCTGTGATGGCATTCTTCCTACGGTGCTAGGCAGACAGACGCCATGCCCTGCTGGGTGCTGTGCCATGACCTGGGTGCACCATCAGGATCTTGTCGTGGCTCGGATCACATGCAGTGTCTTCTGCATAACCCTTAGCTTCAGATTTCCTATGGGCATCAGCTCAAAAAACATAAACTCTTCACGTGAACTCTTGATAGTCCTTAGGGAACAGTAATCTCAGTTCATGCTTTACATCCATTTCCCCTATAATAACAAGAACAACTGCAGCAGCAACTCACATAGCTGCAAGTTACCCCATTACACAGATGATTTCTCCCCATTCTTGTGCTAAGCACTTTCTCTCCTTGAAGCCACAGTTATCAGCTGCTTTGCATTTGCAAAACTAAATAACGTATTCAAGTGGTTTCCAGAACAAAAAGAACAGTGTGTCTCAAGATTTTTTTTTTTTTTAAACTGTTGGGAAACAGAACATTGTTCTCTTTTAATTTTTTTCTTTCTCCTAACTCCATTCACGTTTCGAAGCAGCTCAGAGCGCCTGAAACTCCTCCTTCTCCCACCTCAGAATCTCCCTCAGGAGGAAAGCTCTTTTAAGCTGAGACCTAAGATGGCCCACGTGAAGATGGCTGGGGAAGGAGAATATCTCCCTTTCAATGAGTTCAGTGTTGTTCAGTTGCTCAGTCATGCCCGACTCTTTGTGACCCCATGGACTGCAGCATGCCAGGCTTCCCTGTCCTTCACCATCTCCCAGAGTTTGCCCAAGCTCACGTCCTTTGAGTCGATGATGCCACGTAAAGTTCTGAGTTCAATGTAAAGCTCTTAGAGCAGTGCTGAGTAACCGGCAGTGTGCAGCCACCTTTAGCTTGTGTTGATGTTAGCCCTCTGTTCTTCTAGCCCTATTTCAGAAAGCTCAGCACTCTCTACCACACCCTTGCTCTTCTACTCTCTCCACAATCGTTAAGTAGAGAAATGGGATCCAGCTCTAGGGCCTGGCTCTGGTGATTCAACAAGGCAGCCAATTCTTGCATCCAGAGGTTACTGTGGTCTGTGCCTTGTTCCAGGAACTATTGGAAAGAGAGATTCAGTCAGGAGGAAGCCTGTCCAGCTGCATACAGTCAGGCACGCCATTTAGACTCCAGGGTCAGGCTGGCTGTGCTGATCTTCATGTTTATGGAACCAAGATACTGGGTTGGAAGTTGGGTGAGGACCGCAGGTTTAGACAGCCATGTGGTTCCTAGGAGAGCACTGTGATGGGAGTCAGCAATGAGGATAAAGGGCAGAGGCCAGTGCCTCCCACCAGATCATTCCTACATGGAAGGACAACAGTGTAGAACTCAGAGTCCAGCTAGTTGACTGATTACAAGGCCAGCTCTGCCTCTTCTTTAATGAGTGACTTAAAAAAAAATTACTTGGCTGTGCTGAGTCTTAGTTGCAGCATGTGGGATCTTAGTTCCCCAACAGGGAATCAAAGCTGGGCCCCCTGCACTGGGAGCTTGGAGTTCCAGCCACTGGGCCACCAGGGGAAGTCCCTTGATGAGTGATCTTACTTGAGGTGTCTAATCTCAATTTCTACGTCTGTAAAGAGAGAACTGTCGTACTTCAGAGGGCTGTTATAAGGACTAAGTATGTTGTATACGCCATATGTTTAGAACAGTGCCTGGAACGTTGTAAGATATTAGCACTTGTTAAGTATCGTGGGGTCTTGAGAAGAGCTGGGATGCATGGTAGGAGAAGTATCCAGCACTGGTCATAGGGATGGAAGGCCCCGCTCGGGAGAGGGGGCTGGAGGGCTTGTGGAGCACGGCAGTGGCTCTGCCGCCAAGGAGGGTACGTCCATCGTGGGGACCCAGTTAGTGGTGAATTTCCTGCTTTAATCATGTTTACTTGAGGAAAATCCTTCAGTATTAGCCAGAGTTCTCCAGAGGATGGAGACATATATGTAGAGAGGTAGAAAGATTTATTACGGGAATTGGCTCATGCGTTTATGGAAGCCAGCCAATCAGTACCATGATTTTTCAGCTAGTAGCTGGAGAACCAAGGAGGCCAGTTTTGTAATTTATTCTGAGTCTGAGGCCTCACAATTGAGAGCCAGTGATATAAGTCCTAATCCAAAAGCCCACATGCCAGGAGCACTGAAGTCCAAGGGCAGGAGAAGGTGGATGATGTTGCAGCTGCAGTAGGGAGAGTGAATTCAGTTTCCTTTACCTGTCTGTTTCATTTGGACACTCAGTGGATAGACTCATGCCCATTCCCCTTGGGGACAGATCTACTCAGATCCCCGAATCAAATGCCAGTCTCTTCCAGAAGCACCCTCACAAACACACCCCAAAATGTTTCCCCACATATCTGGTCATCCGTTGACCCAGTCAAGGGGATACAACATTAGCCTTCATGTCTTTATTTCAAGTCTTTACTAACACAAATCACACCCCTCTTGGGGGGATCATCTCTACTCTCTGTTCGAAATTCCAGTCCGCCCTGCCTCCCATTTGCTGCCGTTCACATTTCCTACCTCTGCTGGTTCTTCTTGGCACCTTACATCCATACTAGATAGAATCACTCAAATACTGTGAGTGTTAGTCGCTCAGTCATGTCGGACTCTCTGTGACCCCGTGCACTGTATCCCCCCAGGCTCCTCTGTCCATGGGATTCTCCAGGCAAGAATACTGGAGTGGGCAGCCATTCCCTTCTGCAGGGGATCTTTTTGACCAGAGATTGAACCTATGTCTCTTGCATTGCAGGCAGATTCTTTACCATCTGAATCACCAGGGAAACTTCAAATACCATTTATTTTGCCTATTTGAGATGTTTGTTCTCTGAATATGAGCTCCTCAGTAACAGGATTTTTCTTCTGTTTTGTTCAGCGTTTTGTCACTTTATCCTCAGCACCTGTGGTAGACTCCAGTACATAGTAGGTGCCCAGGATGTATTAGCTGAAAGAATGACCGAATGAATTATTGAATGATCACAGGACCGAGTCCTCATACAGATGCACAGACATGGATCTAGCTGGAAGGATGGGAGGGGGAGGGTAAGAGAAAATGCCCTCTTTTATGAGTGGGAGATATATATCACTTGAAGAGGTGAAGTTTTTACCACGTATTTTTAGTTCACCCAGAGTTAAACTGAATGGTCCTTACAGCCATAAGCCAAGAACTTGAGTATTAACTACTCAGTTGCTCAGTGATGATGAATATCACAGTGACTTACATTATAAATAGGATATGCTGTAGGGGAAATTAACTGTGTCTTGTTGCCTGGTCACAGAGGTGCCACCAACATCTGCTTTAGAAAATGTGCCTTGGAGAAGGAAATGGCAACCCTCTCCAGTATCCTTGCCTGGAGAATCCTATGGACAGAGGAGCCAGGTGGGCTACAGTCCAAGGGGTCGCAGAAGATTTGAACATGATATAGTGCCCCAAACTATAGCTAAGTCATTTTGCTATACAGCAGAAAGGGACATAACACTATAAATCGACTATACTTCAATAAAATGTATAAATAGAAATTAAAACATAAAGCTGATAAATTCTCCAAACATCATCACAATGTCCAGGAAAATAATATTTTTGTTATCTTGAGGTGATAAATTGAGGCTGATAAATCTGCACTGATGCGATGTCAGATTGAGAACAGTGAGAAGAGTAACAGTGTCCTTATTCTCTGGTCCTAAGCACAGAATAGGATACAAATTTAAACTTTAGCAATCCTTGTCTGTCTTCTGTAGTCATAACACATGTATTTGCAGTTTATTTCTAAAATAAATGATTTTCCCCAGAGGAGAAAAAAGGAAAATGTACATGTTCCCTTCTGGACTCTAAGCCTTAGGAGGGCAAGAGAGATAGCTAGTCCACTGTAGTCACTGCACCTAGAAGAATTAAGTGCCTGTTAATCGGAGGTAACTGCAGTTTTTTGATTAACTGATACAGAGACATTAATGAGTAATTTGATTGAGACAGTACATTGAAGAGACAAAAGTATTTTATCATAGCAAGCTGTTAGTGTGGCTCAGACGGTAAAGCGTCTGTCTACAGTGCAGGAGACCTGGGTTCGATCCCTGGGTTGGGAAGATCCCCTGGAGAAGGAAATGGCAGCCCGCTCCTGTATTCTTGCCTGGAGAATCCCATGGACCGCGGAGCCTGGTAGGTTACCGTCCATGGGATCACAAAGAGTCAGACACAACTGAGCGACTTCACTTTCACTTTCAGCAACCAGAAAGACTGACTTTAGTTGAACCAATTGAGAGAAGTTGGCAAAATTCCTTAATCTCTTCAAAACTTTCATAAATACGTATGTGCTTTAAAATGAACCATAAAATTATGCTTTGTAATTTAGGATGAAAAACACTACTTATTTTTGTTCTTCAGATAAATCAGAGAGTAAGTGACCTGAAGCATTCCAAATTATTATTTTGTGATGTCAACGGTATTTTAAAGAAACCATTAGTTAATTTTATCTGTCTGTAAAGTAGTAATAACTCAGATTTTACCTTCAGAGTGCAAATAAAATGATACACAATTTGCAGGCTGGGAAATGCTATTAAAAAGTATACTATTAAATTGTATTTTAGCTTCATTTATTTCTCCAGTAATAAGTACAATTATCAAAGTTTTGATTTAATATCTCTTCAATTTTCGTATTTTGGTTTTAATAGTATGACTGTATAGCTTTCAGGTTATTACTGAGTTAAAATTTTTTTCTTTCTGTAGAGTTCCTATAAAATTTTGATGAATTCTCTGTGTAACCCATGTTTTATTGTCTCTGGGGTTGTTATAGTTAAATGCTTTAGGTCAAGCATTTTATAGGATACACTTATTCCAAGTAAATAACTCAGTGGGAAGCTCATTTCTGCATTTTTCTTTCTTCCTTGATTATCTACTGTGACAAAAGCCCTTTCAAAAGATTAACAACATTGAATGTTTAAAAATCTTAGGAAGTGATAGGAAATTAGCTTGAACCACAGATTTTGAATATTTAATAAAGCATTAGTGTAGAAACCAACCAGTCAAATTAAAATCAGCCAATTGTTATTTTGACAGATCTCAAACAAAAAAACTCATTTAAAATGGCTGCAGTCTTTCCATTTGTGCCATTTATGGTTAGAAGTTTGCCAGTAATTCCATTATAAACCCAGTTTACAGACAGTGTCTACTTGGCAATAAAAAATTAATTCTAGTTTTAAGAGTTTTTATTGTTGTTGTTGCTGTAATATACTGTGAGATTACTGTTCCTAAATTCATATAATTAGAGAATACCACTAGCATTCTCACCTCTCCTCTGATGACCCCCTCCCCAACAACGTGGCAGAAAAGTGACGAGAGAAATTTTCATTTCTCTTTCTGGGTCTTTAAAATATTTAACACGCAATGGTATTGTTTGTTACACATATTAAAGTATTTGATATACTTTCTTTTTGTGCATACTTTATTTTTTTTAAGTTCTTTTTTTTTTTTTACTTTACAATATTGTATTGGTTTTGCCGTACTTTGACATGAATCTGCCACGGGCGTACATGTGTTGATATACTTTCTTGAAGTAACAATCTGATAATAATTACTTTTCTGAGTAAATAGTATCCATATAAGCTAATTCAGATCATTAATATACTTCACAATAAGGGGCTGATTTGGGAGATATTATTTTAAGTTTATATACTTCTGATCCAAATCCCTCCATAGTTGTGTGCATAGAGTAGTAGGAGTAATGCTAGCTTGTATAACAACAGAACTCCCCACACAATAACCGTTTATTTAATGCTCATGGAGTGGTATTGGATGGGAACCAATCAACAGGGAGGCTGTCTTCCATATTATAGCTGTTTAGTGACCCAGTTCAGAAGAGACTGTCATCTTCCCCACACAGCTTCCAAGATCGTCATAGTCGCCTTATTTCCTGGTATCTTGGAAGAGAAGAAGAGCATGCAAGACTATGAATGAGAGTTTTGTGGGTCAAGCCTGCACGTGCAGCATGTCGCCTGCATGCAAATTTCACCGTCCAGAACTCCTATCAGCTAGGGCGGCTGGGAAAATGTCATCTGTTGATTGCATAGGAAGAAACACAGAAACATGAAAGCACAGATTCCTGAAGGTCACTTACTAATCTCTGCCACAGCCTGTATGATTGATTGACAGCACGGAGGACAAAGAAACATAGCTTCATTTAAACTTGATAAATTATGATAGGCCTTTGTATTCTTCTTAAAATGCGGATACAACTTCTCTTTCCCTAAGCTTGTAAGTGTATATTAGGATCTGCAGAGAAGAGTTCTCCACTGTTCTGAAGTTTTCTTATCGATCACCAGCACTAGCCATAGTGGTCTGGCTGTGAAATATTTAGAGACCATTACTAAGTTGGTAATGAGAGTAGCCTTATTGTTACCTATTTTATCCTTGGTATCTTAGGGTAATAAAATCAGTGAAGGTTTCAGATGGCCACTCCTCCTCTCTCCCTTCCTCTCCATATGGCATTCTGTAGGTTGATTTTCCCACCATGAACTCATATTGTGAAATTTCTTTCACTATTTCATCTCGTCAAAAGTTATCTTTTCTGGAAATGATACAAATGAACTTCTTTACAAAAGAAGTTCTTTACTCACAGACTTAGAGAACAAACTTTTGGTTGGGGAGGAGGAGGAGGAGAAAGGACAGTTAGGGAGTTTGGGATGGACATGTACACGCTGTTATATTCAAATGGATAACCCACAAGGACCTACTGTATAGCACAGAGAACTCTGCTCAGTGTTATGTGGCAGCCTGGATGGGAGGGGAGTTTGGGAAAGAATGGATGCATGTGTATGAATGTCTGAGTAACTTGACATACAGATAATATACTATCATACACCAGAATATAGCAAAATAGATGGAATGATATTTATGTGATTAGATTATAAAGTCTCTGATTTCCAATTTACTGGAAGGCTGTCTCTGCTGCCTTCTTGGCATGCACATTTTGATGAAGAAAGCTGCCATGTAGGAGAAGCTCACAGCAAGGAACTGAGGCTGACTTCTGGCCAACAGCCAGTAGGGAACTGCATCCCCCAGCCTGACAGCCTACAGAAAATTATGGCTGCCCAAAACTCCCGAAACCGTGGTGGAATAAGATCCTTCACTAGTTGAACCTTCAGATGGAACCACAAACTCTGGGCCAACGTTTTTTTTAAAAAATTTATTAATTTTTTAATTTGAGAATAACTGCTTTACAGAATTTTGTTGCTTTCTGTCAAATCTCAACATGAATCAGCCATAGGTATACACATATATCCCCTGTGAGATGTATATAGAGAGTAACATGGAAACTTACATTACCATATGTAAAATAGATAGGCAATGGAAATTTGCTGTATGTCTCAGGAGACTCAAACAGGGGCTGTGTATCAATCTAGAGGCGTGGGATGGGGAGGGAGATGGCAGCGAGATTCAAGTGGTACCAACATTTTGACTGCGGCCTTGTGAGAGACCCAGAAGCAAGGGCACAGCTAAGCCATGCCCATATTCCTGATAAATAGCAACAGTGAGATAATACATGTGTGTTGTTTTAAGCTGCTAAATTGAGGGCAGTTTGTTATTTTCAGCAATAGAAGACTAATACATGCCTCAAACAGTGCCATTTATACACTCTGTTACTTGTAAGTGACCTTCTAAAAGTAGCAACTGTATCTTTTTGATTTTGGTGTAATTGATGCTCAACAGTCAATATTTGTCTATTAAGTACATGAGCTAATATATTTGTGTGTGCAAAACCTCTAGTCCTCAGTCCTCTGAGCTGTGCAGCTTGGGAAAAAAGTGCATCCTTGGAGTCATCTTTGGCTTGACAGGGATGGGTATTGGTGACTCCATAACACTGGTAAAGATCAAGGGATAAGACCATGTGGTCTTGTGTCTTTACACCAATTCCTAACCCCACAGTCCCTTCCTGTTCCCACAGACTTCCTGTTTATTTGTATCATTATGGAACTTTTCTACATATAGATGTTTTGTATCTTTTAGTTGTTACAGATTTAGCTTTCTTTTAGAGATGACTATGTTTTAGATTTTGGAAGCACATTATATGGTTGTATATCAGTGTATTATCTGCTTAATTATGTATTAATTATAAAACTTTATTATTCTATAAGTGTATTCTGCTTTAGAGCAAAAGAAGAATTACAATATACAAATGCACAATAAATTTGCGGATGTAAAACTCGGGGTATAGGTTTGTATTACTTTATGTTTATTATTAAGCAGTTAAATTATAAAGCCCACTGTCTTGATTTTGATAGAGTGTCCAAATTGATAATAAAGAATAATAATGATTAAAATCAATTGCAGGGCTTTATGGCTTGCCAAGGGATGGAAGCTCTTGATATTTTGAAATGAGGGTATATAGGAATAAAGCAAATTCAAACTGATGTGTTTGCTTTCAGCTGAAGAATATGAATTAGAAAAATCTAGAGGTGGAGAAGCAGTACTTGCTGCCTCTGTTGGAGATTAATGTTTATTCAGCAATAAGCTACTTCATTGTAAACCATATGTCTGGAGGAATTTAGAGATTCACTGATTTTCCATGCAGTGTTTTGATATATGGGTGTTGTAAGTTTCTGAGGGCTTTTGTTAGTCAGTAGCATTTTGCAGTTGTTTTGAAATACTTTATGAACAAAGAGTGAAAAAAAAAGGTAGAACATAAGAGTAAAACATTCAGTACTTACTGACAACCAAAAAATTGAAATATTTTCTAAAATAATTACAGTCTAGCATTGTCTATAATTTCACAGAAGTTTTAAAATGTTTAATTTTAGTGTATTTTTTAACCTATCCACCGAAGTCAGATACTTGTTTTAAATATAATGGTTTTTAAAGGCTTTTTTTATATCACAGAGTAATATTTGAGCCAGTGCAGTTATTATATATAATGATTATTAGCACAGTTACATTAATATAACAGAAGAGAGGTCTGTATTGTTCTTTCTCCTATAGATTTAATTTTGATATAATTTTTGAAGACAGGGACGATTGTCAACTTTTTTTCTCATTGAAATTAAATATTTTAAAGTTCTAGTACTTAATACAATGAAAGTTGCATAATGGTATAAGATCTGCATTATTCCCCTGAAAGAATCTGTAGAGCAGAATAATACATTCCTTAAAAGGAATATTATTTAAACAGAATTAGTGCCAACTTTGTCTCTTCTTTGGGGTAGTATTAGAACCTAATTCATGTGGAATGAAGTACTAAGTGGACTGTATTGTAGCCCACCTCTGTCCGTGGGATTATCCTGTCAACAATTCTGGAATGGGTTGCAATTTCCTCCTCCAGGGGATCTTTCCAACCCGGGGATCGAACCCATGTTTCTGCATCTCCTGCATTGCACTTGGATTCTTTACCACTGAGCCACTGGGGAAGCCCCTATTAGGTGATACTTGGTCTTAAATAAAATAATATTTATAAAGTGCTGAGAGCAATGCTAGGTAGAGGGTAAGGGCTGGATAAACTTTAGATTCTCTTCAGTGGCAGAAGAATCTCTATTTTACCCAAGCTTAGCTCACACACAGAAAGTTCTGTCTCGAGATCACATCTGCTCTTCCTTGTGAGTCCCTGTATTAGTTGCCTCGGACTTCTCTCTCAAAGTACCACAGCCTGGGTGGCGTAAAACAACAGAATTTTTTTGGTCCCAGTGTTAGAAAGTCTAGAGACCCAAGGTGTCGGCAGGACCGTGCTGCCTCAGAGACTCTGGGTAGAATCCTTCCTTGTTTCTTCCCAACTTCTGCTGGTGCTCCTTGGCTTGTAGCTGTGTCATTCTTTTTTTTTTTTTTTCCCACTTTTATTGATTTTTTTTATTGTAGTATAATTGCTTTACAATGTTGTGTTAATTTCTGCTGTACACAGCATGAATCAGCTCTACGTGTACATACATCCCCTCCCTCTTGGGCCTCTCTAGCTGCGTCATTCTCATCTCCTCCCTGTCATCACATGGCCTCCTTGCTGTTTGGCTTGTCTTCCCATAGGAACAGCAGTCAGTTTGGATTACGGTCCTCTCCTTCTCCTGTATGACCTTTTCTTAACTAATTACGTCTGCAGCAACCGTCAGTCAGTCAGTTCAGTCGCTCAGTTGTGTCCGACTCTTCGCGACCCCATGAATCACAGCACGCCAGGCCTCCCTGTCCATCACCAACTCCCGGAGTTCACTCAGACTCACGTCCATCGAGTCGGTGATGCCATCCAGCCATCTCATCCTCTGTCATCCCCTTCTCCTGCCCCCAATCCCTCCCAGCATCAGAGTCTTTTCCAGTGAGTCAGCTCTTCGCATGAGGTGGCCAAAGTACTGGAGTTTCAGCTTCAGCATCATTCCTTCCAAATAAAAACATTCTTCCAGGCTGGTGGTTAAGGACTTCCAACGTATTTTTTTGGAGGACATAGTTCAGCTCATTAACAGACCCCATTACCTGAAAAAAAGAATTTAAAGTATATATAAACTGTGTAACAATTTTGTTATAATTCAGAAAATGCAACTTTCTTGCAGTTACAAAAATCACCCCTTTTTAGGTAAAAGCACATTCTGTTTGGATAATCACATGTTGTTGTTGTTGTTCATTCGCTCAGTCATGTCTGACCCTTTGCGACCCCATGGACTGCAGCGTACCAGGCTTCCCTGACCCCATGGATTATAGCATGCCAGCCTTCCCTGTCCTTCATCATCTCCCGGAACTTGCTTTAACTCATGTCTATTGAGTCAGTGATGCCACCCAACCATCTGTCCTCTGATGTCCCCTTCTCCTCCTGCCTTCAATCTTTCCCAGCATCAGGGTCTTTTCTAATGAGTTGGCTCTTTGCATCAGGTGGCCAAAGTATTGGAGCTTCAGCATCAGTGAATGAATATTTAGGACTGATTTCCTTTAGGATGGACTGGGTGGATCTCCTTGCAGTCCAAGAGACTCTCAAGAGACTTCTCCAACGCCACAGTTCTTCGGTGTTCAGCTTTATTTATGGTCCACCTCTCACATCCATACATGACTACTGGAAAAACCATAGCTTTGACTATACGGACCTTTGTTGGCAAAGTAATGTCTCTGCTTTTGAATATGCCATCTAGGTTTGTCATAGCTTTTCTTCCAAGGAGCAAGCATCTTTTAATTTCATGGTTGCAGTCACCATCTGTGGTGATTTTGAGCCCAAGAAATGAAGTTTGTCACTGTTTCTATTGTTTCCCCATCTATTTGCCATGAAGTGATGGGACTGGATGCCATGATCTTAATTATTTGAATGTTGAGTTTTAAACCAGCTTTTCCACTCTCCTCTTTCACCTTCATCAAGAGGCTCTTTACTTCCTCTTCACTTTCTGCTATAAGGGTGGTGTCATTGGCATATCTGAGGTTATTGATATTTCTCCCAGCAGTCTTGATTCCAGCTTGTGCTTTATCCAGCCCGGCATTTTGCATGATACACTATGCTGAACTGATCTCTGCATATAAATTAAATAAGCACATAATTTCTCAGAAATGGTGAGGGAGGCATATTAGAAAAAATGGGAAGAATGAGTAATGTGTGCAGATGACTGTGACCTCAATGTGATGATTCTTCTGACAGATTTCCTCTTATTTTATGTAACTAGTTAGCTGCCCATGAGGATTGAAAACTCTTGGTTTAACATTGAAGGTCAGATTTATTCATGGTTTACATCTCTACTCCAGAAAAGTTGGAAAGCATCCTAGGATGATTATTGGAGGTTCTGCTTGCTAGATAAGAAATTCAGGCTGCAACTAGGCTGGAATATTGCCTTGTCTAGGAGAGTAATGGTTATTATCAGGATTAGGCTCATAAGCTATAGCTCCAATCCCATAGCTTAATTGGGAAGTCTAATTCAATTGGTTGTTACCTCCTTATTAAACCAATATATGAGCATCATCTTTAACTGGAAGAATCACTGAAGAATATTGCAGTGTTTAGATTGAAGAGAAATTTGCTTATGCTTGCTTCTTTAAGCTGATTTCCAGGCACATATTTAAGGTCAGTACCTGTCCGTTGATTGAATGAAGTGACAAGATAATGCATAAGTTCAATGTGAAGGCATGAACAGAAATAATTACAAAGATATTCCAATAAAACATCCCTTGCATGCCTGAAGTATGAGGCAAAAGTTACTCCATTTTAGATTGTATGTTATTTCTTCACTTGATTTACGTTACTTCTCCATTTGATTGTTCTGTGTGTGAATACATAGGAGGAGGGTATTATCTAGTTCAGTCTCAAGATCTAGTTCTTTTGTTTACTTGCACCTTGTCTCATAGACACATGCTATTGGTATTTATCCGCAGGCTTTCTGTACTGCATTCATATGAACGTCCATGTGATTCCTGAACTAAGGGAAATATAGTGTGAAACCCATTTTATCTTTCTCATTGCTAGGACTACAAATTTCCAGCTCTTCATGTTTCTCTCAGAAAACGGTCATAGTGTTCCTATTTAGCTATTTTAAAAGGATATCACAGCCCCTAGAGTTTCAATCAATAGTTTTGCGTTATAAAATTTCAAGAACGAAATCCTTCATTCATAGAAAATGTTTTCAGGATATTATACTAAGTTACATGAGTGTTGAATCCTGGTAGTGGAAGGCACCTCACAGTATCCAGCTCAACTCCCTCATGTTTCAGAGAAAGAAACTAAACCACAGTAATAGGAAGTGTATTTCCTTAGGTCACACTGCCAGATAAAAAGCTAATGCATTTAAAATGAAAATCATAAAGTGATACTTTTTTGGGAGGCTTATTTAAAACTGTTATTTTTAACAATTTCCTGCCTCATTTTTCCCTGTGTCTGCACAAGCATTTTGTAACAAGAACACAGACAACAAAATATTAAGTCATAAAAGAGTAGAAACAGAAATAAATTTAAAGTATACCAAAAAATCAAAAATTTTTAAAATACAGGCTCTAAATCTTCACACATTAGCCATCATTTCCATCTAATGTTCAAATTTACTATAATCCCTAAATCTCAGATTTCGCCAGCTTGTGCTTAAAAAAATCCACATTTACCTTTAATATCCAAGGTAGTGCCAGTGGTAAAGAATTCATATGTCAATGCAGGAGACACAAGAGATGTGGGTTCCAATCCCTGGGTTGGGAAGATCCCCTGGAGAAGGAAACGGCAGCCCACTGTGGTATTCTTGCCGGAGAATCCCATGGACGGAGGACGGGTCACAGAGAGACACGACTGAAGCAACTTAGCATGCACGCTCACACATGTGGTAGTATGAGGTGCCATTGGCCTCATTTTTGGAAATTGCATTATTTCAGAGTGACCCTCAGCATTTCCAAGAGGTCTCCAGAGTTTGCTTCATGTTGCCTAGGAAGCTTCCCCAAGTTCTCCATTCGTCTCACCACCCCGCCGATGGCTGGCCTTGCAGCTGCTTCGGTGGGCATGGATGTCCTTCTCCTGTGCCATAGGGGTCGTGGGTTCTCCATCTTCCATCTAAAGAATGGGACCTGTTTTACCTTAGTTGCTCACAGTACAATGAGGTCGAGAGGAAAGCATAAAATAAAATTGTTTCAAGTTTTTCGATTAAAAGGGAATTACACACGAAGACTAATAGCTATCATGGAGGTTCAGGATAATCACAAAATCCCTTGTAGACCAGCTCTCAGCTTCACTTCCGGTGGTCAGAGCAGCTCCTATTCACCAATGGGAATGACTCAGAAATTTCTATGCCTTAGATTCTTGAATTCAGGTCAAAAAGAGTCATAAGTCCTAAGGGAGAAGGATGCTTTTCTCGGTCTAAGGACTGTGTTTCACATTCTCTTCTCCTCCCCAGTGTTGACACCCTGTCTGTCCCAAGGGTGGTCCCATCCTCCAGCACAGGGTGTTGTCTATCCTAATAGCAACAACATGAGCCTCGCACAGTTCTTCATGAATGTATTTTCCGAGTCTGGTTGACTGAGGCTCATTACCATTGGGGGACATGACATGCCTGGATTTCATAGGATAATACCAAGCTTAGCACAATTTTGTTTTATACCCTGTATATAAATGATTCAAAATATTCTAATCACACCCAAGGTACTTTTCTCAGATTCCTTCTAGCCAAAACAAAATTATATTTACATAATTCATGTGATCAGAGGGAAAATATATTAGTTCTTTTACAGAAATGAATACAACTGTCTCGTTAGGAATATGTGTACTACTCTTACGTTTAAAGATATGAGAGCAAAAACTTCCTACCAAAACCAACTACAAAGAAAAATGAAGATAATAATAGGTATCAGGAAAAAGCTTTATTAAATGAAATCTATAGCCAAGTGAGGAAAAATAATTTTTGGCTTGAATTATCAGAGTATTTTCTTAATATTCTAGGTTCCCGTTGTCACAGCTTGTTCATGCATGAAAGCTTTCCATAAGAATTTCCTGGACCATATTTTGACTTCATAAGGAAGGCTGAATGGGCATGTATTGTGGATTTCTGTCTTTTATTGGAGATTGGGTTAGAAGCGCTCCAAAACAGCTTTTGATATAACAATGTGTGATTTGGGGATTTCACAAGTCAGTTCTACCAAAATAATAGATAAGTGACTTCTCACCTAATTGTGGGACTGGAAACTAGTGTTCACTCAGCATACATAGGTCAAAGCATCTATGGCAAAATGACATTCAACAGTTATATGCTTTCACTTTTATGTTAATATTTCTACTTGTAAATTTCTCTCTAGATCACTTTCTTCACAACCGCCAGCTCTGAGATCGCTCAGAAGTAAATACCATTATTACTTGGTGTTTGTAATCAAGCACTGTGGCTTCGGAGTTGTTTTCATTCGTTTGGTTTTGTTTTCTCAGTGATACTTGTAGCAGACGAAGAATGCAGGTTGCTTGCCTTTCCAGTGCTGACAGTCATAAATAAAACTGAAATGACAAGTGAGGGAGCGCTGATATTTACAATGACAAGGTCAAGTTTTACAGTTGATGATCCTTTTCCACTTCTCATACCAATAAAGGCACAGACAATTTTGGAATAATGGAGAATTTATATATTTTAATAAACATATATTCCTGACAAGCATTTGTTTTATATGACATTGCTCCTTAGGCTTAGTCAACTAGAACAATAGCACTCATATTAAATTGTGCATTTAATATCTTTTGGAGTTATTTTATATCTACATTTATGGATTTTTTTTTTCCCATGTGAAACCAGGACTCTACATCTATAAGGAAACTGTTAGCAAGTCTCTAGGTAACTCAAGTTGTTCAGGCTCCTGAGAAATTTTTCTACTTGAATTATTGTTTATATTGTGAGAATTCATTGAACATTTAATCAGTTTCATTTGTGTTTCTGTAGACACTATGCATAATTTTCTTCCATGTTATCTTGAGAGGAATCTGGTGTAATTATTAACCATTAGAGTCTTTTTTGAACTTTTTACTTTTTATTGGAGTCTAACTGTTTAACAGTAGAGCCATGGTGTCAGCTGCACAGTGAAGTGACTCAGCCGTACATATACATGAATCTGTTCTCCCCCAAACTCACCGCCCGTCTAGGCTGACGCGTAAGGTTGAGCAGAACGTCCTGTGCTCTACAGCAGGTCCTTGTTGCTTATCCATTTTAAGTATGGCAGTGTTTACATGGACGTGAGTCTTATCAAAGTGTGCAAATATAACAAAAGGGGCAATTCATGAAATTTGCAGTGTGCTGAATGATCAAAAATGGCCACCCAAGCAATCAGCAGCCAGATGAAGAATGGAACATCAGCAGTCTCTTTGAAGTGGCCCTGAGCCCCCTCTTGCTGTCACTGTACTTCACTCTTCCCCACCTCCCCACTGGCAACCTCTGTCCTGATTTCTACCAGGGGAGATTGGTTTTTGCTGTTTCAGAACTTCATGTCAGTGGGATATAACAATACGCTTTCTTTTTACGCTGGCTGCTTTTGCTTAATGCTGTGTTTTTGAGGTTCATCTTTGGCAGTGATTTATTTTCATTGTTGAATAATAGTCTGTTGGGTATACAAAAACATATTATTGATACTACTGTTGATAGACATTGGGCTTTCTCCTCGTTTTTAATTAGCGTGAATAATGCTGTTAGGAACAAGTTTTTGCACGTCTTTTGGTTCACATTAGTACATAGCTCAGTTGACCATATCCCTAGGACTAGAACCAGTGAACCCTGAGAAATGCGTTTTCCTTTCTAAATAATGTCGTACAGTTTCCCAAAGCATTATAAACAGTTAGCTCTTCTCTTTGTGCTTGTTTGTTTAGTTTTAGCCGTGCTGGGTAATGGTGCTTCATTGTGGCCTTGGTTGATGTTTCAATGATTGTATTAGAGTTTTTCAGAGAAATAGAACCAATGGAATATATGTAAGAGCTTTATTATGAGAGTCAGCTCACGTGATTATGGAGGCTGAGTCACACAGTCAGTCAGCTGTCTGCAAGCTGGAGAACTAGGGAATGTGGTGCTGTAATTGAGTCTGAGTCCGAAGAGCTGCAGACCAGGAGCTCTGATGTCCCAGGGTAGGAGGAGGTGGATGTTCCCCTCAAGAAAGAGTGAGTTCACCTCAAGGGATTGGGTGATGCCCACCCACATTGATGAGGGTGGGTGCTAAGCTCTTGCAGAAACACTCTCAGGGACACACTGGAAATAATGGTTTAATAGCTATGTGGGCATCTTTTAGCCTAATCAAGTTGATACATGCAATCAACCGTCATCCTGATTCCTAGTGAAGCTGAGAATTCTCTGTTGGCAGTTTCACCAAGGCAGTTTCAGTTTAAGTTGTTTTGGTGAAATAAATAATAGCTTTCCCTTTCACTTATAAGAAAGTGTCCCTGATTTGATGTTGGATATCCTTGTGACTAACCAGTTGATGGTTTTTGCTCAATTTTATACAACATTGTCTCTGTTTTTCATATGGTTTGTGGAAACTATTTGTGTACTCTGGAAATAAGTCCTTTATTGGTTATGT
This sequence comes from Bos taurus, assembly GCF_002263795.3. Classification (NCBI taxonomy): domain Eukaryota; kingdom Metazoa; phylum Chordata; class Mammalia; order Artiodactyla; family Bovidae; genus Bos; species Bos taurus. The sequence goes on from NC_037354.1 coordinate 17,755,006, forward strand.
TGGTTGCATGTACCTTTCTCTACTTTGTCATGTGCTTTTTGACCCAGTGGTTTCCTTTGACACACAGAAGTTCTTAAATACAAAGAAATTTGAATTCTTAGGAATAGTGGCTCTGTGTCCTGTTTTTGCCCACTGACAGACACAGAGATACTCTATTTACTTCTCCTTTTACATTTGAGGTCCTGTATTCTTTGGTTTATGGCTGAGGAAGAAGTCAAGACTAACTTTTTCCCCCATGGACTTTCAATTTATGTCCATTTATTAAAACTGTGTTTTCCCCACTGGCCTGCAATACCATCGCTGTCATATATCAAATATCCATATCTATGAGTGGGACTCTATCCTGTCCCTGTAGTGGATTTGTAATTCTTTGACCAGTAACCCATCGACTTGATTCATCTTTAAAATAAGTTTTATCAGTTTTGTAAGTTCTCGAACTTTGTTATTCAAGGTTTTCTTGACTTTATACATTACATATACTTGGTACTGTATATCATTTTCATATCCTTTGACCTATTAAGGCCATGCATAAGTGTTTACCAGAAAATAATGAGCACACAACAATTTACATAAAGATTATCACAGAAAAAAGTTTAATTCCAGAAAAAGAACCAATTTAATAATCCAAGGGATCAATTCAAAAAAAGATAATTAATCTTAAATGACAGAGAGTTGTGTCATTAGTAAAATAATGTTTTATATAGGCATTTAATTGAATTTGAAAGAAATTATATCTAATATGACTTCTAAATTAGTATACAAAGTTGTTTGATCAATATGATCCCAACTTTATAATTTTCTAACACATACATATGTATCTTACATATATACTGTATATATAACATATATTTGAATAAATATTAATAGAGATTTATATGGCTGTGCTTTAGGACTTCAGGGAACACTAATTTCCTTCTTTAAACTTATATTTATTTCTGTATTCTCAGGGAAAAAATCACTTAATTAGAAAAGTTTTCTAAATCTAGCATTGTCCTTTGCCTCTAATTGTATAATTATTTTTTAATAACTGCCTCCTTTTCGAGATTATTCTACATGTGCAGGAACCATATCTGTCTTGCTCTCTGCTATTCCCCTACTATTCCCAACATGTGGAACAATGTGAAACAGAGTAGATACTTATCAAATATTTGTTCAAAAACATTGTTGAATAGAGGAGTAGCTATTCATGGAATGTTGGTCATCTGAGTCCTTACTCCATGCCCAACCTAGGGGAGAAGCCTAGTTTGATACTCAGAAAAATGTATCGGAGTGGTATGTTAGCATTAGTACATTTAAGCCAAGTTTTGGGGGAATGAGGCTGAGTAGATGCATTTTGAATAATACAAAAAATGTAGTTGTCTCAGGTCAGGGAAGCAGGCAGTCTGAGTGAGAGCTGCCTGGTGAGACCCCTGGCAATCAGAGATGAGAGTGTCAGTCCTGAGAGCTGCAAGACAGGCACACAGGTGGAAGGATCGAAGACTAGCCGCCTGTTTCAGCATTTTGTACATTTCAGGAAGTTTGTCTTACTCTTCAGGGCATTCAGGGTTTCTGGCACATGTAACTCTGTATCATGAGAATCAGTGACCAGAAGCTCATTCTCAGGACTGAATCCTCTCATGACACACAGGTCTGCATTGTCTTGGTTTGAATCATTATAGAAAAAAATTATTATTTTCTGAAGACTATTTGCAATTAAACAGCTTCTTCCATTAATTTATGTTTATTGTAAGTAGGTGAAATTTGACAGGATGCTTTGTAATCAAAGGCTAGTACCTACTAGACTAGTTAATAAGTTTCACAATCATCACCCTAGGAGAGTCCATGAACAAGAAATCGTCATTTTTACAAAGACATAAATGAATTCTGAAACATTAAATCACAGTTTTCCAGTGTCATTAATCAATTGCTTAATTAATAAATAACCTGTTAAATGGTTTGGCCTTCACTAGTTAGAATTACTTATGCAAATGGGAAATATTAATGTCAAATTAGAGCTGATGTATAAGTAGTTATGAATAATTTGATGGATTATAACAGTTCTTTTGTAATATTTTGAAGCACTCTGATTGCATTGAGCAGACAGTGATTGTCATATTTGCATATCACTTTGAGTTGACACGAGGGCTCTTTTAGAAATGGAGTGTTTTGTTCTCATTGTCCTTCTGTTGGGGCTGATGCGTAATCTCTGGTTTGTCTGTCTTGCCTACTGTCATTCCATTGCTTTTTGTGTGTTTGTTTTACTTGATCATATATGACCTAAACAAAAATTGTGTTTCTTAATCGAACTGGTATAGGAGAAGAAAACATACTTAATGAAGTTGGTTCGCTTGGAATCTGCTTTTCAAGAAGCAGCAAATAAGGTTGGTATAAGCTGTTTGCTAGAACTTAACAACCATGCCAGCTAGTATTCAAGGCAGTAAATGTCAGAGTGCCACTCAAAGCAATGAACTTAATAACTGCCTATCAAGGATGACATTAACTCTGATAATATTAACAGACAGAGTGCAGGCTACTATGAAACTGTGTCTTTCCTTTTTTTTTCTCCTGAAGTTAAAAATGGAAGACCTGCTAAAATCCATAGCTGAGTATACAATAGCCATTAACCCTATAAGATTCCTTTCTATTAACCCCATAAGGTTGTTATGGCATTTATAACTGCATGATGAAATGAAATTGATAAATTCAATACATTTTCAATAAGGGACAGGATGAAATATAAATTCATTGTTAGAATTTAGTGTTTTTCTCAATAGCTAAAATGTTGCCACAATTATTTCATCTCTCAGGAAAAAAAACGTAGTGCTAACATTTCCTTTAATTTCGAAGTTCTTCTATAAGACAAATGTAATTTCAGCTTGCATAAAAAACAGGTATATGTTTCTGGGGACATCAGCTCTCCCCTATTTTAAAGTTGTGTGTGTTCTTTGTATCTTCTTATTTATAATTAGTTTTAGATAACTGTAATTATCTTTTTCAAGATTTGATACAACTACAGCTATTTTTAAAATCATTCAATTTTTGTTGCCAGGTAATTTCCTTAAAATTGGGTAATACTGTAAATATAGGCTCAAGATTTTGACTAGAAAAATAAAATTATTCTAATTATGGTTACCAGATGTATAATGAGATGTTATATTGTTTCCTTGGTATTTATGGAGAGTTCAAATGTGCTGTGTTCTACATACAGTGTATTAAGTAGCTCATGTCTTAAATTATATTCATAAGATTTCAATATATTTGTTTCTTTTTGTCTGCTTGATGTATCATTTCCTGGGAGAGGTTTGTAAAATCTCCAACTATAGTTGTTGACTTAACGATCTCTCTCCTGGGGTTTCATTGGTGATCCAGTGGTTAGGGCTCTGTGCTTTCACTGCTGAGGGCACGGGTTTGATCCCTGGTCAGGTAACTAAGATTCTGCGTTCTGCCAACCACGTGGCCAGAAAAAAAAAAAAAAATCTTTCTTTACAGTTTGATTAATTATTTCTCGATATACTTCGAGCCTACGTAGTTAGGTACTTATGTGTTTATGGTCAGAATTATAAGGAATCTGTTGTATTGTTCTCTTTGTTATTATACACGTGCTTAGTCACTCAGTTGTGTCTGACTCTTTGCGACCCCACCAGGATCCTCTGTCCATGGGGATTCTCGAGGCAAGAATACTGGAGCGGGTTGCCGTGCCCTCCTCCAGAGAATCTTCCCAACCCAGGGATCGAACCCAGGTCTCCCGAAGTGCTGGCAGATTCTTTACTGTCTGAGCCATCAAGGAAGCCCCCATTACTATGCATATATATCTAATATTTTTTCCAAAATGTTATTTTTGCTTTAAAATCTATTTTGTCAGATACTAATATTTTTACCCTTGTTTTCTTTTGAATCATGTTAATTTATCTTTTTTTGTTTGTTTGTTTTGGTCTTTTGGTTCTCAATTGTCGTCTTATTAATATCAGTCACTTTTTATCTTTAGTAAGAAATTACCTTAGAATTTTTTCATGTCCCTGTATTGCCTAGTCCCCACACCCATACCAGTATCATATTGATACTGACTTAATTTTTGTTCTGGGTTAATTTGGATACATTTTCTTCTATTTTTTAAAATAAATACTGTTCTCACTTTATGTTTTAAGACAATAATGAAAAAAATATCCATTTCTCTTTAATTCTTGGATATTTCTTTCTATTATTCTCTATACATTTTTCAGCTTCATTTTTATTTTCCTCTCTTTTGAGAGTTTCATAAGCTAGATGTTGGCATATTTATTTCTAGTCTTTATTTCTCTTAGATTTTCTGTTATATCCTCTCTTTGTCCTTGACTGCTCCCCTCTGCAAAGTACCTAAACTTAGCTTTTAGCTTACTAATTTATTCATCAGCTATGTCTATCCTGTTCTATATTTATCTGAAACATTTTGTCCTTCATTTCAACTATTATATTTTTCATTCTTAATACTTTTATTGAGTTTAGGTTTCATAGAGCTTTGCTCTTGTTTTTTATTTAAATTACCTCTTCAGCTTTTGAAAACGTATTTATGGTGCTTAGATTCTTGGTGCATCTGTTCTCATAATTACTTTCTGATGCATATATTGTCTCAAGGTTCAGCCTTTGGACAGCTTCTCTTTCTGTCTCCATTCTCTGGTGATCTCATACTCTTTCATGGCTTTAAATATAATCTTTTTATTGTGATGACTCCCAAATGTGTGTATCTAGTAGGTTCCAGATACACACTGAATTCCAGACTCAGATATCCGTCTGCCTCCTTGATGTCTCTACTTGTAATATCACAGGCATCTTCACCTCGAGTGTTCCAGGCTAATGTCCACACCTTTTCCACACTGGTTCCTTCTGTAAACTTCTGCATTTCACTTAAGATATTCCTGTATCTCAGTTGTTTAGATCAAGAATCTTTCTACCTATGTCGCTTTGACTCCTTTCTTACTCATCCCATGTCTAGTGTGTAGAAATCTGTTGACTTTACATTTATGATATATCCATAATACAAGCAAGATGTACCATTACCTATGGTCCAAGCCACCATCTTTTGCCTGGGTTATTGAAATAGCCTGTTTGCCAGTGTTATTATGTGGACTCCTGTCTTCTCAACACAGCAGTTGGAGTGATCTCATTAGACTATAAGCTAGATCATGTCAGTCTTCTGCTCAAAATATTCTGATAGCTTTCTGTCTTAGGCATAGTAATAGTCAGAGACTTGTGACCTGTTGACTTCTCCTTGATGTTGAGCCCCTTGTACTTAACTCTGACTTCATCCTCTGCTTCTCTGTCTCTAGTTCACTGTTCTAACCACATTAATTTCTTGTTCTTCCTTAAATATGCCAGACATGTTACAGGAGATGATTTCAAAACTCCCATCCTTGCAGTGAAGTCTTCAGTTTCCTCACTCACCCACATTCAAATTTCACATTGTTAGGCATTTTGTATCTCTCCTCCCTAATTCATTTTTTCCTTAGCAACCATCACTACCTAATATATACTTATTTATCTTATTTTTTCAATTATGATATAACATACATATTAAAATTCTCCCCTTTTAGAGGACAGTTTTGACAGATGTGTGCAGCAGTGGGACCACCACCACAGAAAAGAAGTAAAACAGTTCCAGGGACTGAAAAATTCCTCCATGCCTTTTTGTGGTTGTCTCTTCCAGCATCCTACAGTCCTTGGCATCAACTGCTATTCTTCTTCACTGTAATATTGCCTTTTCCAGAGTGACATATATTTGGGATTGTAGTTGATTTACGGTGCTGTGTTCTGTACAGCAAAGTGACTCAGTTATACATAACTGAGATACATATGTTCATATGGATACTTAGGTTCTTTTTCATACTCGTTTCCATTATGGTGAGGTTACAGTTATTAACTTGGTCATCAATTTTTTATTTATGGAGATTAGGGTAAGAGGTTTCTCCATAATCATAAATTGGAGAAATTTTCCTGGTATCCATTTATTTTTATCAATACTAGTAACACTAAACTGATCCTTTCTAGCCAAAGGAGGAAAAAGGAGGGGCAGAGGAGGAAGGAAAGAGTGGAAGTGGGGAGAGGAGGTAAGAAGAGGGAAGAGAAAAAAAAATCTTTTTGGATTTTGAAGGAGATTTTACAGTCAGTGCTTGTGGTTGAAATGCAGTCATACAGGAAACAAGAATGACATTGAGCAGTGGATCAGAGATGGTATTAAGGTTTTGATAATTACTGAAAATTATAATTCTTGCCCAATCTGAAATGCTCACATATATAAGTAAAAAGACTGCTATTGAGATGACCTATTAGTTATTTTAAAAGAGAAACATACTTGGTAACATACTGTACTTTGTCATCAGCTACCAGGAGTAAGTTTCTCTGTTTTATAACCAAAAGTGGATGAATATCCTGAGTTAATTTCCTAAGGCAGAAGAAAAGCATGTTGATTGTAGATTTTGATGCCAGAAGTAAAGGGCCAGACTCCCAAATCATCCTGATATTTGTTCCATATCTGTGTGTGGTAAGTGGATTGCTCGATAGTGCTAGAATTTTAGGATGAGGCAACAATATTAGGATGTTTTCTGTAATTAATATTTAAAAATATTTTACTACAAAGGGAAAACAGCAACTTTCTGGGTAGTAGTTGCTGGGAAGCCTAGAAATTAAAATTAAAATCCCATAGGGCAAAGTAAGATAATTATTTTTCTCCAATATTCATGCCCGATTACATTTCTAGCCCTATTTAAATGTATGAAAAATTAGCCATCTTATTAATGATTACTTCAACTTGTTCCAGCTTTGAGTTAAACTGATTATGTGTAATAATTGTTTCCAGCTTTAAATTAGGACAGTAGCATCATCACCACAGTTAAAAAGCAAACAAAATTCATTGAATCTCTCTGTGTGCCTAAATAGTTCCAAGCATGTTTCTCTGAAAACGCTGCATTGTTTTCCTCAAGGTTTTTTCATTTTGATTTCAAGATTCTGTTTTTCTTTTTTGATTTCAAGATTTTGTTTTTGGAAGTATAGTTGATTTACAGTGTGTGCCAATATCTGCTGTACAGCAGAGTGACTCAGTTATACACATTATAGACATTCTTTTTTTTTTTTTTTTTTAATTTTCTGTTATGGTTTGTTCCAGGAGATTGGATATCGTTCCCTGTGCTATACAGGAGTACCTTGTTGTTAATTCCTTGTAAATGTAGTTATTGGCATCTACCAACCCCAAACTCCCAGTGTATCCCTGTCTCCCCTCCTCCCCCTTGGCAACCACGAGTCTGATGTCTGTGTCTGTGAGTTTATTTCTATTTCATAGAAGGTTCATTTGTGCCGTAGTTTAGATTCTACAGAAAAGTGATACCATGTGTCATTTGTTTCTTCCTTCCTTCCCTTAGTATGATAATCTCTACTTGCATCCATGTTGCTGCAAATGGCGTTATTTCATTCTTTTTTATGGCTGAGTAGTATTTGATTTTTTATATATATACCACATCTCATTTATTTACTCCTGGTCTGTGGACATTTAGGCTGTTTCCATGTCTTGGCTGTTGTAAATGGTGCTGCTGTAAACATAAGAGTGCATGTATCTTTTTGAATTATAATTTTGTCCAGGTATATGCCCAGGACTGGGATTGCTGGATCATATGGAAATTCTGTTTTTAGTTTTCTGAGGAGCCTCCATACTGTTTTCCCTAGTGACTGCACCAACTTACATTCCCACCATTTTATAGGAGGGTTCTTTTCTCAAGGTTTTTTCAAATTTGATTGTTTTATTTCTGTTTATTATAATATTGTTTAAAACATACATAAATCTAGCTATTCAACAAACCTTTTATTTAAAAGGATCTATATCTGTATTTATCAGTTAAGTTATATGGAAGCATTACTTAAAATGTTATGTCAATGTGAACATTTCAAATCCATCTACTTATAAAAATTTTCAGAAAGATTTATGTTAATTTATCATATCAACACCCTTATGAATTTATACTAGTTCATTAATCTAAGAGTATCCATGTAATGCATTGATAGTACTTTTGCAGTAAAGTAAAAAAAGAAAAATTATTGTGTGCCTTCCATAGCTAAATGAAACATAACTGGGACTGACTTAATGTGTAGAGGTGCAGGTGAATAGGGAGAAGGCAATGGCACCCCACTCCAGTTCTGTTGCCCGGAAAATCTCATGGATGGAGGAGCCTGGTGGGCTGTAGTCCATGGGGTCGCTAAGAGTCAGACATGACTGAGTGACTTCACTTTCACTTTCCACTTTCATGCATTGGAGAAGGAAATGGCAACCCACTCCAGTGTTCTTGCCTGGAGAATCCCATGGACGGAGAAGCCTGGTGGGCTGCCGTTCATGGGGTCGCACAGAGTCCGACACGACTGAAGCGACTTGGCGGGCAGCAGGTGAATAAATACAGAACAGGGTTGTATTTCTCTTATGTTTTCATTCTTTCTCACTCAAGGCTAGGGAGATTGCAGCCATTTGACTGAGATTTATTTGCAACACAGGATCACGAGGGAAATGAAGTTTATTTGGAATGACCTCTTAGTTTTGCAGTTTAATATATTATTGTTCACAAGGTACGTCTTCTCTAGCTCATGACATGTCCTTCCAAGTCCTAAAGGAGGATCCCCAGGGAAAAACAAAGTTAAAGAAGACAGATATCCATGTTCGTATTTGCAAATGGGTTAAATTCCCCCAGGGAGAAAAGAAGATATACCAATTTTCAACAGTCCAGAGCAGTGTGCCAACATTATAGCATGGCAATTGTATTTATACTACAGTTTGAAAACTAATAGCCACCAGAATTCTATTCATTTTAAGGATAAGCTTTCTTCCCTAATACAACATATTGTAACATGACATAACATAGCATTGTATAGCATAATATACCAGTCTACGACCCTGTAATAGCCAAAGGAACTAAAAGATATATGTGTAAGTATCTTTTTGTAATATATGTAATAACATGTTTTTCCTAGAATTATTAAATAATTCAATATTATTGAAATTTTCAAATAGCTCCTTCTGGTTTACAGCAGTTATTTTAAATATTATTCTTAAGTCTGATTAAAAATATACTTTATTTTCTAATGCCATCACTCTAAAACCTATTCTGTTTTAGGCTCAAACTATGAAAAAAGATACCTCGAATATGAGACTAAAGAGATATTCAGAGGGCAGGGTAAAAAAATAAAGTTTCTTATATTAATCTTTGTCAATATGTAGTTAATGTTTTGAGGTTGAAAACTGAAATAAAATTAGTTATGAATTCTAAATATAAATCATATATCTGTAGGGATAGATTATTAAACATTGTTTTCTTTCGATTGATTTGAAAGGGTTTCTGTTTTATATCGTTTTTTTTTTGATGCATGCTATGCCAGAATGTCTTGTGGGCCATGGATCTCCTTCAACAAACCTCCAGTTTAGTGGGAAGATAAACCACATGCATAAGCTCAAATATAATGTGCAAAATGAGAGATACATGTAGAGCACTTTGGAATTCCAGTCAGGAAGGTGGTATGGTGGGAGAGGGAATTAAAAACCTTTGGTGAAGACAAGGTGGGTTTGTCCAGTTAGATCAAGTGTGTTTTCAAATAGCAGAGTTAGTTGAAATAGGGACTCTGCAGGAAGAATATATAAAACAGGAAAATAGGGTAAAAAGCTATTTCTTGGTAAAACAAATCACTAATAACTTTTAAATTTGTAAAAATACTAATTTTTCTTAAGAAAAAAATATTTAGGTGATATGTATAATAAAAATAGGAAAAATTATGTTGATAAGTGTAGAAATGTATGTACCTTGAAGACCTTAAGATAGTTTTGTTTTGTAAACTATTGCATTCTTACTGTTTAACATACAGAAACATTTCAAAAACTTAAAAATGCAGTATTCAAGATGATGGCAATTAGCCTGGCAAAACCTGAAAATCTGTACTTTCGTCGTCCCTTGAAAGTGTCATTAGACTTTCTCTCTAATTAAGCCTGTGGCATCGGTATTCAGGTTTATCACCTGTACCTCGTAAAAACAAACAAGAATACTTAGAAATATAGTGTGGTAGATGGTAACATTCAATCTGAGTAGGACAAAACGAGCCAGAGCAGAGTTATAATTAGGTGTGCTGAAACTCCATGGTTGACTGCTTCATAGGGCTTTTTGCCCTCAGTAGAGTTAACAGATTAATTAGGGAAAACTACAGATTTAGCAACAAACAAACGTGTGTGGCTTGCAGAGCCGGCTCTCCTTGGCACCCGTCTCTCCTTTCCCGGTCCCTTTCCCTTTGCTGCTGTCCTGGTCTTCACAGGGTCCCCTCCATCAGTCTCTGATCAGAGTGTTCCCCGTCCCCGGAAAGTCATCACTTGGAGGGTACCCTCCGCCTTCTTTGCGCATTGAACTTCCCTTTAAGAGCCGGCTCCAGTTGATTTTTGTCCCCTACTCTCCTCCGCTCCCAATAATTAGTGAGAAGCAGCTAGATTCCAGGTGGTGTGCTGGGGGCAGGGCTCCAATCACTAACATGATAGGCTTGCTCTTGGGCGCCCGGGGTCTACCAGAGCATCCCCGTGGTGGCCCACCCCATTGTGAACCAACTCATCCGTTTGCAGGGTGTTTCTCTAGATTTGACATGAATTCACTGGTTCGCTCTTCACAGCCACTGAGAGGCAGGCCTGCTTCTCCTCCACCTGGGATGCAGATGATGTCATTGCAGACACAGCCACGCCCACCCCTTAAGAAGCCCCGGCTCCTTGTCCTGAGGACTTGCCTTGTGTGCTTAGTCGCCCAGTTGTGTCTGACTCTTTGCAACCCCCTGGACTGTAGCCCGCCAGGCTCTTCTGTCCAAATTCTCCAGGCAAGAATACTGGAGTGGGTTGCCATGCCCTCCTCCAACGGATCTTCCCAGCCCAGGGATTGAACCCAGGTCTCCCGCATTGCAGGCAGATTCTTTACTGTCTGAGCTACTTGCCTTATACTTGTTGAATGCAAGGTTCCCTGGATTCTTCTCATCTCACCTCTTGCCAAACTTCTCCCTGCCCTTACTGGGAGCTGTGGATTTGTTTTCTGCTCTGGTGATTCTGTACCTGTCCAGTCAGTGACAGCTCTTAGGGCCTTGGCCTTGGCCCTGAGGTATCACTCTCCCTGCTGTATTTCACTTCAGGTAGGGGCTTGTGTGAGTCTCAGTGAACTCCGGGAGTTGGTGATGGACCGGGAGGCCGGGCGTGCTGCTATTCATGGGGTCGCAAAGAGTCGGACACGACTGAGCGACTGATCTGATCTGATCTGAGGGGCTTGTGTCCCTGTCTGCACGTGGTGCTACTGAAGCTGGGCAGTGATTTTTAATGAACTCTTCAAGGAGTATTTATGGAGTCCCTGCCTAAGGCTGGACATCATTCTCTGTGTCAAGGCTGTAGTGGTGAAAAAGGCAAGCAAGTCTCATTCTCTAGAGTATATACTGGAGGGAGGATTAAAGCCAAACCCTTTTGTACCTTATTGCTCCATTTTCATTTCTGACCCCAAGAGAAGTTGCCTGGCTTGTATCTGTCATGGTGATACCAACTAGCATTTCTTTTGTATTTACTGTCTCTCTCTCTATGTCAGGATATTCATTTTATTGTGTTAATCTTCTAATAATCCCCAAGGTCGGCACCTTTGTTATCCCATTTTATTATTAGTTTTTTTTTTTTTATTCATCATCTCATTTTAAAGATGTGGAAACTGAGGTTCAGAGTGGTTTAAGGTCATGTGGGGAGGGCAGGATTCACTCTTTTCTCTCCAGGTGTCTACCCAGGCCCTGTGCCCAAGAGAGGGGGTGAGATGTGGAGAATAAAGAGGAGGCCAGATGCGTGCTATTCACAGTGGGGAGAGGAGATACGTTTGTGAGCAGAGAAGACACATGCCTTGCTCCTGATGGTGCCCTGGGAAGTTGGCAGAACCTCATTAAGAAAGTAGGTGAAGGAAATCAAGCCCTGAACTTTGACTAAAATTCTCATTGGCCACTTATGGCATGGAGACAGGCATCAGGCTAGGAAGGTCCTTATGATCTTCGGCCATCAGTTTTGAGTAGTGAACAGAGAGGCTTGGGAATAACAGATCTTCCCAACTTGAGGGTCACCACTGGGTTCAATTCTTTGAGACAGAGAGAGTCCTGGTGATATTTGTACTGAAAATTTCCTACCAGCCCAATAAAATGGATGCTCAGAATAAGATTCACTTTTATTAGAGGAAATAAAGACACGACCATCCCTTACACATCTGAGTTTGTGGTTTGAGATTCATCACTACTACACACAGATCTTGATGGAGTGCCGATCCCATGTCAAAGGCTATGCCCTGTGAAGGATGCACAGGGGTGAGTACAAAGTGGTGACATCTCCAGATAAATGGACAAAACTGATATTAAATAAACAAACATGCAATTAAAAGATACAGACTTTGAGAAGTGTCATAAATACCTTAGGTGCTATGGGACAGGATGACAAGGGGGATCCACCAGAACTAGGGGTCAGTGACAGTCTCTCCTAAGGAATTAACTCCCAAGTAAAATGAAGATGACTTACTTGGGAGCATGGGATGGGGAGGAAAAGATTCTGAGCCGGGAATGAACAGCACAAGTAAAGAGTAGGAAATGGGACTGAAAGGTGACCTGGATGCCTGACTGATGGGAGGAGGAGGATGTCGTGTTGAGCTTTAGCTGAAGGGGTAGGCAATAGCCACAAACTGAAGAGCCTCTTGTGTCACGTTGTAGATTTCCAGCTTAACTTTATCTAAAAGGGGGAAACATTGACGACTTTGCAGAATGGGAGGAGCATGTTTAGATCTGCTTTTTTCAAACAATCGTTGGAATAATGAGTAGACATGGCGAGACTGGTTGAGAAGCTGTCACTGTAAGGACGGGAAGAGATATGGATGGCTTGTACTGTAGGCAGTGAGAGGGGGGCGGTAACAAAAACAGCCGAGTGTCCTCGAAGTTTTTTGAATTGATAGGATGCAGGCACGTGTAAGGTATAGGAGGGGATGGAAAAGAAGGTATCTGAAATCCCCAGATGTGCAATATAAACACCGGGAGTGATGGCGATGACTTGTACAGAGAGGGAGTAGAGAAACAGGTTTCAGGAAAAAAGATGCAGCATTCAGATGCAGGCATGCTAAGTTTAAAAACACGGGAGGAATTCAAGAAGACATTTCATCATACTGAATATCTGGGTACTTTTCATATGTCAGGTAAAATCCACAGTTAACTTATATGCATAATATAGCTCTTTGGCTTTTTGTCTAAAGCAGGAGGAATCTGAAGATCATATCAGATGACTCTATCTTGAGGTATTGATTTAAGCAACTGGGATAAATGCAAATCAAATCCACAAAGCTTCTAGAAAATCCTATAAAGACACATCTGCATCTACAGAATCAGGTTTATATTAGTCAGCAGAGTTTTAATTGTTTAATCGCCTTACTCATTGGCTCAAGATGGATTTTAAGTCAGTCTTAAAATAAGAATGATTTACAGTTGTGTATTGAGAAAGAAATAAAATAATCCACCGTTTGATTTTCTGCCTCTAAGCTGCCTTATCTTCAAAGCCATAAGAGTGAAAGTGCATAAATTAAGGAAGTTTTCAAATAAATATTCACAGAATGGTGATGTCTGTATAAACTTACTTGAACGGCAAAGCCACAAGCTGGTTTCATTTACGGTATGTAGGAGTTAGTGTTAGGAGCCAGGCAGTTCTTTTGTTGACAGCCAGTAATGGTCTTTTGCCCATGTTGCAATCTCAGACACCATCTTCATTTCAGTTGTAAGGACTCCTGTTCTTCTGTTTTATGTATTTGCTCTTGGTTTCTATCTCCTAGATCTTAGACCGAATGCTGTGACCAAATGAGAACCCTTGTTTCCCGCATTTACTGTACCGCACCATTTCTGTAACCTCATTGAAATGTGGTATTTTTCCCCAAGGTGTGGCCATATTTTTCTCTCATCATGACACTTAATTTGAAGGTGGCAGGCTGGAAGATGCACTGTCCTGTGACAAATTTGTAAGCCACGGATTGATCTCTGCTCTACACGCAGCAATATGCAAGCGTGGTATCTTGCAACTTACCATAAATCATGTTTTACTTCTTTGCTCATAGACTTTCTGAGAGCTGAGTGGCAATGTGGAGATGGATGGGGGTCAGTTCTTCACTGTCGTCCATTGCCGCTGGTAATTTATGGACAAGATATAACACCCGTGAGTTATGATGCCTCTTGTTTGCTTGAGTTGTCCTGTGCTGAGGAATGCGATGCCTCCATCACAGTGTTTGACTGTTTACTATCACGCACTGCAAAAAAAACTCTAACTCATAGAAGCATGGCATTGTATTCATGAGCTGTAAGCTTTATCCAATCAAAAAGTCATTTTCTCTTTTGGCACAGTGCCCTGGGGCTGAAGCACAAGGACGCTGCAGGTGTATGACTACAGGAAGGCTGACTGAACTAAGTTCTTCATTCCATGGTCATTAAGAAACCTGAGAGGGACTTCATCACAGTGTCGTCCATAGCTGGAATAGTTACCCCTCTGCCCCCCTCACCACCCTACCCCGAAAATTAAAGAGAATATTGGTGGGAGGTATTGAGTCCTTGTTATGAAAATCTTCTTTTTAAAAGTAAACATGCCCAGCCTGTTAAGAGAGATGGAAGGAAAAAAGTACCTTGCTCTTTGAAAAATTTCAAGTGCAGTTTTATTCTCATCACTTCATTTTAATCTGCAGAAGAAAGTACTGTCTTAAGTGCACTGGCATTGTTACCATTAATTAATATTAATTGGGCATACACACTCCCCCAAGTTTTCAAATTACACTCTGATCGTTGGCACAGCACTTCCTACGCTCTTTACAATCGTTAATGTTAACATGGCAGTGTGTATCACCGATCTAAGACGTGAAACACAAATTTGCAACATCAATTATGACATGATAGATTATGTAATAGTAGAGAGATCAGTTGTTCATGAGTGACGAATATAAAAGAACAGGAACATGCCTTAGCCAATGTTAGTCATTCTCCTGCTCACCCATTCGGTCATCCCATCCTGGCAAACAGCTAGTTTTTTTTTTTTTTTTGAATCTTAGATTCTTTGGAAGACTTTTCATATAGTAGGCACTCAATTTTTAAGCAAATATATGAACAGATAAATGAATGGAATGGTGAAAAAGGGTAACAAATATATACTTCATAGATCAAAACATAGTTCTTTGAATATGATTATCAGTTTTTTCCAGTTTTGTATAATTTATTTGAAATAGAAACAACACAAGATGGTACATGAATATGTTCTGTCTTAAAAGTCCATATGTTACAAGCTATCAATGTTAAATAGGCTTTAAAAATACAATCTCAAGTAGAGGAATGTACTAAAATGGAGAACATAAACAGAGTGTTAATGCCCTTCTCTCTAGAAACCCTTTATTGAAAAAAGTTTGAGTGATCCAAGCATTCAAAATAAAATATTGTAAGCTCCCCGTACAGGGGTTTATTTTTAGAAAAAAGCTATCCTAGACTGTGTAGAATAAATAGCGATAAGCCATATTTATATTTGTTTTTAATTCCTATATGCTATGATATCCAGGAAGATGTGTGAAGTGTAAGTATACTACAAGCATACTTAGAGTATAAGTTATATAGTATAACGTAGCGTAAGATTTACAGTCATTCTTATAACTATAAGAAAGATGTTGCTTTCTTTCAACAGTTTTGTTCTCAGTCATAATTACAATACTGACAACAAAAATCAGAAGTAGGATTTTTTTAAGACTTTTCAGTCTTTAACCCACTTCACAATAGCTTGGTATTTTACTTCCATTATATAATTTATTATTTCACTGTATATAAAGGGGAAACATGGAGGTATGTAGGTATAGATTTGGCTGGTATAAACTTTCAGGGTGTGCATGTTTTAAAGTGTAAGCATTGTGATATTGTGAATTCGATTGAATTCTGAAGAAGTAACTTTCACAGCTGACCATATCTACTGTAGAAATGTCAGTACTTGGCAACCTTCTGTTTCTAGTCTGTTCAAGTTACTTCCCATTTTGGAAATTTCTGGGTCCCAGGACATAAACTTAGTGATCTCATTGAACTTTACTTATTGTGGTGTATTTTTCTTCTTTTATTTTCACATAAAGTCATGGAATTGGGGGAAAATAAGAATTAGAATCGGAGAAGGCAATGGCACCCCACTCTAGTACTCTTGCCTGGAAAATCCCATGGATGGAGGAGCCTGGAAGGCTGCAGTCCATGGGGTCGCTCAGGGTCGAACATGACTGAGTGACTTCACTTTCACTTTTCACTTTCATGCATTGGAGAAGGCAATGGCAACTCACTCCAGTGTTCTTGCCTGGAGAATCCCAGGGATGGGGAAGCCTGGTGGGCTGCCATCTATGGGGTCACACAGAGTTGGACATGACTGAAGTGACTTAGCAAAAAAAAAAAAAGAATTAGAATAGGAAAGAGCAGTCATTTTAAAAAGTAATGATAAATTCTACAAAATATGATAATACTTCATGGAGTTTTAAGTTATGACAAAATTCTCAAGTAAAGTTTTATAATATGGCTTATGAGCTTTTAGAAAGTCAACAGTAATTATTAGGAGGTAGGATGGATGAACCAAGATTCAGTTCAGTTGAGTGCCTGATGAACTATGGACTGAGGTTCATGACATTGTACAGGAGACAGGGATCAAGACCATCCCCATGGAAAAGAAATGCAAAAAAGCAAAATGGCTGTCTGGGGAGGCCTTACAAATAGCTGTGAAAAGAAAAGAAGCAAAAAGCAAGGGAGAAAAGGAAAGATAATAAGCATCTGAATGCAGAGTTACAAAGAATAGCAAGAAGAGATAAGAAAGCCTTCCTCAGCGATCAATGCAAAGAAATAGAAGAAAACAACAGAATGGGAAAGACTAGAGATCTCTTCAAGAAAATGAAAGATACCAAGGGAACATTCATGCAAAGATGGGCTCGATAAAGGACAGAAATGGTATGGATCTAACAGAAGCACAAGATACTAAGAAGAGGTGGCAAGAATACACAGAAGAACTGTACAAAAAAGATCTTCATGACCCAGATAATCATGATGGTGTGATCACTCACCTAGAGCCAGACATCCTGGAATGTGAAGTCAAGTGGGCCTTAGAAAGCATTACTATGAACAAAGCTAGTGGAGGTGACGGAATTCCAGTTGAGCTATTTCAAATCCTGAAAGATGATGCTGTGAAAGTGCTGTGCTTAATATGCCAGCAAATTTGGAAATTTGGAACTAAGATTAAGCAATACCAAATTATCAATACTTTCAAAAATTTATTTTTCTGTTGGAAAATAACAAAGGTCCGTCTATTTTATATACACACCATACACACATATATTCTTTTTCATATTCTTTTCCATTATGGTTTAACCCTGTGCTATAAAGTAGGACCTTGTTTTTTATCTATTTTATATATAGCAGTTGTATCTGCTAATCCCAAACTCCTAATTTATCCCGCCCCTATCCCCTTTCCTCTTTGGTAACCATAAGTTTGATTTTTGTGTCTACAAGTCTGTTACTGTTTGTAAATAAATTCATTTGTGCCATATTTTAGATTCCATGTATAAATGATATTGTATGGCATTTGTGTTTCTCTTTCTGACTTACTTCACTTAATATGATAATCTTTAGGTACATCCATGTTATTGCAAATGGCATTATTTCCTTCTTTTTTTTAATGACTGAGTAGTATTTCATTGTGTTTATATATACCACATCTTTTTTATCCATTCGTCTGTTGATGTAACCACAGTACACTCTTACTGTCTATAGTCATCATTGTTGTTTAGTCACTCAGACGTGTCTGTTTCGTGACACCATGGACTGTAGCCTGCCAGGCTCCTCTGTCCATGAAATTTCCCAGCAAGAATACTGGAGTGGGTTGCCATTTCCTTCTCCAGGGGGTTTTCCTGACTACTGTGCCTTAATTAGATATCAGTGGCTTATTTACTACTCATTACTAATTTGTACACTTAAACACTATCAATCTTATCCCCTCCCCATCCTTCCTATCCCCTGATGACAATAATTTTACTCTGATTTTTATACATTTAATTTTTTAGATTCCACATATAAGTAGTATTCATACAGTACTTGTCTGGCTTCTCTCACTTAGTGTGCTCAAGGTCCGTATTGAAAATGACAGAATGTCCTCTTTTCTTGTGGCAGGGTAATATTCCACTGTGTACCACATCTTTTTTAACCATTTTTCTGTGGGCATTTGGGTCATTTCCATATTTTGGCTATTGTGAATAATGCTGTGATAAACACAGGTATGCATTTATCACATCAAAAATCCCGGTTTCATATACCCAGAAGTACAATTGCCGGTAGATCTATTTTTAACTTTCGAGGAATCTATTATTTTTCTCTGTAATAATAACCTCTGTAGTACTATAGTGGTTGGGTCCGTTTACATTCCCATCAGCGGTGCACAACTGCTCCCTTTTCTTCATACCCTCACCAACATTTATCTCTTGTCTTCTTGATAATAGCTATTCTAACAAGTGGGAGGTGACATCTCATTGTGGCTTTATTTGCATTTCCCTGATGAGTAATGTTGTTGAGCATCTCTTCACATGCCTGACAGAGATATTTTTGACAGTTCAGTGGGCAAAGTAGGTTAAATATGCACTGGATGTTTACCCCCAGTGAATGTGTAACTAACTAAAAGACCACATTACATAAAAATAAAAGAAAATACATATTTTTACTGATGATTTATTATTAGCCTGAGTAAGTGTTTGGATAGCCTGATGCAGGCCTTCGTCCTTAGCTTGGTTGTATTTACTGTTTCATGGCATGATTATCTAAAGGGGAGATGGACTCAATCTAATGAGATAAAACTTAAAGGAACTACCTAAAAGAAGGGTTGGGTGGATGTAATTAGTAGTACATAGGAAAAAGACAGCTCTCCACTTTCCTTCTTTTGTAATTTAGATTCATAGTTTCTTTTTTTTTTTTTAACATATATACTTGTTTGAGAGTAGGCAATCCATTTTCTTGAACTTGCAGTGTTGCAGAAAGACTAGAGCAAATAGCACTGTCTTCCGGTGAATTGCTTTGTGCTAGATTTTTGTACCATGAGAAAGTAAAGGGTCTTGTGGTTGTGCCATTTGGGGAAAGAGGATGATGTCAGATTCAGATACTTTAATTATTCTAGAATTATCAGGATTGTATTCTTTCATAACCTGAATGTGACTTCTCTTTTAAAAATTATTCTTAGCATACATAGTTAATCTTCATTAAAATAAAATACAAACTTTTAAAATAGGGGATTTACTGTAACTTGGATATGTAACTTATGTTAATAGATATGTGTGTATATATATATACACACACACACATATACACTGTTGAAAAACACACAATTATAGTTGATTCATTAAGTAGAAACAGGTTAACTTAGCTTAATAGACTTAAACACATTTCTGAAATGAAATGGAAGGGAAATGCAGCAAAATGTTACCTGAAAATGGCACTGAATCTTTTGCAGTAAACTGTTTTTAATATATGCTCATATTTAATTTTCGGAGAAGGCAATGGTAAGCCACTCCAGTACTCTTGCCTAGAAAATCCCATGGATGGAGGAGCCTGGTAGGCTGTAGTCCATGGGGTCACTATGAGTCGGACGCGACTGAGCGACTTCACTTTCACTTTTCACTTTCACACAATGGAGAAGGCAATGGCAACCCACTCCAGTGTTCTTGCCTGGAGAATCCCAGGGACGGGGGAGCCTGGTGGGCTGCTATCTATGGGGTCGCACGGAGTCGGACAGACTGAAGCGACTTAGCAGCAGCAGCAGCATATTTAATTTTAAAAGGAGAAAATACTTTCATACTTAAATATAGTAAGTTCTATCACAATTTAATGAGAAAGAGTAATATGTGAGAAAACTACAAAATCAATGATGTATATAAACCATGGTTTATTACAATTCTAATACAGATTTTTAATGCCTTTTGGCAAAATACATTTAAGAACTACCATATTAAATTGGATTGATATGTATACCTTTGGCTGATTCAAGTTAATGTTTGATAGAAAACAAAATCCTGTAAAGCAATTATCCTTCAATTAAAAAATAAAGAAATTAAAAAAAATTGGATTGACATTGTTTACAGACCCTTCTTTCCTGAGTCCAAGGTTAAATAAGGAAGTGTCTTGAGAATTTAAAGTTGAATCTAAAGACAGAAGGCTTAGTATCTCCCAGTAGTATTTACACAGTTTGGTCATGTGAACTGTCTGTAATTTGATTTGACAGAAAATAGTTGTGACTGACCCAAAGCTGCTTGAATAATTCAGTAAAAGGCAATACATGGGCTTCCAAACGTTTCTGATGAATGAATTTAGAAATGGGAAAACTGTCTCAAAGTCTCTATTTAAATGAAGATGAGGTAAACATTGAATGTCTGTCAATGTGCCTATGTAGTGATTACCTTTAATACAAAATGAAAAGTTACACCATTGGTTAATATCTTTTGAAGGGACTGGTAGATCTTGGGCTGGCTCTAGAATGTAACCATGGAGATTGACAGAGGTACTTAAATTAAAATAGAATTTGATTAGACAGTTGTTTAAAAAGCTTCAGAAAAATATATCAAAGGCAAAATGTTGAATGCTTAAATCAGATATCATTCATTGTAAGTGAAATTTCTGTTCTTGCTACATTTCATTAACATAATTTCTATGGAAATTTGGTTAAATGTGAATGCAAAAGGACAGTTGCATCTTAATAGGGCTAATTCCAGCTATAGTATTTTAGATAAAAAATTGTGCAAAATCAAAATCTAAGTCTACACACTATGGCTGTACCTTCCTTCCCGTTTCATGTTTGCTTGCTTTTGTGAATTTAAACTACCTTTCTAATAAAGGCTCATAAATATTATCATAAATGTACTTTCTTTCCTCCAAGACATTCCTGACAATGGATAATTTATTACCTAGCTGTGACACATTTTTAGCCATCTTTATAACTAGACTTTTTTGGATGGTATCCTTTAACCTTCTTTTAGTACATTTTAACTAGGCAATTAGGAAACAGAAAAGCAAGAAACAAAAAACCCCAAGATTTGTATGAGAATTGGATATAGTGAAAAAAAATCTGTGGGTTAACTTGTATGTTACTTACCTTTTATATTAAATTAATTTTCTGTTTCTGAATAATTCAATAAATTTGTATAAATTTCTTGAGCCACTGAAACACAAACTTAATTCACACACATTTGGGATTTAGTAAATAATTCAAAATTTAAGATGGAAAATAGCTTTGTTGAATAGATTTATATAGAAAGGAATTTGATTAACTCAATGAAATAAATCACACAGGTCTGAAAGCTACCCCGTTTAATGCTGATTCCTAAGAAGTCTTGGGCTTCCCTGGAGGTTCAGAGGGTAAAGAATCTGCCTGAAATACAGAAGACCTGGGTTTGATCCCTGAGTTGGGAAGGTCCCCTGGAGGAGGGAATGGTAACCCACTCCAGTATTCTAACGTGGAGAATCCCATGGTCAGAGGAGCCTGACAAGCTATGGTTCATGGGGTTGCAAAGTTGGACACGACTGAGCGACTAACACACAAGAAGTCGTAGGTGATCTAAGTGGAACAAGAACACTTTGGCAGGAGACATGCTTCTTTGCTCTAAGTGTGCCTTCTGTACTTGTATGTTTATGGACGGTTTCAGAGTTAGAATCACTTTTATACAAGAATACTGAATGTTTATATGTTTCACCTCTGTAATTTCTTTACTCTCCAACCAGCTTGCGCCTACAGACACAACTGCAGTGAAGGTGATCTCTCCAAGATGCTTGGAGCTGACCCGACAGGAGAGAGTTGTGACTGCTGAGAGAAGCCCAGAGAGCTAGTCTCACTAGGCTCTTGTAGTAGATCTTTAGAATGAATTCATCTTGCTTTACTGAAACCTTATACCAGTTGATTAGCAACTCCTCATGTCATCTTCTTTCTGGCTCATGGCAACCATTATTCTGCTATCTGCTTCTGTGAGTTTGATATTTTTGATATGTCATTATCAGTCAAATCATGCAGTATCTGTCCTTCCTTGTCTGGCTTCTTTCACTTAGCATAATGTCATCAAGATTCATCCATGTTGTCTAATATTGCAGGATTTTCTTCTTTTTTAAGGCTAAATAATATTCCCTGTATATACTACAGTTTCTTTATCCATTCATCTGTTGATGGATATTTAGGTTGTTTCTGTATCTTCTAGAACTTCCTAGGACTTGTTTTGTGACCTAAAATTCCCTCTTTAGACCTAACGAACCTAACAGACATATATAGGACATTCCACCCAACAACAAAATTTGCATTCTTTTTAAGTACACAGGGAACATTGTTTTTCCTGGGCCACAGAAGAAGGCATTAAAGTAAAAAGAGAGTTAGAACAGTTCTAGGGGCTGAGACATGAGGACACATTTCTTTCTGTACTCTTATAAGACTCAGGACTTTACTCCTGGGAGGAGGTGCCAAATACAACTGATTCCATGTTGGGCTACTGTTCCCTAAGGTGAAACCTTACAAAATTAACCCACATGTTTCTGTATAGTTTTAAATTAACTCAGACACAGAATTGCTTTAGAATGATGAAATTAATTCCTATAAAAAGCAATCTACTTGCTGAAGCTAGGAAAACAATGATTGGAACCCATTTGTGTTACATAAAAGGAAGCTGCTGAATATAGTCATCTCTAAACAAGGCTGGAAATTTCTTGATTGGTTTGTTGGAATCTTTCTCTCTTTCATTTTCCAAAAGAAGGAGCAGACGTGTGTCTGGCAATTTTCTGTTTTCTTTTTCTTGCTTCCCAGATTTAGTTCATTGATTGCTTGGTTTTCTCAATGTTCGTCTTTCAGGAAAGTTTACAGCCGGCAGGTATTCTCGCTGTGTGTCAGAAGGCAGTGGTTAATGCGGGAGGTATTACTTCCCCAGGGGCCAGTCAAATCAACTTAGTTGCATGGGCAAGTCAATTGAAAGATGACAATGCTAATTACAGACATGAATTGATTCCCATCCCCTGGCCCCCTTGTCCCATGCTCAGGAAACACCACAGAATTCTAAACAATCATCTGATGAGTCATAAGAAAATTTCCACTTTGCAGACTTTGATGCCACACTTCAAGTGAAGCTGTAGAGTTACCTTAATGAAACATCATTTAAACATTTTGTCATATTGATGGCCTCTTTGTTCCAAGCACACCATTTAAAAATTAGTGCTATTATTTGCTGCAGTCCATGGGGTGGCAAAGAGTAGGACACGACTTGGCGACTGAACAACAGCAACAACAAATGTTTAGTTACGCTGGAACCGAAGACATTCAGGCATCCGGCATTTAGCTCTTTCCTAATGTGGACACAGAATCATATTTGCCTCCAAAAAGAGGTATTTTTTTCTGAAACCCTAATCTAGAAATAAGATCAGATGTACTATTTCACCATGGATGAGAACTTGATATTTAACTTTTGGAACGTAATAGAAAATGTATATGTGCCACATTTAACACAACAAATTCAGTACACTTCATTCAGGGAGCACACAAACTAATGTCCAAGGGCTTAAAAATATGAAATTCCCAAGTGGTATTTCTGGGAGTTCATACAAGTTAGATGCAGTGGTAAAAATGATAAGATGGAAACCTTACAAGTCTTAACACTGGCGTCATAAATTGCATTCCCTTTCCTACCTTAAGATTTTTTCCTAGTTGCTAGAATTAGAAGAATGAAAAAAACTTAAGGCAAATAAATGATAGTGGGTTTATTTATAAGAGTTCTCAAATTTTAAAAAAGAGGGAGTGATTACATTTGAAACCATTACCCATCAGAAAGCAGCTGCCTTCTTATTTCCTTTAGAGCCCTATGGGAGAGACTGACTTAGAGAAATGTATCGATGGAATAAGTTTTCCTCTTGTCTATCAGCTTCTTTTCATTATTACAGCATTAATAGTTGTTCATGCCTGTGTTCTTTCTCTGTGGCTTTTCTGGACTCCAGAGTTTCTGTCTTCAATCCAGTTTTTTATACAACTGCCAGATACAGCTCTCTGAGGGCCAAGCTATAATCACATTCCTATTTTGGTCAAAAAATCTTTAAACAAATGAAGCTACATGCACATGTATAACACAGATATAAATACAAACACATAATTATAGGATAGCTAGGAGAAGAATTTATTAATTAGCAACTTAGATTAGGCGATGTGACTAACTTTTTTTTTTGTTTTGTGTATATGAAATTTTCTACAGCGAATAATTATAAATTTAGTAACTGGATAGAAAATATTTAAAATAGATTTATATTTAGAATATAATTATGTGTTCTGTTCTTTGGGCTTCTCTTTTGTTTTGTATAGTGGGCGCAGTAAGATGTACCTGGGCATGACTTTTTTTGCCCTGGTCTTTGAAAGATAGATAGGGTATGAGAGTGAACAGGGGGAAGGAAACCTGCACGGAGTAGTTTAGAGACTTAGAATAGACGGAAGGAGATGTTTATGGTTTCTCTACCATTCATTCCACCTCATGATTTAAATATCTGCATAAAAACTAGAACAGGAGGCTACACTAGTAATGACAAGAATTCTTCAGGCTGGAATGTCCTTTGGGAACAGATCCTTAGGGAACCAGTGTGGTGCTGGTGATAGGAGGCTGGTCAAAGATGGGAGATCCTGGCCATTTCTTTGTAAGAACCACTACTAACAGGAAGCTTCCATCAGTCACAGGGAAGAAAATCTCATTCTGGGGGAAAAGGCACAAAAAGAAATGGGTGGAAGTGAAGGTCTGAAATAACGGATCAGTGTTCAAGAAAATAGTTTCAGTCCTTAAGGTGGAGTGGATGGAGGATTTGGGCAATCAGCATGAAAGTCAGCTGTGATCAAGAGGGTCTTCTGAGATAAAGCTATTCACATTGAAGTTTATGTGACTGATGTCCCCACAGTTGTCGAGTGCAGTGTCCAGACCGAGCATCCTGTCTAGTGTTACAAACGGGGTTCCTGTCTAGCAGAGTGAGTACTGGGGCTTAGAACTACCAGGCCATGGTCTTGAAGGGAGGGTAGAAATTCATAATAGCTGATTTTTTTTTTTTTTTTTTTACCACATAAAGGTTTTTATTGAACTCAAATTCAGGGGCTCCAAAGCCTGAGGAAGACAAGAGAGGCTGGGGTTTGTGCTCAGAAGCCAGGCCCCACTTTGGGCCCCATCCCTCCCCTCACCCCTTCCTGATTCAATGAGGGTCTCAGTAGCTACCAGTCTAAGCTACCCAATCTAATTAAGTAACCCGACCCCCCCTCCCCCCACCCCCATCTAGCTCTTTGCCAAGCCAGGCTTCCACCAAGGGGCATGCTGCTGCTGAGGCCAGCTCTCCGCTGATCTCTTTCTCGATCACTCCCAGAGCCTCCGGCTGCCAGCTTGGCCTCCCTCCAACCCCTCTTCATAGCCCATTTACCACAACTCTCCAGGGCATGTCACTTCCTCCACCCTGGCCCCCTCACCTCCTAGAATCTCTTTTCTCCTCCAGAGTCTCCACTATTCTCTCACAAAGTTGCTGTAGCTCCCTGTCCCCTTCTTTTCTGCCTACCAGCTCCCTAACCCCGACAGGGCCCCGGGTCAGCGCCGGCCGGCTGCATGGGTCCGCTGGTGGCGGATGAGGTCGGAGCTCTGAGAGAAGGCTTTCCCACAGTCATCGCACTTGTAGGGCCGCTCCCCACTGTGGACCCGGTGATGCTGCAGCAGTGTGGAGGAGCGGCAGAAGCCCTTGCCACACACGGCGCACCTGTAGGGCCGCTCGCCCGTGTGCGAGCGCTGGTGCTGAATCAGCGTGGAGGAGCGATTGAAGGTCTTGCCGCAGTCGGGACAGCTGTAGGTGCGGCCTGGCAGGTGGGTGCGGGCGTGGATGGCGAGCACCGAGCTCTGGCCAAAGCGCTTGCCACACTCAGGGCACTTAAAGGGCTTCTCACGGGCATGGCTGCGGGCATGGGGGATAAGTGCCGAGCGCTGGGAGAAGCTCTTGCCGCAGATGCCACAGCTGAAGGGCCTCTGCCCATTGTGCACCCTCTGGTGACTACGCAGGGAGGAGTTCTGGCTGTAGCACTTGCCACACTCGGGGCAGCTGTAGGGCCGCTCGTGGCTGTGAGTGCGCTGGTGCCGCAGGAGGTAGGAGCTGTCACCGAAGGCCTTGCCGCAGTGCGGGCACTTGTAGGGCTTCTGACCAGAGTGGGTGCGCTAGTGGCGAAGCAGGTAAGAGCTGTCAGCGAAGGCCTTGCCGCAACGGGGACACTTGTAGGGCCGCTCGCCCGTGTGGGTACGCTGGTGTTTGATGAGGTCAGAGCTCTGGGAGAAGGCCTTGCTACAGACCTCACATTTATAGGGTTTTTCACCCGTGTGGATGCGCTGGTGCTGGATCAGGGTGGATCCCCGCCCGAAGCTCTTCCCACAGATGCCGCAGATGTTGGGCCTTGGGCCCTGCCCACCCCTGGCCCGGCCACCCCGGCGGCCTGGACCACGAAGGGTCCCCGTCAGGCCCAGGGGATTCTGGAGCATCTCAAACTGGGGTGGAGCCAGCAGGGCCCCCGTGGGCATCTCAAATGGGGGCCCTAGGGGCATGCCCCCTGCAGGCTGTTCCCCAAACCCCTGGGTGAAGGCGTCCAAGGGGTGGACTCCCAAGGGGATGCTCAAGGGATTCTTTTCCTCAGGATTCAGAAGCATTTCTGCACCTTCCTGGAATTTGGAACTTTCAGCTTCAAACTCAGGACTTTGGGTTTTGAACTCCGGATTCTGGGGTTCATACTCTGGGCTCTGAGTCCCATACCTGGGACTCTGAGATTCATATCCAGGGCTCCGGGGTTCATACCCAGGGCTCTTGGGTTCGTACCCAGGGCTCCGGGGTTCATATCCAGGGCTCTTGGGTTCATACCCAGGGCTTTGGGGCTCATACCTAGGGCTCTGAGGTTCAAAATCGGGGCTCTGAGAATCTGATTCAGGACTTCTGGGTGCAAATTCAGGGCTTGGGGGCACAAATCCAGGGCTTCGGGACTCAAAACCTGGGCTTTCAGGCTCAAACCTGGGGCTTTGGGGTTCAAACTCTGGGCTTTGTGGCCCAAAACCAGGGCTCTGGGGTTCAAGCCCAAAAGCTATCTCTTCGACCTCATAGTCCCCAGTGCCTTCTTGCTGAGAAATTTCCTCTTCGTCATTCTCACTCATGTTACCTTTGAGGGACCCTTCAGGGCTCCCCATTTCATCAGGACTTTGGTGGGCACAAAGGACTTTGCAGTGATGGCAGAGGTAGTGGATCCTTGCTCTGGAAGAAGGGTTTAATTCACTGTAGAGAAAGATTAGGTAAAATATGGTTGAAAAGAATGTTGGTCCTGGTCCCAAATTTCTTGGGATGGTTTTCTGGCTCTGGAACATGCCAGACCTCGTGCAGTCTACTTAACATCTCAGTTTCTCATTTTTCTTATAGAGTTGTTCTTAAATGAATAGCATGCATATGAAGCACTTGGAACAAAGCCTGGTCCAAGGTAAACAAACAACAAATGTCACCAACTGCCTTTAGTACTGCCCACCTCTCGGAGTAGAGATGTGAGCCTTTGACTGGACAGTCTTAGGAATCCAGCTTAGAGGCAGAGGGGTGAGGAAATTCAACCAGGGTTAAGATAGGAACACCTCACTCTAATACCTCCCCAGGTTCCTGAAGCAGGCTGCTGTATCCATTTGCAGGTTTAAAAAGAAGTCTTCTTTTAAAAAATAGGTGGTTAATTTGGCCGCACGGGTCTTGGCCGTGGCAAGTGGGATCTTTGGTCTTTGCTGCAGCACGAAGGTTCTTTGGTTGCAGCACGAAGGTTCTTTGGTTGCAGCACGAGGGTCCTTTGGTTGCAGCACACAGGTTCTTTGGTTGCAGCACGCAGACTCTTAGTTGCAGTTTGTAAGGCCTAGTTTTCTGATCAGGACTTGAACCCGGGTCCCCTGTATTGGAGTCTTAACCACTGGACCTTCAGGGAAGTTCCAAGAAGTCTTTTCCCGGTGGTCCTTCTCTACATTCTAATAATGTCTTTCTGTGAAGAGAGTAAAACTTGTTCTTAAAACTTGACCCATTCCCTTCTCTTTGGATCTGGTGGGTTGACATTCTCATTGTACAAGTTTGTTGAAAGCGAAAAGAACCATCACAATCATTTACCTAAAGGTAGTTTTGATAGTTAATCAAAGATGTGTGTGTTTAGTTGCTTAGTCACGTCTGACTTTCTGCGACACTGTGGATTGTAGCCCGCCAGGCTCCTCTGTCCACGGGACTTCCCAGGCAAGAATACTGGAGTGGGTAGCCATGCCCTCCTCCAGGGTATCTTCCCGACGCAGAGATTGAACCCAGGTCTCCTGCACTGTAGGCGGATTCTTCTACCATCTGAACCACCAGGGAAGCCCTAAACAAAGATGGTTTGTAGTTAAAAGAATGGAATATTGGGAAAACAAAGTCATTGTATGAACCAGGCATGTATTGGGATACTGTGGATTCTGCCCCCAGCGTCCCTCTGTGGTCACTGGACACAGGCTTTCTGGGTCTGGCACCTGACTTCCGGAATGCCGATATATCAGAGATAGGTTCTCTGTTCTTGATGGGTCCCTGTGCATTATGACCTAGCATCCCAAATGGTGACTGCTCAACTGCCAAACAGCACTTGGCCCCTTAGGATTGGTGTATTGAAACCTGTAAAGCAGCCAGTCCCCTGTTCCTAGCCTTCCAAAAGGAGGTCCCATGGTCCTTTGTTGGCTGGATTTCACGTGCTAGAAAAGCCTGTGATTGACTGCTACAATTGCAGTATTAGATGATACTCAGTGGGAAATAGAAAGATTCCACCTAGTTAAAATTAGGTTCATTACCTTACAAGCAGAAGGGCTAGAGGAATAATAGATGCTAATACTTACTATTTTATTGAGGCATACTTCCAACAGTTCTTTTGTTTTGAGTATCAACTCATTTTCCTAGTTCAAAAGGTCAGTGCTATGGCAAAGGACATTTAGATGAAGGAAAGAAAAACTGTGTGTGTGTGTGTATTATAAGTGAATTAAAAAAGAATTGTAAGATATATGTCTCTTGGAGTCTCCCTTTACCCTTAATATCTGCTGCTAAGTCGCTTCAGTCGTGTCCGACTCTGTGCGATCCCATGGACTGCAGCCTACCAGGCTCCTCCATCCATGGGATTTTCCAGGCAACAGTACTGGAGTGGGGTGCCATTGCCTTCTCCCACCCTTAATATCTAGAGAAGATGAATTTAAAGCTGCATTTCTATATCTTCTGAAAGGTTCAGTGCCCTCTGTAGTAATTCTGTGAATTTGTGGTTATAATTATGTGTGTATGTCTGTGTGTGTGTGTGTGTGTGTGCGCGCGTGCATTTATGGGGTGATTATAATTAGTGTAATTTTCTGGATCCTAATTCTTCTGTTAGATTCTATGCTTTTATCTCCAACCTCACATTCATACAGATGTTGAACTCATTCCTAACCTTGGTTTTCCAACCAAAAACAAAACAAAGCAAAGCAAAAATAAAAATAAAAACCCAAACCTTTATATACAGCTATAAGCATTTGGAAGATCTGGTGAGACCTGTGTGTACATATGTGTCCAATCATGTCTGACTCTTTTAAGTCCCCATGGACTGTGGGCCACCAGGCTCCTCTGTCCAGACAGGAATACTGGTGTGGGTTGCCATTTCCTTCTCCAATGGAGAGCTTCCTGACCCAGGGATCAAACCCGCATCTCTTGTGTCTCCTGCATTGGCAGGTGGGTTCTTTACCAGTGAGCCGCGTGGGAAGATGTTTATCACTGCAATGTGAACAACTCAAAGCCCAGCGGTAGGCATCGCTGTTCTTAAAACAGAAGTTCTACCGTGCTTTCACGGTGTGCTGTGCTCTCCTCCCTGTCCCGCTGTACGTTAGGGCAGGTAAGCGTTTGCTCTGCTGGGAGAGACTGGCTAGCTCTTTACCAAGTCGGTTTCTTTCTTCTTGGATATACATTTTCTAGGTGACATTTCCCCATCGTCTTGTGCTGTGGTCCAATGCCATAAATCATTATGACTGAAAAAGTGATTATTGTCCAGTCTCATTATCTATGTATTTCGACTAATTTTCTGGCCATTTAAGGAGGGAAAGTAAATTCAGTCCCATTACTCCACTTTGGCTGAGAGTATAAGTCCAGGTTGGGGCTGCCCAGGTGAACCGTCCTAGCTGCTGACTTCCCTGTAGATCAGGTGAGGTGTCTTGGCAACTGCACTGCAGTTCACTTTCTCCCTGACCCACTTACTTTCTGTTCAAGTGTTACTGAGAGAGCTGCTCAGAACACCACTTGTGTGCACATCTTCACCTGTAGGTCTGTCCACTGGGGAACCCACCCTGAAAACCTTCTCGTATGTAATTCTGCAGACTCTTTGCCATCCACTTGCTTGCTTTAAATGAAAATTTAGAAGACCTAGTAGATGATAGAGGCCAAAGAGGAAGGAATATGGAATCTTGAAGAAGAGCCAGTTCCTCAGTCACAAACATCGATTTGCTTTTTCTAAATGTTCTTCTTTTCTCTGTTTTTGGCCATGCCATGTGGCATGCAGGATCTTAGTTCCCCGACCAGAGATTGAACCAGTGCCCTCGGAGGTGGAAGCGCAGAGTCCCAACCACTGGACCAAGAGAGAAGTTCCATGAACATCTTTTTGAACTCAATGTGAATAAGAAATAAACTACTCTTGTGTTTGAGTGTATAGGAAATAAATGTGTTTGAAATACAGGAATACACATACATACACACACATACATGTGTGTGTGTGTGTATATATATATATATGTATGTATATATATGTTGGACACACATTGGAATTTGTTAGCATAGCTGCATTGCTTCTGTTAATATAGTTGTCAGCTACCTGGTGGGCATGTCTATTCTGGGTGAGTTAAAACCTGTCTCAGGGGCCTCAGCTCCATCACTTATTCAATGGCTGCCATCAAGGCTGAGCACCAGGATCAGTTCCAGGTTGTAAGGCATGGACATGCCTTTATGCCTTTCCCTTCCAAGATCCTATCACCTTCCATAACACTTCATGGGCATGACACACAGGTCTCAGCATCTAGTAGAATGGTAGTATGTCTGTTCTTTCCCTTTCCATTTCCTTGAGTCAGGCCCTCTTTTATGCTTATAAAGCACCAGCCTCTGTGCTCCCTCTAGTTGGAACAAAGGCTTGATATGATTTTCCCGCAGTCTTAAGCATGACACTTCTAATCAGAAACGTTACATTTGGCATCCCTGGTGGCTCAGAGGTAAAGAAGCTACCTGTCAATGCAGGAGACATGGGTTCAATCTCTGGGTCAGAAAGATCCTCTGGAGAAGGAAATGGCAATCCATTCCAGTATTCTTGCCTGGGAAGTCTCATGGACAGGGGAGCCTGGTGGGCTACAGTGCATACATACGTTTGCAAAAAAGTTGGACATGCCTTAGCCACTAAACAACAATAACATATTTCAAAACATGTTGTATGAATATTAAGATCCTAATTTGGTAAATAAATCTAAATCACTTTTACATAAAAGGGACATACATATCTCATGGGTTTTTTGTTTGTTTTTAGCTCCTTATTATTACTTTGGAATTGCTCTGTGAGCTAAACAAAAGAGATCTTCAGGTTATAGGCAATGTGTTGTCTCTGACTTAGATCCTTCTCTCACTGAACAAAAGTCTAGCACCAGTTATTTGTAGAGTACTGTTGTAGGGGCCAAGGATGTGGCATGGAACAAGGCAATGAGACACCCACTGCTGTTGGATTTCTCTTTTAGATATTCTCATATGATAACGAGGATACTTGGGATGCCATGGAAAGATGGTGATGTTGACTGGCTGTTATCTTTTAATCCTTCCCAGTTTCCTATTCTAGCAATGAGAACAAGAAAAGTCCATAGGTAATCTTGTTATCTGTGACTACAGGGACGCTGCTGGAGTGGTAAAACTCCTATAGGGCTTGAAACTAGCAGGAGAAAGCGGAACTAGTTTGAGAAATAATATCTTGTAAAAGTGAAGTATGGGGGTGCAATTGTCAGTCAAATTTACTGAGCATCTATTAGATGACAGGGCTTTATATACACTCTCTAATAATAATGGCAGTGCTGCTGAATAGGAATTATTGTGCTAATTTCCCACAGGATAGAATTAAGAGAGAGGCTTGCTCAAAGCTAGATACCTAGTAGAGGTAGAACTTCAGTCTCTAAAACTCGGGTTCTTTTCTAGTACTGCCTCAGAGAAGAAACTGAAGAATTTTACAATAATTAAGTCTGAGTTTATGGGCATCATATCATGAGAGAGGCTCTCTCACATCTCTGTGAAAATGCAGGAGTTCCAAAGACATCCTTCTCAAACCATTATCATGGGCCTAATGGACAATGACTACTAAGCCAGAATTTCCTATAAGTTTTGATTATTTTGTTTTTCTAGCTCAGCGATGGGCAAATAATCGCCACAAGTCAAATCCAGCCTGCTGCCTATTTCCTGTGGCCATGAACTAGGACTGAGTTTTACATTTTTAAATACTTGAAAATTCTGGGAGGTGAGTCATAGAGGATCTTGCTGTGATTTATGTCAGAGAGTGTTTTGCCTATGTTCTCCTCTAGGAGTTTTATAGTTTCTGGTCTTACATTTAGATCTTTAATCCATTTTGAGTTTATTTTTATGTATGGTGTTAGAAAGTATTCTAGTTTCATTCTTTTACAAGTAGTTGACCAGTTTTCCCAGCACCGCTTGTTGTGTTGTCTTTAATCCATTGTATATTCTTGCCTCCTTTGTCAAAGATAAGATGTCCATAGGTGCGTGGATTTATCTCTGGGCTTTCTATTTTTTGGGGGGGGGGCTTTCTGTTTTGTTCCATTGATCTATGTTTCTGTCTTTGTGCCAGTACCATACTGTCTTGATGACTGTGGCTTTGTTGTAGAGCCTGAAGTCAGGCAGGTTTATTCCTCTAGGTCCATTCTTCTTTCTCAAGATTTCTTTGGCTATTCTAGGTTTTTTGTATTTCCAATTATTTAATAAACAAATGGGACCTAATTAAAATTAAAAGCTTCTGCACAACAAAGGAAACTATAAGCAAGGTGAAAAGACAGCCTTCAGAATGGGAGAAAATAATAGCAAATGAAGCAACTGACAAACAACTAATCTCAAAAATATACAAGCAACTCCTACAGCTCAATTCCAGAAAAATAAACGACCCAATCAAAAAATAGGCCAAAGAACTAAATAGACATTTCTCCAAAGAAGACATACAGATGGCTAACAAACACATGAAAAGATGCTCAACATCACTCATTATCAGAGAAATGCAAATCAAAACCACTATGAGGTACCATTTCACGCCAGTCAGAATGGCTGCGATCCAAAAGTCTACAAGCAATAAATGCTGGAGAGGGTGTGGAGAAAAGGGAACCCTCTTACACTGTTGGTGGGAATGCAAACTAGTACAGCCACTATGGAGAACAGTGTGGAGATTCCTTAAAAAACTGGAAATAGAACTGCCTTATGACCCAGCAATCCCACTGCTGGGCATACACACTGAGGAAACCAGAAGGGAAAGAGACACGTGTACCCCAATGTTCATCGCAGCACTGTTTATAATAGCCAGGACATGGAAGCAACCTAGATGTCCATCAGCAGACGAATGGATAAGAAAGCTGTTGTACATATACACAATATTACTCAGCCATTAAAAAGAATACATTTGAATCAGTTTTAATGAGGTGGATGAAACTGGAGCCTATTATACAGAGTGAAGTAAGCCAGAAAGAAAAACACCAATATAGTATACTAACACATATATATGGAATTTAGAAAGATGGTAATGATAACCCTGTAAACGAGACAGCAGAAGAGACAGAGATGTATAGAACAGTCTTTTGGACCCTGTGGGAGAGGGAAAGGGTGGGATGATTTGGGAGAATGGCATTGAAACATGTATAATATCATATATGAAACGAATCGCCAGTCCAGGTTCAATGCAGGATACAGGATGCTTGGGGCTGGTGCACTGAGATGACCCAGAGGGATGATATGGGGAGGGAGGTGGGAGGGGGGTTCAGGATGGGGAACACGTGTATACCCGTCGTAGATTCATGTTGATGTATGGCAAAACCAATACAATATTGTAAAGTAATTAGCCTTCAATTAAAATAAATAAATTTATGAAAAAATAAATACCTGAAATTTCCAAAGAATACATTTTATGACACATGAAAACTGTGAAATTCAAGTTTCAGTTCTTTAAGTACAGCCTTATTGGAACACAGCCATGCTTACTCACTTATGTATGTTTGGTGGTTGCTTATGTGCTACAAAAGCAGAGTTGGATAGTTGTTGCAAAGACCTTATGGCTCACAAAGCTCAGAATATTTACTTTCTGCTTCTTTTCTTTTTTTTTTAAACAGAAAAAGTTTGCTGACCCAAGCTTTATGAAAATGGTCCTAAGGGGCACTCTTCTTTACCAAGAATCTGTTCAGTCTCTCTTCCACTTCTTTACTTGTTTCTTCATGTATTTTTCCATCAAAAATTTACTAGGTTCCTCCTTAGTATCAACCACTGTTCTGAGCACTGGGGCTAGAGGGGAAAAAAATTGGAGAATTACCAGAAGTCTAGCATAAAGAGGAAAGAAGGAGGATGTTATATGAAGAAGGAACATGTGAAGGCAAGGGGTGATGAAATAATGATAAGGATAGTGACCACCCTTTAGTGAACAATTACTATCGTTTCCTGTTTACTTGCAACATGAGGCAGGTGTTGTGCTAAGCCATTTATATGATTACATCATTAAATACTCAAAGTGCCCCTTTCAGGCCGATTAATAATAATTAATCAAATTTTATAGATGAAGAAACTGAGATTTTAAAATGGTTATGTAGGTCATCCAAAGCACATAGCTAAACAGCACTGTCTTCAGGATTCAACTCAGGTCTGTTTTATTCAAAGTCCCTCTGGCTATACTGGGTAGGTGCTTTCATAAGCATTGTGATCACACCAGCATCTGACAATATATGTATTATTATTATTTAATTAGTAGGTTAGTAGTTAGTAGTTGAAAGTGTGATTTCAATAGGATAATTTTTCACATCCGTATGTGAAAAGAGATGTGAGATTAATTCATTTGGATTAATTTATACTGACAGCGGCATGAGGGACCTGGGATGTTCTTTCCTTCCAGTGAAACTGTGATTATGGCAGAAGAGCTCCCCTCTTGTGCTCGCAATTGTCTGTCCACAGTCAGTCCACACGAGGAGGAGAAGATCAGGCAGAAGTGGACTTCAGAGTGTGATTTGAATCCATATCCTAATTTTTCCATCTAAATGTTTATAATGGTTCTTCTTTGTTCACTATTTCTTAAATTTAATTTTTCACATGTTCTAAATAGCTAGATGTGAAATTTCTCTTCTGTTACATCCAAGTTAGGTATTACTGAATCCAGTTTTAGATAAGGACACAGGAATATATGACTCAGAGAGATTATGAAAATCTGACTTAGCCGTACGAAGTAGTAAGTGATAGAAAAGGGGATTTAAGACTAGTTTGCCATTATAAAATAAATAAAAAGCAAAAACAAACGCAGAACACTTTGTGTCCCAATGCTATAATAGCTTGTATTAAAAGTATGGAATGGTGAGTGTTTTAATATGACTGAGTTAAAGACCCGTGGATAAGAATGGTAGGAAATGAAGCTGGAAAAGTACTGTGGGCACTCTGTCATCGTCTTAAATTCCAGATTATTCTAGGGTTTACCTGGAAAGTGCAAGTGCAAGTTGCTCAGTGGTGTCCGACTCTTTGCGACCCCATGGACTATACCGTCCATGGAATTCTCCAGGCCAGAATACTGGAGTGGGTAGCCTTTCCCTTCTCCAGGGGATCTTCCCAACCCAGGGATCGAACCCAGGTCTCCTGCATTGCAGGAAGATTCTTTACCAGCTGACCCACAAGGGAAGAACAAGAATACTGAAGTGGGTAGCCTGTCCCTTCTCCAGCAAATCTTCCTGACCCAGGAATTGAACTGGGGTCTCCTGCATTGCAGGCGGATTTGTTACCAACTGAGCTATCAGGCAAGAGGAGACTGTCTCATTAGTGAATAACTTTATGTGTATATCTAAATGCTAATGGGCTTCCCTTGTGGCTGGGTTTGATCCCTGGGTTGGGTTCGATCCCTGGGTTGGAAAGATCTCCTGGAGAAGGGAAAGGCTACCTACTCCAGTATTCTGGCCTGGAGAATTCCATGGACTGTATAGTCCACGGGGTCACAAAGAGTTGGACACAACTGAGCGACTTTCACTGCATGCTAGTAGATATCTTTTTCTCCTTCTTTAGAATAAAGGATATTTAAGAGTACCATACTTCTCACCCCTTATGCTCTCCATCAGCATTGTGGTTAATGCTGTATGTCCCTTTCTTTTTTTTTAACCTTTTATTTTGTATTGGAGTATTTGTTGTTGTTGTTCAGTCACTTTGGAGTATAGCCTATTAATAATAGTTTCAGGTG
This sequence comes from Bos taurus, assembly GCF_002263795.3. Taxonomy (NCBI): domain Eukaryota; kingdom Metazoa; phylum Chordata; class Mammalia; order Artiodactyla; family Bovidae; genus Bos; species Bos taurus. The sequence continues at coordinate 17,791,556 of NC_037354.1, forward strand.
AAGAGGGAAGAGACTCAGGCATACATATAGGTGTATCTATTCTCCCACAAGCTCACCTCCCATCCAGGCTGCCACACAACATTGAGCAGAGTGCTCTGTGCTCTGAGTAGGTCCTTGTTGGTTATCCGTTTTAAATGTAACAGTGTGTATGTCCATCCTAAATTCCCTAACCATCCTTTCCTCCCATCCTTCCCCTGACCCCCTTCTATCTTTAACAGTGTTTATGACATGTAATTATGCCATTGATAGAAGAGGTAGGGGATGGTTATGTATCTCCCTTCACTGCCCTCATAAAGCTTTAATATATAATGCTTCTTCTAGCCATTATGTAAAGATGAGTCAAGATGTCTCTAGAATTTTGGAAGTAAAATTAAAACAGGAGGAAACAGTATGAAATGGATAGGATTACCATCTGAAGTGTGACTTATTTTAAGAGATCCATTCATCTTTGACTAATCGGAAATATCTAATTCCAGTTAAGTTTTTTAAGGCAGTGTCTTATGAAAATATGAGCAAACTTAAAAAAATAGTTTGTTACTCTGCCAAGTTCACTGTAAACTTCCCTAAGGATAAAAACTTGTAATCAAAGACACACTGTTTATGTGGAAAAGGAAAGATTAAAGCACAGATTTAGGAAGGATTAATTTATTTCTGTTTAGAATGGGCATAGAATTCTTGGGAAAAATGCATTATTTTCAGCAGAGCTGTATCCTTAGTTGTGTGGAAAGATATTTTTAAATTTCAAATTTCACCATCATGTAAACGAAAATATTCCTCAACAGTATCTTCTTTCATTTGCTTGGACCCAAGTTGACCAGTAAAATTACTGAAGACTAATTCCATTTTCACAGTACATTGATTACACGGGAGCTTGCTCATCAGTGTTGAAGTAACTGAAAATAGATAATGTGCATCCTCATTTGATTCTAGTAACTCATAAGAGTTAGCCTGTCTTACTGAGTTCACTCAGTGCTATGTTCCCTGAAAAGTGTTTTGTTTTCAGCCCAGGCCCTAATCTGTGATGAGAAAGGAACGTCCAGCCTGTAAGGGTGGAAGGCCCTGATAGGATTGACAAGGAGTTGTCCCTCCTTGACAACTTTGTGGTCTCAACCATTTATTTTATGATATTTTGCTTTCTTGTTCATTTAGCTATTTTGTGTAGCCATGTTTAACCATTGACCATACTGCTGGCCAATTTATTTGCTTGTTTTTGTTCTTTGCGACCCCATGAACTGTGGCACTCCAGGCTTCCCTGTCCTTTACTAGCTCATGGGGTTTGCTCAAACTCATGTCCATTTGCTCTCCAACCATCTCATCCTCTGCCACCCGCTTCTCCTTTTGCCTTCACTCTTTCCCAGCATCAGAGTCTTTTGCTGTGAGTTGGCTCCTCACATCACGTGGCCAAAGTATTGGAGCTTCAGCTTCAGCATCAGTCCTTTCAATGAATATTCAGGGTTGATTTCCTTTAAGATTGACTGGTTTGATTTCCTTCCTGTCCAAAGGACTCTCAAGAGTCTTCTCTAAACACTACAGTTTGAAAGCATCAATTCTTCAGCACTTAGTCTTCTTATGGTCCAAATCTCACATCTGCATGTGACTACTGGAAAAACCATACCTTTGACTAGACAGACCTTTGTCAGCAAGGTGATGTCTCTGCTTTTTAATACACTGTCTTGGTTTGTGCTTTCTTCCAAGGAGTAAGTGTCTTCTAATTTCATGGCTTCAGTCACCGTCTGCAGTGATTTTGGAGCCCAAGAAAACAAAATCTGTCACAGCTTCCAATTTTTTTCCCGCATCTATTTGCCATGAAGTTATGGGACCCGATGCCATGATACTAATTTTTTTAATGTTGAGTTTCAAGCCAGCTTTTTCACTGTCCTCTTTGACCCTCATCAAGAGGCTCTTTAGTTTCTCTTCACTTTCTGCCATTTTATTTGCTTAAAAGGCCCATATTCTAAATTCACTGAAGAAACACAACAAAAACCCAAAGCAAAACGAAACTGGAACCTACCTGTTAGTGCTTCTGGCGCCACGGATGAAAACATTAGCAGGTAGACTTATCTGTGTTCTGTTTGTGATTTTAGAGAGAACAGAATCATATTTTAATGATAAAGAGAGAGCCAGAAGTCAAGTAAAAACAATCAGCTTTCACGTTGCATTTTCCACTGAGGTGAAACCAAGAGATTAGAGGAGTTTTAGTGGGGCTGCTTACATCAGCAGTTCAGCTATTTAAACAAAAACAGCACCTGATTCCATTTGTCTATTTGTTAACATTTGACATCCCTCTGGAGTTCTGTTCTTTGGATGACTCCATTTTGAACTGTCCACATACACTTGTTCTTAATGAGGGATGACCTCCCAGATCATCCATACAGCCTCATAGGATGTGATTTTGGTCCGAGATGAGATGCTCACATCAGTAGAAGCTCCTAGAATACTTCATCCATCTTGTTAATGAGCCGACTATTGGCCTCTCTCGGGTATGACATCCTGGCACCCTTGATCTTTTACGGAAGGAAATTAGGGCTGGCATTCAGTGGAAAGCTCCAAATGGGCTTAATTGGAATTTTTCAGGGTAAGATAGAATGTTCAATTTTTAGCTTAATGATGATGCTGGGACTATAAACATACCAGATTTGAGTTCAGTTAAGATAATTGCATGGGCAAAAATGAAAGTGCAATTAGGCTATCCCAGCATCTACTAAGTGCAGTTATTGAGCACACTAACCTGGAGAACACAGATTCATTCTTTAAATTTGTTCTAAAATTTTAATGTGCCTCATGGGTTTGATTCTCTCATTTTCACCCACTGGGGCAGAGAGGGGGTAGAAGTTTCCAAGACACTTTCCAAACAGTGATTTCAACTATTCTTTCTTTCATAGGGAATATAGTGTTAAAAAGTAGATCTAAAATATATATCTCAAAAAGAGCTTTTAAGAAAGTCTCCTCCCTCTTTTTTATAAACAGTGAAGTAAAGAATGTAAGAGAAGTGTATTTTTGTGTGCTGCTTGTTGAATTGAAGCAATAGTCAGGATGTAGAAAAGAAAACAGATGAGCTACTGGGAAAGTTTGACTGTTTTGGCCAGGTTGATTACTTTCAGGTTAATTACTGATGAATCAATTGGTCTGTCACACACGAAAAATTCCATCTGGTTGTTAAACCATCCCTAATGTCTGAATGAGAAGGTGATTAGTCTAGTCACTTTGATTCTTAGGATGGTTGAATGAGGTTGAGATTATGAGAAGCCCTGGGTGGTGTAAATGACAGGAGAATGCACACATGACAATTTCTGTTTCTCTGTGAAATGCAAAGTAATATCCTTTTCTGAAAGGTCAGCTTGACAGAGTTGTTAGTTTAACAAAGTATAAGTATACATTGTCAAGGAAATTTGAATTTGTTTAAGATTTGGTGATTGTGGTGTCTTTCATGTGGGAGGATTGATGTGTGAACAAGATATGGTTCCTCATCCTCGTTCTCCATGGACCAAAACTGAATCTTCTCAGGTGCTTTCTGTTGTACTGGCTCTACCCACTATAAATATGCTGTATCATGAACTGTCTTGTGTGCTTTAAAAATTACTATATGTCCATATACATACATGTATTATATATACATCCTCCCAGCATTAAATTTGGTAACAGAAATTTATCATGCTTCCTTTTTCAATGAAGTATGTATGTCCGAGTATGCTGCTGCTGCTAAGTCACTTCAGTCGTGTCTGACTCTGCGCGACCCCAGAGACGGCAGCCCACCAGGCTCCCCCGTCCCTGGGACTCTCCAGGCAAGAACACTGGAGTGGTTTGCCATTTCCTTCTCCAATGCATAAAAGTGAAAAGCGAAAGTCAAGTCGCTCAGTCGTGTCCGACTCTTCGTGACCCCATGGACTGCAGTCTACCAGGCTCCTCCGTCCATGGGATTTTCCAGGCAAGAGTACTGGAGTGGGGTGCCATTGCCTTCTCCTATGTCTGAGTATAGGAGTAAGTATAAGAAGCTAAATTGCATTCAAGAACTCAGTTTTTCCAGACATTTTCATCTGTTATTTTCCTGATGTTATGAAAGAGTTTAACTGCTGAATCAACTGCATTTGCTAAGTAACATAAATAACAGTTTTTTTTTTTCATTTAATACACACAGTAATCTTAGAAGGTTAATATCACTACTGTTTTTTATAAAGGAGAAAATGAAGGTTAATTAATTTGCCCAACATTGTGCTACTGTTAAGTGGCTGAAGCAATGAGTCTTTTTCTTTCTCAGTTTGTATAATAGAAGCATATGTGTAGTTTACAGTTTACATACTGGAGTCAGACACATTTAGATTTGAATTCTTACTCCATCACTTACTGACTCTGCAGCCTTGCATAAGATACTTAATTTACTTTCCTAACCCTTGGTAAATTCATTTCTAAAAGGGGATAATACCAGTATCACCCCCTGGGATGTGGTCATGAGGTTTAAATGGGATAACACATGCAATTTTTTTAGTGTCATGCCTGGAAAGTTTTACATTCTCAAAATGTGTTTATATTATTACAGGTATAAAATTAGTAGAAATTTAGCTCAGGGGAAGTACCTGATGTTTTGAGTTTGCTTGTGCATTTTTAGCATGAGTTTGTGTATATGAACCTAAGCTTTTAACATACAAAACATAATCTTAGAACTCCTGGAATCTTGAGAGCCAGGCTGGAAATTCTTTCTAAGAGCATGGTTTATCAGTTATTTTTTATTTCATGACCTGTTAAATATTAAAACTTCAGCTTCAGGACAGGCAAGAATGAGTGATAATGATGGAGTAAAGGTGGAGTGTGCTGGTGAAAAAAGGCCCACATAGAGGAGCATTGAAAATAAGACTTTAAAAATTACTCCTTTATACTTGTAAACTATGTCTAGGATAAATTGTGAGTAGAAATCCTATGAGATGGTTCACAATAAATGGTAGATTCAGAAGTATGAGCAATGGTATTCGTTTGCTAAGTCTGATGCAACCAGGTACCACCAAATGACTGACTTAAACAACAGCAGTTTATTTCCTCACAATTCTGAACCCTGGGTGTCTAAGGTCAAGGTGCTGGCAGATTGGAAGGCAAGAATCTGTTCATGCCTCTCCTCTAGATTTTGGTGGTTTGTTGGCCATTTTGGCATTTTTTTCATTTGTAGAAGCATCCCTCCAAACTCTGCCTTCGTCTTCATGTAGCATTTCTTCTGGGTGTTCTCTGCATCCAAATCTCCCCGTTTTTGAAAAGCACACCAGTTGTACTGAACTAGGAGCCCGCCCTATTCTAGTATGACCTCATATTACCTTTAATTACATCTACAATGACCCTGTTCCCACATCGGGTCACATTCTAAGGTACTCGGGGCTAGGTCTTCAACATATAAATATTGGGGGAACACAGTTCAATCCATAACAGCAATCATCACAGAAGGATATGATAAATAAATTTAAAAAAGTAAATGTAACTGGAGCAATCATAGTTCTGTATTTATTTAAGCTAAAAATTGCTTTCTGAGAAAGTAATTTTTAAATGGCAAGAATGCATCAGGAAAGGATCTGAGGGGTTTCATTAACCACAACTTAAAAGAAGCTGACAGATTGATGTGATTGCTAGAAAAATATTAAAGCAAATAGAACCTGAATTATAAGACTTACAGTGTATAGAGTAAGGGAAATTGATATTCACCAATAAAATGTGTTCCAAAAGAAACAAATAATGCTAATTGATGAGAGTTGGTGGCTCAGGCGGTAAAGAATCTGCCTGAAATGCAGAAGACCCAGGCATGATCCCTGGGTCTGGAAGATCCCCTGGAGAAGGAAATGGCAACCCACTCCAGTGTTCTTGCCTGGAGAATCCCAGGGACAGAGGAGCCTGGTTATCTATAGTCCATGGGGTCATGATGGAATGAATAACATTCCTTGTTATCTTTCAGACCCTTAAACTTTTGAAAACTGCCACATAAGTGCTTCCTGGACAATTTACCAGACGTGGCTGATTTCTGTTGTTGAACTCCCAAGTTACCTGATGCATCTGGGTGTGTTCTCTTTTGATTCAGTCTGATTCACTATACCTCTCAGACTCAATTTCCTGGCTAAACTTCAGTCTGGGTCCCTTCAGTGCAGGAGAGCATCTCTGCAAAGAGGGTTTGTAACTCAGCTGCCACTGAGCCAGGAAGCAATTTAGCCTCAGTTCAGTTCAGTCGCTCAGTCGTGTCTGACTCTTTGCGACCCCATGAATCGTACTACGCCAGGCCTCCCTGTCCATCACCAACTCCCAGAGTTCACTCAGACTCACGTCCATCGAGTCAGTGCTGCCATCCAGCCATCTCATCCTCTGTCATCCCCTTCTCCTCCTGCCCCCAATCCCTCCCAACATCAGAGTCTTCCAATGAGTCAACTCTTCACATGAATTGGCCAAAGTATTGGAGTTTCAGCTTTAACATCAGTCCTTCCAATGAACACCCAGGACTGATTTATTTTAGAATGGACTGGTTGGATCTCCTTGCCGTCCAAGGGACTCTCAAGAGTCTTCTCCAACACCACACTTCAAAAGCATCAATTCTTCGGCGCTCAGCTTTCTTCACAGTCCAACTCTCACATCCATACGTGACCACTGGAAAAACCATAGCCTTGACTAGACGGACCTTTGTTGGCAAAGTAATGTCTCTGCTTTTGAATATGCTGTCTAGGATGGTCATAACTTTTCTTCCAAGGAGTAAGTGTCTTTTAATGTCATGGCTGCAATCACCATCTGCAGTGATTTTGGAACCCCCCAAAATAAAGTCTGACACTGTTTCCACTGTTTCCCCATCTGTTTGCCATGAAGTGATGGGACCAGATGCCATGATCTTTGTTTTCTGAATGTTGAGCTTTAAGCCAACTTTTTCACTCTCCTCTTTCACTTTCATCAAGAGCTTTTTAGTTCCTCTTCACTTTCTGCCATAAGGGTGGTGTCATCTGTATATCTGAGGTTATTGATATTTCTCCCAGCAATCTTGATTCCAGCTTGTGCTTCTTCCAGCCCAGTGTTTCTCATGATGTACTCTGCATATAAGTTAAATAAGCAGGGTGGCAATATACAGCCTTGACGAATTCCTTTTCTTATTTGGAACCAGTCTGTTGTTCCATGTCCAGTTCTAACTGTTGCTTCCTGACCTGCATATAGGTTTCTCAAGAGGCAGGTCAGGTGGTCTGGTATTCCTATCTCTTTAAGAATTTTCCACAGTTTATTGTGATCCACACAGTCAAAGGCTTTGGGGTAGTCAGTAAAGCAGACATAATGTTTTTCTGGAACTCTCTTGCTTTTTTGATCCAGCGGATGTTGGGAATTTGATCTCTGGTTCCTCTGCCTTTTCTAAAACCAGCTTGAACATCTGGAAGTTCATTGTTCATGTATTGCCGAAGCCTGGCTTGGAGAATTTTGAGCATTACTTTACTAGCATGTGAGATGAGTGCAATTGTGCAGTAGTTTGAGCAGTCTTTGGCATTGCCTTTCTTTGGCATTGGAATGAAAACTGACCTTTTCCAGTCCTGTGGCCACTGCTGAGTTTTCCAAATGTGCTGGCATATTGAGTGCAGCACTTTCACAGCATCATCTTTCAGGATTTGGAATAGCTCAACTGGAATTCCATCACCTCCACTAGCTTTGTTCCTAGTGATGCTTTCTAAGGCCCACTTGACTTCACATTCCAGGATGTTTGGCTCTGAGTGAGTGATCACACCATTGTGATTATCTTGCTCATGAAGATCTTTTTTGTACAGTTCTTCTATGTATTCTTGCCACCTCTTCTTAATATCTTCTGCTTCTGTTGGGTCCATACCATTTCTGTCCTTTATCGAGCCCATCTTTGCATGAAATGTTCCCTTGGTATCTCTAATTTTCTTGAAGAGATCTCTAGTCTTTCTCATTCTGTTGTTTTCCTTTATTTCTTTGCATTGATTGCTGAGGAAGGCTTTCTTATCTCTCCTTACTATTCTTTGGAACTCTGCATTCAGATGCTTATATCTTTCCTTTTCTTCTTTGCTTTTCACTTCTCTTCTTTTCACAGATATTGTAAGGCCTCCCCAGACAGCCATTTTGCTTTTTTGCATTTCTTTTCCACGGCGATGGTCTTGATCCCTGTCTCCTGTACAATGTCATGAACCTCCATCCATAGTTCATCAGGTACTATCTATCAGATCTAGTCCCTTAAATCTATTTCTCACTTCCACTGTATAATCATAAGGGATTTGATTTAGGTCATACCTGAATGGTCTAGTGGTTTTCCCTACTTTCTTCAGTTTAAGTCTGAATTTGGCAATAAGGAGTTCATGATCTGAGCCACAGTCAGCTCCCCGTCTTGTTTTTGCTGACTGTATAGAACTTCTCGAACTTTGGCTGCAAAGAATATAATGAATCTGATTTCGGTGTTGACCATCTGGTGATGTCCATGTGTAGAGTCTTCTCTTGTGTTGTTGAAAGAGGGTGCTTGTTATGACCAGTGCTCTAGACCAAAACTCTATTAGCCTTTGCCCTGCTTTATTCCATATTCCAAGGCCAAATCTGCCTGTTATTCCAGGTGTTTCTTGACTTCACACTTTTGCATTCCAGTCCCCTATAATGAAAAGGACATCTTTGTTGCGTGTTAGTTCTAAAAGGTCTTGTAGGTCTTCATAGAACCGTTCAACTTCAGCTTCTTCAGCATTACTGGTTGGGGCATAGGCGTGGATTACTCTGGTATTGAATGGTTTGCCTTGGAAATGAACAGAGATCATTCTGTCGTTTTTGAGATTGCATCCAAGTACTGCATTTCGGACTCTTTTGTTGACCATGATGGCTACTCCATTTCTTCTGAGGGATTCCTGCCCACAGTAGTAGATATAATGGTCATCTGAGTTAAATTCACCCATTCCAGTCCATTTCAGTTAGCTGATTCCTAGAATGTCGACGTTCACTCTTGCCATCTCCTATTTGACCACTTCCAATTTGCCTTGATTCATGGACCTGACATTCCAGGTTCCTATGCAATGTTGCTCTTTACAGCATCGGACCTTGCTTCTATCACCAGTCACATCCACAACTGGGTATTGTTTTTGCTTTGGCTCCATCGCTTCATTCTTCCTGGAGTTATTTCTCCACTGATCTCCAGTAGCATATTGGGCACCTATTGACCTGGGGAGTTCCCCTGTCAGTATCCTATCATTTTGCCTTTTCATAACCTAGTAATTAAAAATGTGAATGTCAGTGTCAGACCTGGTTTTAAGGCCCAACTCTACACCTTGTTATTAGGTAGGTCATTACATATTTTAAGCTTTATGTTATTATTTCTTCAAATTTGAATACAAGTGATGAGTGCACATCACTGCTCTGAGAATTAGGTAAGATAATGCATTCAATGCATTTAGTACAGTGTTAGCAGAGAGAAAGCATTGTGAACTTACAGTTATGAGAAAAAAGAACAAGGAGATTGAAGGGCAGGGCTTTAGAGATGGGGATGAAAGAGGAGACATGGGCACCTATTCAGGAGTGATGTCTATAAGGAAGCCAGAGCTATAATTTAAATCCACCACAGAGGACCTCTCTTTATGGAAGCAAATAGGATTTTCTGGTTCAAGAATAGCTCAGTCTACAAATGACCCGATACTGTTCCTTTTCAATGGCTGAGTAACATTCCATGTGTACCACATCTTCTGTGTCCATTCATCTGTCAATGGCTGTTTAGGTTGCTTTTGTGTCCTGGCTATTGTAAATAGTGCTGCAATGAGCACTGAGGTGCATCTATTTGCAGGGCAGGAATAGAGACACACCGGTAGAGAATGGATGCATAGATGTGGAGCAGGGAGATGGCGTGGGATGAATTGGGAGGTTGGGACTGATGTATGTGCACACCCACATGTACAACAGATAGCTAGTGGGAACCAAGTGTGCAGTGCAGGAAGCTCAGCTCAGTGCTCGGTGGTGACCCAGAGAGGTGGGAGGGAGGCCCACGGAGAGGGGGGATGTATATATATATATATGTGTATAGCTGATTCAATTCATTGTACACAGAAACCAAGACAACACTGTAAAGCAATTATACACCAATAAAAAAGAATAACTTATTCTGGGAGGGGCTGAGGACTGGTGTTTAGATGAGTGCAGGTTCAGCTGGAGGTAACAGGAGGCTTTGCAGCTGGGTGGAGTGCTAATAACTATGAAGTGAAGTTAAGTCTCTCAGTCGTGTCTGACTCTTTGCGACACCATAGACAGTAGCCTACCAGGCTCTGCTGTCCATGGGATTTTCCAGGAAAGCATACGGGAGTGGGCTGCCATTTTCTTCTCCAGGGGATCTTCCCAACCCAGGGGTCAAACCTGGATCTCCTGCATTGCAGACAGACAGTTTAGTGTCTGAGCCACCATCAGTGGGACTCAAAGCAGATGGTTCAAGTTAAGGATGTCCCAGTGGGACTGAAGGTGGACAGAGAGGAGTGAAGAATAGGCAGTAGGTGAATCTCTAAGAGAAAGGTGACTAGTAAGGGGTCTGGTCTCAGTGGAGGTACTTTGTGTGTGTGCATGTGTATCAGATTTCCTTATGTGTTGTTTCTGAACTGAGGTGTAATTGACACGTAACATTGTGTAAGTTTAAAGTGCACAACTGTTAACTTGATACGCATCTATATTGCAGTATGATGACCACCATAGTGTTGGCTAACACCTCTAGCATGTCACCTGGTTATCATTTCTTATCAGATCTAGTCTCTTAGCAACTTTCAGGTGTGCCATATGGTACTGTTAACTAAAATCACAGTGCTGTACATTAGATTCCCCAGGATTTATTCATTTGCGTTTTTACCCTTTGGCCAGCATATCCCCCAACCTCCCCGCTCCTGATAAAAATGATGAGAGCAAAGCCAGACCCAGGCTGGTGAGAACTTGTATAAAGGTTATACAAATAAGAGATTTAGGGGTCTAGTTATTGTAAATAGGATAGTGTCTTAGTCCATTCAAGCTGCTATAACAAAAGCACCATAGACTGGGTGCTTAAACTGCAGCATTGATTTCTTACCGTTCTGGAGGATGGGAAGGACAAGACTATGGTTCTGGCAGGTTAGGTTTCTGATGAGAAACTGTTTCCTAAATTATGGTCTTTTTGCTGTCAGTTCACATAGCAGAAGAGGGCAAGAGAGCTTTCTCAGGTTGCTTTCATAAGGGCACTAATCCCATTCATGAGGACTCCACTCTCACGACCTAAGTACCTCCCAAAGGCCCCGCCTCCTAATAACATAACATTGGGTAGTAAGTTTCAATAAATGAATCTGGTGGGGGAGGGGGAGGAGGGAACAAAACTCATGTCCATAGCAGATGGTCCTTTAAGGAAATAAACTAGATTCCATTTGGTACAGAATTTCATCGTTAAATTAGGGAAACTTATTGTTATCTTTTGAAGGAGCTGAATCAGTCTTTCCTAAATTGTGTCACTTAAATTGCTTTAATTTCTCTGACACCAGGGCCAAGATTGTCTTAGAGTCTCAAGGGAAGCTGAGCTTATTAAAAGAGACTAAGTAATTATCTATTTTGGAGAAGAGTGTAAATAAGGCAAGGGGACAAAAATCAAGGTCTTCCCAAAAGCCCTTGAAAACCTGCAAGTTGACTTGAGAACTGAATGAAAATAATAATAAAAGCAGGAGAGAGTCACTCAAAAGCCTTTGAGCAAAGACGAGTCAAGTCAACAGTTAAACCCATGAAGGGAGTTACATTTTTGATGAGCTACAAAGTGGACAGTGGTCAAGTCAGAGTAAAGCCAGGCTATCCTTTGGCTGACAGGAAGGTCTTTAATCTCTTGTAATATCCACGTGTTCCTAATCTTTCCAGTAGTCTATACTGTCAGACAGAAGTGCCTGTAAGACGTTCATGGGTGTACTCAGTTATTTTGTAAGGAGAGGTGACTGGTCCTAGACATATACACACACACACACCCATATATGCATTTAGTTTATTAATTTGGTTGCACTGGGTCTTCACTGTTACACTCGGGCTGTCTCTAGTTGTGACAAGTGCAGGCTACTCTGTTGCAATGAGCTTCTAGTTGAGGTGGCATCTCTTGTTGCCTAGCACAGGCTGTGTAGATGTGTGGGCTTTAGCAGCTGCAGCACCCAGGCTTCCACACTGCGTGGCATGTGGGATCTTTCTGGAATCAGGGATCAAACCCCTGTCCCCTGCATTAGCAGGCAGATTCTTATCCATTGCACCACCAGGAAAGTCTAGCGCTAGAGTTACTTAATTTGTTGATTTGAAAAGCATAATGTTGTCAACAGTCCATATCTCTGCAGGAAATGCTTCGAAAAGATTAGAAACAAAATGTCTCCCAGATATACCAAGTTTCCTTCAGTACTTCACTGGGCACAAAGAATGGAGTGAAACTTACCTTGGGCAAGACTGAAAGGGACCTGCTTTTCTCCCCTTTCAGATTCCTTCTTACATGTCTTTGGTAGGCAGAGCAGAGGGCCTGGACAGACTCTGCAGCTTCAGACTTATGCCTCTAACATCTCCCTATCAAACTGCATCATTTTATGATTTTTTTCCAATGTGAAAAAAAAAAAAAAGATTTTCTTCTTCAGGCCATGGGGTGAGGTCTTTTTGGTTATCCTTTTGTTTCAACATGTAGACAACTGTCCCTTTTATTTGTGTTGTTTGCTATCTATTTTCTGAAGTTGCAAGGATAAATTGTATTTACTCTTTAAGCTACGTTTGCTAAAATATTATATTTATTTACGTGGGTCAGTGGAGCCCATTGACCTCTTGATGTTTCAGGATAAAATGGACATATGTATCTGATTATATAGTTCTTTGACATTTTTACAGAAAAAAACACTCAAATACTTCTTTTTAAAGTTAAATATTAGACTTCTAGAAAAACAGCTGTACCACTCTGTTAACTTGTACCTCTTTACTACTTTCTGCAGGTAATATTTTATTTACAACACTATCAAGATTTTTTTTAACAGAAATATTTGAGAACAGCAAAAAAAAATAAAATGGTAATTTGATTTTGAGGCACCTAATATTTACATGGAGAAGTAGGAAGAACGTTTCTATTTTATGATATAGAATTCAATTTAAAGGAAGGTAGTAAATTTGGAATTCATAGTCAGGAACAAGACTGACAAAAATACATCATACAGCTCAATTCTAACTTACCAAACATTCATTTTATGTTGCTCCTCCCTCTGATTTTTATTTTCTTTAAAATAATTTCTCTCAAGGGATTAAATTTACAATTTAACATGTGCCTATTTATTATGTAACAGTATTCTATATACTTGTCTTTCACTTGTACCCCCATCAGCTGTTTATTAACAATCTATTGTATACACACCACTGTGGCAAGAACTGCGAGGCACTGAGAAAGTCTGACATGGGGTCTCCTCTTCTGGAACCTTCCTTCTACCAGATGAGGCATTGAATAAGAGATTGTGACACTCTGGTGGCCCTCATGCAATCTAGAAGACAGGGTTCCTGGAAGAAATGACATTTATATTGAGAAAATGAAGGATGAGAGGGAAATACTAATGGCAGGATGGTGTGGGATGGGGTTGGAAGAAAGCATGTCAAGCAGACAGAGTAGCATAGCCAAAGAAAGACCTAGAGTCTGCACACGTGTCGGACTTGGGCCTTTAACCTGGGAGAAAATGGAAGCCGTTGAAACCCTTTATAATGTAAGTGATGTAGCAGGCTGCTGTGTATCGTATGTGTGATTATACATGTGATGCAGTGAAGGAGAGGACCACTTTTAAATTGAAGTATAATTGGTGTATAGTATTATATTAGTTTCAGGTGTACATCGTAGTGGTTTGATATTTAAATACATTTAAAACTGATTTTATTTATTTATTTGCGGCTGCACTGGATCTTATGAATAGTTGCTGCACCTGGGCCTTGTCTAGTTGTGGCCGCAGGGCCTCCTCTAGTTGTGGTGCTTGGGCTTTTCATCGTGGTGGCTTCTCTTGCGGAGCAGGAGCCCTAGAGTGCACGGGCTTCACTGTTATGGTGTGTGCCCTTGGTTACCCTATGGCATCTGGGATCTTCCCGGACCAGGGGTGGAACCCACGTCCCCTGGATTGGCAGGTGGCTTCTTAACCACTGGACCTCCAGGAAGTCCTTTATATACATTTCTAAATCATCACCATAATGTCTGGTTACTAAGTGCTACCATCCAGTCATTCCAATACCATTGAGTATACTCCCTCTGCGAGAAGAGACTCACATATAAGTGAGTGCTATTCACACCTTATATTTATATTTTTATTATGGTGATTTTCTGGTAGACGGTGATAGAGTGTTCTAAAAAAATATGTCTCTTACAACAGGGTTCTGCCAGAAGTAAATCGTCTTGAGAAAAGTGCCCTTTAACGATACACACAAAGGCAATGCATTTTGGTCAGCAGCAGGCTCTGGCTGTACCTGTTTGCATTTTAAAATTATACCCCTCTGTAGTGAACATTTGGAGAATGAATAGGAGGAAGACAGAAGTGGATGTGGGGACACTATTTTGGAGGCTCTTGCTTTTTTTTTCCATGTGGGAAATGATGGTGGTTTTGCATTAAGAGAGTGATTTAAGAGTTACAGGGGAGTAAATTTGAGAGCTGTTTAGTAAATAGAATCGACAGACCTTGATATTTGAAAACTGTACGTTGGAGACTCCCAGATTACTGACACTTAATTTATCAATTTCACTTGTGATTTTAAAAGAAATTTATCATTTAGCTCTCAGACATTCAGCTTCTATTCCCAACCCTTGACTTCTTTATTCGCAGTTGAAATACATCTCTTGGTATGCTGCTTCAATCGACTTTGGCTTTTCTTTTTTTGCCTGCCAAAACTGCTGTCCAGTTGGTGTCTGCTGTGAGCCTGTGTCCCCTTGTGGCCATCTTGTTCTTCATGTCCCTCCAGATGCCATCTAGCTAGGTTTCTGCTGGTGACATCCTCTCCCTCCCTTGTGCTCCCAGAAGCTTATGCTCCTGATTTGCCTTGGAATTCATTTAGTCCTTTCCTCCTGGTTATCATAAACTCTTCATTTGCTTTTGAATTTTTCTTCTGTTTTTGGACTGGAGTTTCACTGCCTGCTTAGTTGGTACTGGCTGAAAATGTCATTAACCTGCTGCCGTTTTCTATCTTTATCATTAATAATAATGTTGGCCTGAAGAGTGAGCAAGGCACCCCCTCTCTCTCACTCACTCTCCAGCTCCCAGGCATTGCAGCTGGAAACTCTACTCCCCTTTAGGCCTTTATAAAGATTGTTTATCCTAAGTGCTGATGGTGACCCAATTCTGATGGATTAGGTTTTATTTCAAAAAGAAACATCTCATGTACATTCAAATGTCATATTTGAAGTCCTTTCTTAATAAGCTATGTCACTGCAAAAAGTTACTTTATCTACAATGTTTAAAGGCTGCACATTTTATTATGTTTCTTTTTCAATCAATTGAATATAACCATTTCTCTGTCTAATAATTTCTGATGAATCAGAAATGATAAGGTTGGCCTTCGCATTCGATTTGTCTGAGGATTCTGCTGCTGCTCCTATCTAGTTGCCAAGTCATGTCTGACTTTTTGCAACCCCGTGGATGGTAGCCCACCAAGCCCCTTTGTCCATGGGATTTTCCAGGCAAGAATACTGGCGTGGGTTGCCATTTCTTTCTCCAGGGAATCTTCCCGACCCAGGGATCGAACCTGCATCTCCTGCTTGGCAGGTGGATTCTTTACCACTGAGCCACCAGGCAAGCCCCATTTGAGGATTCTACTTTAATGCAAAAGAGGAAAAATGATGAATTTATTATTAAATTCTAACCAGAGACTTATTAACGAACAAACTATTTACACATTTCATTGAGGTATTTATTGGGGGGTCATATTTGCCAGGTGGCTCAGTGGTAAAGAATCTACCTGCCAATGCAAAAGATGCAGGTTCAATCCCTGGGTGAGGAAGATAACTTGAAGGAGGAAATGGCAACCCACTCCACGGAAAATCCCATGGACAGAGGAGCCTGGCAGGCTATAGTCCATGGGGTCGCAAAGAGTCGGACACAACTGAGTGCACACACACACACACATGTATTTGCCACATGACATATTGACTTCTGATGGTCAAACTATGATCTGAGGCAGTTTGTCACTGACTGCTTTATTTTTTAATTAATTAATTTTTAAATTGGAGGATAATTGCTTTACAGTGTTGTGTTAGTTTCTGCCATACAACAGCATGAATCAACCATAAGTATACCTAAATCCACTCTAACTGAGCCTCCCTCCCTCGCGCCCTTCCCATCCCAGCCTTCTGGGTTATTACAGAGCACTGAGCTGAGCCCCCTGTGTATACAGCAGCTTCCCACTAGCCGTCGCTTTCATACATAGCAGTGTGTGTATATACGTAAGTGCTACTCTCTCAACTCGTCCCACTCTCTCTTTCCCTCACCGTGTCCATAAATCCACTCTCTCTGAGTCTCCATTCCTGCCCTGCAAATAGGGTCATCAGCACCATTTTTCTAGGTTCCATATATGTATGTTAATATGCTATATTTATTTTTCTCTTTATGACTGGCTTCTCCCTGTATGACCGACAGTAAGTTCATCCACATCACTACAAATGGCCCAATTTCATTCCATTAGTAACACTCCACTGAATGTGTTTTAGTTGCGATGCCATGGACTGTAGCCTGCCAGGTTCCTCTGTCCATGTAATTCTCCAGTCAAGAATACTGGAGTGGGTTGTCCAGTCTCTTCTCCAGGGGATCTTCCTGACCCAAGGACTGAACCCAGGTCTCCTACGTTGCAGGCAGATTGTTTACCATCTGACCTACCAGGGAAGCCCGTTGTGTATATGTGCTGCAACCTCTTTATCCTTTGATCTGTCGATGGACGTCTGGGTTGCTTCCTTGTTCTGACTATTGTAAATGGTGCTGCAATGAACTTTGAGGTATACGTGGTCTTCTTGAATCATGGTTTTCTCAGAGTATATGCCCAGTAATGGGATTGCTGGGTCATATGGTAGTTTTTTTATGAAATATTCATACTGTTCTCTATAGTGAGTGTATTGATTTACATTCCCACCAACTGTGCAGAAAGGTTCTCTTTTCTCCACAGCCTCTCCAGCATTTATTGTTCGTAGGTTTTTTGATGATGGCCATCCTGGCTGGTGTGGGGTGATACCTGACTCTTGTTTTGATTTGCATTTCTCTAATAATGAGCAATGTTGAGCATCTTTTCATGTGTTTGTTGGCCGTCTGTATGTCTTGTCTGGAGAAATGTCTGTTTAGATTTTAGATATACTGTGTCTTTTGCTTCCTAGAAAGCATATTTTCAATAAGAACTATGGTAGGTATCCTTTAAACAATTATAGAACAGAGTTGCGGGGGCGGGGGGGAGTCGTTGGTTAACACAGTTAAAGATTGTTCAAAAAAGAAGGGAAATAAAAGTATAACCAGAATATTTCATGTAATTGAGCTTTTAACTGCACACCATTTTCTATTATGAACTCTCCATTAGAAAATATTTTCTCATTACAGGTGATCACAGCCTTTTAATTTTCTTCCTCCTATTTTCCCTGATGCCACATTTTCTACATTTAGTCAGTAAAATAGATCAGATTGGAAAAAATAGAAGCAAATGATGCATAAAGCAGTCTCATTTATTGTATGGCATTCTCTAAAAAATATGGAAGTCGAGGAAAAATTGTCTCAAATTATTTGGGGATTATATGTAGATTTCTATTTTGAATCATTATCTAATTTTCATTTGTATGAGTTGCTAAATCAATTGTATTTAAACCATACAAATGAATATACTTCATAAAAAATTATTTAGCTCTGTCTTTCCTTTCAGTTAAATTGTGGGTTTTGTATAATGCAGACCTCTGCATATATTGGTTTTTCAAGAAAATGGTATGTCATGTTGGGATATTGATTAGAATTCATCAGGAATTCTACATCAGTGGTTCCTAGAAAGCAGAAACAAGCTTGTTACAGAAAACCTTCAAGGATGAACTGAAATCCAGGGTCAGGCCTTTCAGGAAGGGTGTTAGGAAAGCTAGTTTAGAAGCCAAATGAGCAAATGACGAACAGGAGGGACACAGGGACATGTGGTGGAAGGCGACGGAGTCAGAAAATATCCCGGCCAGGAGCTAGGTATTTTGAAGGTTTAGAGCAGAGACATGTACCAAAGTCCAGGTTTGAAAAATCAAAATCATTGAAAGGTATTTAAGAAAGAGATTTTGAAAACTTCCTTTGAAAATATTGTTGAGTACTTCTGGTTGGTGTTTCACCGATGAGCGTCAAAAGATTTTATGACTGAATAAGCATCTAATATGGTGTGTGCGTATTTGGGCAGGAGTCGGGGGTCGGAGGAAGGGAACTTTTATTTTTCTGGGTAAAAAGTACATTGCTTTCATTAGATTTTCAAAGGGGTTTCTTTCATCCCAAACAACAGAAACCACGGTGTCTTAAAGGATGTCTGAGAATCCAGGGATACGTGTTTCATTAAATTATGATATCTGGAAGAGACATCATATGATATCTCTTATCATCATATGATAAGAGATATAAGAAAGTAAGATCTACAGTCACACGTTGATAAGAATCGATATAATCTCACCTGAAGGGAAGACATTTTATTGTTAGTCAAATAGATCACACGCTGATTTTCTCTGTGTGGGGAAAATGTATGTTCTGCTAATAGTTAATCTACACTTGAGAACACTTCTGCATTCCATTCTGTGCTCAGTCGCTCAGCTGTGTCTGACTCTTTGCGACTCCATGGACTGTAGCCCACCAGGCTCCTCTGTCCATGGGATTCTCCAGGCAAGAATACCAGAGTGGGTTGCCATTTCCTTCTCTGGGGATCTTCCCAACCCAGGGATTGAACTTGTGTTTCTTGCATTGGCAGACAGGTTCTTTACCACTGAGCCACCTGGGAAGCCCTCTGTTTAGAAGGTGATTAAATTAAATTTAATGCTACATGTACCCATTAATTCACAAGAGAAACTCAGATTTATAGATGCTAAGTTGAATATGTGGAGTAGGTATAAATTATTATGATGGTACTCCTATGATTTAAAGGAGACCCTCCCCCCCACCCCCAACAAAGGGTAACTTCGCATCTGTGATGTAACTGGCCTGAATTAGAATTACATTAGGATGATATCAAAACACAAAATAGTTTATATTAATTTTTCAATTATTCTGAAAGCTATGAGGTTAGATAAACATTTCCAATTAGAACCCAGTGATGATTTAAGATTTTTTTATCCCGTTTTTCCCATTGTATCCCATTAAATTGTATGCATTTCTCATTTTTGGAAATAAGTAGAAATAATACTGAATAGATTTTTATTTAAAAGCCTGCAAAATTCTTTTATTATTGTTTTAGTCTAAAGTTTATCACATTGAGATTTAAATGAAGGGGAAATTGAAAAAGAAATAAAGATAATTGATATAAATAGCAGAAAAGAGTAGAAAACAAGAAGACTGCTTTAGGCTACTAGTTAAAAGAGACAAGATAATTTGCAGCGGGTGTGGATTCAAGAATAAAGTGAAAAGAATACAGTAAATTATTCTTGATGGAAATTAAGACTGCTTTTAGTAGTAATTCTTATATTAAAGTGTAAGTATGACTCTAATTAAAATAATACCCACAGTTGTCAAGTAGAAATATGCCTGTGAAATTAGCATATTAACAAGACTCATCTTTTTCCCAAAATGTGCTTGTACCATTATTCTTGGAAGAGTCTAACACATTTAATAGCATTTGAGTCCTATTAGAAATGTTGTATTTCATTCCAAAGGCTATTTAAAGCCTTTCCCCAAAGCATATAACTTCTCCAAGTCTAGATAAAAAACTTTTCTTATTCTCCCTGATGTTCATTAACACAATTTCACGTGCCTGCAGTGTACTGCCCCATGCCATGCTGTTGGTGTTTTTTTCAATTTAAATGAAAAGATGATGGTCGATGGCTCAAGTGAAGAACATGATGGTGGTTTGTGCTGTCAGATATTAGAGAGACATACTTGCCGGAAGAAAAGAACTCACCGTTTTAATCCCAGTATTATCTTTGTTTACTTCACTAATAACTCACAAAATCCCTGTGAAGTCACTGTTACTATTTTTACCACTTTATAAATGAGACATCGGAGGCTCAGAAAGGTTATCTATTTGTGTAACATTTCCAAGTTGGCAAACTACAGAAACAATTACAAGAATGCTTTGGCTTTCTCCCACGGCATTAGAATAATTGATCTTGAGTGAAATATTAAATGGCTAAATATTTAATCTCATGAATTACTTAAAGACACTATATAATTAATTTGAATGAGAATTTATTACTATTTTAAAAAGTTTACCTATTATATATGTTATAGGAGATAATTAGAATAAATATAAAAACAAAGGAAAGAAAAACACAATATTCATCTAATCCAAAGCAAGCCTCTCAGTATTTTTTTCTGTTAGATTTTTTGATAGATTTAGTCAAAAATTTTTAAATTAATTTATTTAATTGGAGGCTAATTATTTTACAATGTAGTAGTGGTTTTTGCCATACATTGACATGAATCAGCCATCTGTGTACATGTGTTCCCCATCCTGAACCCCCCTCCCACTTCCCTCCCCATCCCGTCCCTCAGGGTCATCCCAGTGCACCGGCCCTGAGCACCTTGTCTCATGCATCGAACCTGGACTGGCTTATTTAAAAGCTTGTTGTTCAGTCGCTCAGTCATGTCCAACTTTGCGACCCCGTGGACTGCAGCATGCCAGCATTCCCTGTCCTTTACTATCCACTGGATTTTGCACAAACTCATGTTCTTTGAGTCAGTGATACTATCTAACCATCTCATCCTCTGTTGCCCCCTTCTCCTCATGCCCTCAATCTTTCCCAGCATCCGGGTCTTTTCCAGTGAATTAGCTGTTCTCATCAGGTGGCCAAAGTTGGGGCTTCAGCATCAGTCTTTCCAATGACTACTCAGGGTTGATTTCCTTTAGGATCAACTGGTTTGATGTCCTTGATGTCCAAGGGACTCTCTAGAGTCTTCTTCAGCACCACAGTTTGAAAGCATCAGTTCTTCAGCACTCAGCCTTCCTTATGGTCCATCTCTCACATCCGTACATAAATATTGGGAAAGCCATTGCTTTGACTGTTTGGACCTTTGTTGGCAAAGTGATATCCCTGCTTTTTAATACACTGTCTAGGTATGTCATAGGTTTTCTTCCAAGGAATAAGCTTAGCCAACCCATGTTAAATAGATATATATTAAAATGCTGTATTACCTTAGTCTGAGAGATGTAGTCACATAAAAAGTAATATTTCATTTTCATTTCTTTGATCTCTAGGGACCCGTTTGTTCCACAAGTTTGTTGAGTTTAGTTCAGTTGCTCACTTGTGTCCGAGTCTTGGAAACCCCATGGACTGCAGCACTCCAGGCTTCCCTGTCCATCACCAACTGCCAGAACTTGCTTCAACTTATGTCCATCGCATTGGTGGTGCCATCCAACCATCTCATCCTCTGTCATTCCCTTCTTCTGCTTTCATTTTTTCCCAGCATCAGGATCTTTTCTAATGAGTCAGTTCTTTGCATCAGGTGGCCTAAGTATTGGAGTTTCAGCTTCAACATCAGTCCTTCCAATGAATATTCAGGACTGGTTTCCTTTAGGATGGACTGGTTGGATCTCTTTGCAGTCCAAGGGACTCTCAAGAGTCTTCTCCAACACCACAGTTCAAAAGCATTAGTTCTTCTGTTTCAATTCATCTTTGGAACTATCTGATGTGTTTTTTTGTTTATTTTCTCTAAACTCACAATTTGGCAAATTGTCTGGTTGGTTAGATGCTTGGGATTCAACCTGCAAGTACAATGTTTTTTTGGAGGTGATGGATATGTTCATTTTTTAAATTGGAGAATTGTTGATTTACAGTGTTTCGTTCGTTTCAGGTATGCATCAAAGTGAATCAGTTATACATATACATATATCCACACTTTTTTGATTCTTACGCATATAGGCCATTACAGAGTACTGAGTAGAGGTCCCTGTGCTATGCAGTAGGTCTGTATTACTTACCTGTTTTATATACAGTACGTGTATGTGTCAGTCCCAATCTTCCAATTTATTCTTACTCCTTCATAGCCATAAATTTGTTTTCTGTATCTATAACTATATTTCTTTTCTGTAGATAAGTTCATTTGTATGCTTTTTTGGTTTCCACATGTAACTGATATCATAGTCTTTGTCTGACTTTTCTCAGTATGACAGTCTCTAGGTCCGTCCAAGTTGCTGCAGATCACATTATTTCATTCTTGTTTATGGCTGAGTTGTATTCCATGGTATATATGTTCCACATCTTCTTTTCCATTCCTCTGCTGATAGACTCTTAGGGTGCTTCCACGTCCTAGCTGTTGTGAATAGCGCTGCAGCAAACATCAGGATGCATATGTCTTTTTGAATTATGGTTTTCTCTGGATGTATACCCAGGAGTGGGCTGATAGCTCATATGGTAGCTTTGTTTTTTTAAATATACAAACAGCTCATGAAGTTCAGTATGAAAGAAACAATCCAAAAAATGGGCAGAAAATCTAAATAGACATTTCTCTAAAGAATACATACAGATGAAAAGATGCTCAGCCTCACTAATTATTAGAGAAATGCAAATGAAAACTTCAAAGAGATATCACTTCACATTGGTCAGAATAGTCATCATCAAAAAAGTCTACAAATAATAAATGCTGGAGAGGGTGTGGAGAAAAGGGAAGC
This sequence comes from Bos taurus, assembly GCF_002263795.3. Classification (NCBI taxonomy): domain Eukaryota; kingdom Metazoa; phylum Chordata; class Mammalia; order Artiodactyla; family Bovidae; genus Bos; species Bos taurus. Next base: position 17,814,296 of record NC_037354.1, read on the forward strand.
TTCCTACACTGTTGGTGGGAATATATATACACTGTTGGTGGGAGTATATATAGTGGTATAGCCACTATGGAGCGGACTACAGAGCTTCCTTAAAAACTGTGAGTGCATTTGAATTCACTAACTTCTTAGGTTGACCACTTCTTAGGCAATGCTCTGTGGTCTTCTTTTTCCCCTGTATAATACAATTAAATTCAGTGTCGGTCTATCATGTGTGTCGTCCCATGTTAAGTCTGAGATTTTAAAACTAAATAAGTCTGAGTCTTGGCTGATGATGTATATTTTAAAGCTGCAGGAGGGCGCAGGTTCTTAAAGAGACAACTACTATCATATCTATGTAAATATCCCCTGAAGGCAGGTGTGAAACAGTTAATTGGAATATTCTCGTACAGACCCTATTTGTTTTCTTTTCTTTTTTCTTCCATTAATGCTGTCAGTAAAGAATATTGAAAGAAAATATACAAAATAAAAGTTCTGACTTCTCAGTCAGTGATACATTTTTTTATATGATATTTAGGATAGGCAAACAGATACTTCATTTAGATCCACAGAAGACATTTATAGAAATGCACAAGAATTATACTTCTGCACTTGCTCAAACTTGTACAGTTACCATTGAAGACAGAAATACCCAGGGATGTTTATCTTATAATTAAAACAATCATTTCTTTTGCGTATGTCTGAACTTCCAGCTGTAGACGGAGAGGAGGAATCTGATTGCCCTGTGATCCCTTCAGCTAAGAATCCAGTGACTCCTCCCTCAACAGACCTGCTTTAGTATGGGGATCCATCTAACACAGGATGCGAATAAAGATCAGTGATAACAGAGACCAGAATGATGGTGGAAGATGAAGATTTAGAATGAGCTCTTACAAATAGATATTTTAAATAGCTTGTTCTTGTTAAATGATAAATGGTGGTTAATGTCAGAATAATATTTTGCACAATTTCTCTCTCTCTCCAGTACACACACACACACACACACACACACACACACACATACACACACTGTTTCTGTTCACTTGCTCAGTTGTATCTGACTCTTTGAGACCCCGTGGACTGCATAACGCCAGGCTTCTCTGTCCATCACCAACTCCCAGAGCTTGCACAAACTCATGTCCATTGAGTCAGTGATGCCATCCAACCATCTCATCCTTTGTCATCCCTTTCTCCTCCTGCCCTCAGTCTTTCCCAGCATCAGGGTCTTTTCTAATCAGTCAGTTCTTCTCATCAGGTGGCCAGTGTATTAGAGCTTCAGCTTCAGCATCAGTCCTTCCAATGAATATTCGGGACTAATTTCCTTTAGGATGGACTGGTTGGATCTTCTTGCAGTCCAAGAGACTCTCAAGAGTCTTCTCCAACACCACAGTTCAAAAGCATCAGTTCTTTGGCCCTCAGCTTTCTTTATGGTCCAGCTCTCACATCCATACATGACTACTGGAAAAACCATAGCTTTGACTAGACGGGCCATTGTTGGCAAAGTAATGTCTCTGCTTTTGAATATGCTGTCTAGGTTTGTTACAGCTTTTCTTCCAAGAAGCAAGCATCTTTTAATTTTATGGCTTTAGTCACCATCTGCAGTGATTGGGACCCCCAAAAGTCTGTCACTGTTTCCATAGCTATTTGCCATGAAGTGATGGGACCGGATGCCATGATCTTCATCTTTTGAATGTTGACTTTTAAGCCAACTTTTTCGCTTTCCTCTTTCACTTTCATCAAGAAGCTCTTTAGTTCCTCTTCACTTTCAGCCAGTGTCATAAGGGCAGTGTCATATGCATATCTGAGGTTATTGATATTTCTCCTGGCAATCTTGATTCCAGCTTGTGCTTCCTCCAGCCCAGCATTTTCCATGATGTACTCTGCCTATAAGTTAAATAAGCAGGGTGACAATATACACCCTTGATGTACTCCTTCCCCAATTTGGAACCAGTCTGTTGTTCCATACCCAGTTCTAACTGGTGCTTCATGACCTGCATACAGATTTCTCAGGAGGCTGGTTTGTGGTCTGGTATTCCCATCTCTTTAAGAATTTTCCACAGTTGTGATCCACACAGACAAAGGCTTTAGTGTAGTCAACAAGGGAGCAGTAGATGTTTTTCTGGAATTTTCTTTCTTTTTCTATATTCCATCAGATGTTGACAGTTTGATCGCTGGCTCCTCTGCCTTTTCTAAATCCAGCTTGAACATCTGGAAGTTCTTGGTTCATGTACTCTTGAAGCCTAGCTTGGAGAATTTTGAGCATTACTTTGCTAGCATGTGAGATGAGTACAATTGTGTGATAGTTGGAACATTCTTTGTTGCCTTTCTTTGGGATTGGAATGAAAACTGACCTTTTCCAGTCCTGTGGCCACTGCTGAGTTTTCCAAATTTGCTGGCATATTGAGTTCAGCACTTTCACAGCATCATCTTTCAGGATTTGAAATAGTTCAACTAGAATTCCATCACCTCCACTAGCTTTGTTCATAGTGATGCTTTTTAAAGCCCACTTGATTTCGCACTCCAGGATGTCTGGCTCTAGGTGAGTGATCACACCATCGTGGCTATCTGGGTCATAAACATCTTTTTTTGTATAGTTCTTCTGTGTATTCTTGCCACCTCTTAATATCTTCTGCTTCTGTTAGGTCCATACCATTCTGTCCTTTATTGTGCCCTTCTTTTGCATGAAAGGTTCCCTTGGTTTCTCTAATTTTCTTGAAGAGATCTCCAGTCTTTCCCTTTCTATTGCTTTCCTCTATTTCTTTGCATTGATTACTTAGGAAGGCTTTCTTATCTCTTCTTGCTATTCTTTGGAAATCTGCATCCAGTTGGGGATATCTTTCCTTTTCTCCTTTGCCTTTCACATCTATTCTTTTCTCAGCTATTTGTAAGGCCTCCTTTTACAACCATATTGCCTTTTTGAGTTTATTTTTTGGGGAATGGTTTTGATCACCACCTCCTGTGTAATGTTATGAACCTCTGTCCATAGTTCCTCCAGCACTCATCTAATCCCTTGAATCTATTTGTCACTTCTACTGTATAATCATAAGGGATTTGATTTAGGTCATACCTGAATGGCCTAGTGGTTTTCCCTACTTTCTTCCATTTAATTTTGAATTTTGCAATTAAGGAGTTCATGGTCTGAGCCACAGTCAGCTCCTGGTCTTGTTTTTGCTGACTGTATAGAGCTTCTCCCTCTTCAGTTGCAAAGAATATAATCAGTCTGATGTCGGTATTGACCATCTGGTCATGTCCATGTGTAGAGATGTCTCTTGTGTTGTTGGAAGAGGGTGTTTCCTGTGACCAGTGCATTCTCTTGGTCCAGCATAATATTGTAAAGCAATTATCCTTCAATGTATAATAAATACATTTAAAAAATATACACATAAGTTGTTATAAGAAAATATAGAGAGAGCCATTGTTTCTACTTACAGATAGCAAGGAAAGCTACTGAGATGATATGACATTGAAATGGGCTTTAAAGTAAGTGGGAGTTTTCCAGACAGACAAGGGTGGAGGAAATGATGTTCCAAGAGGTTGGAAGAGCATGAGCAGTTTCATAATCATAAAAATGCATGACCCACATTTTCAGGGGCAGCAGGTTATTGGTCTGAACTGACAAGGGCTTAGACTGTTATTGAATTAACAGGAAAAAGAGGTTTCACTTTAATCTTTTACTTTTGGGCTCTAGCCTGTGAAATACGCAAGGTGGGATCTGTTTCTTGCTTTACCCCTGTAACCTCTCCTGAACTCAGTAGCCACCACACAGGCAGTGAGAGAAGCTGGACTAAATCAGCAGTTGGCAAACATTGCACAGATCCCGGGAGGAAGCATTTTCAGCTCTGTGCTCCACGCAAGCTTTGTCTTTCATGGTGTGAAAAGAGCCACAGACGATCTGCAAGCAGATGGACCAGGTTGGGTTTTTACCTGCAGGCTGCATGCACTTGGTCAGCCCTGGGTGAGTTAGTCTCTAAAATGCTCTTCTCCATTAACATTTAATGGATCTGTTGTTTTATCTCTATTTCCCAAGTTCCATTGTTTCATATAATTGTAATTACAGAGAAGCCTATTTTTGGATTAGGGCGTTTTGGGTCAAGGGTGGAGTTGAATATCATCTCACTTGCCTTAGACAATTGGTATGGACTCTCACCTTTCTACACTGAAAAATCTAAATTCCAAACTCTTAGGCAAGAGGCCAGAAACGACAGTCACATAGTGGCTGAAGCAAATGCTTATGTGGAGGAGTAAAGTAAAACAGAATATGCCTTTGGGTTCTTGGTTATTTTGAATTAAAGTTACTTAAATAGCTGGTTCAAAAGAAGACGCTCTGACCTTCCTTTGTCCCCCTTGAAAGCTGAAAATAAATCTCCTGTGTGAAAGATACGTGCCTTGTACCTGGAGATTGGAGGCATCCTTACCCCCAGAGTTAGGGGATTTAGACCAAGAAGGCTAAATAAACCATGTTACATGTTACATCTTCACTAGGTTCGTATTCCAAACCCCGACCTCTTTGTCTTGTCAGTTCTTCACAAATTTATTGTTTCCTTGTCTGAAAGGTATAAAAGCTACCTGCTGCGAGTCTTATATTTTATATGTGGCTCCTGGGCATAGGAAATTAAAAATTTCTCCTGTTAATCTGTCTTTTGTCAATTATTGGGTTAGCCAAAGAACCTAGAAGGGAAAATGGGAAAAGTTTTCCACTCCTGCAGGAATATGACTAATCTTTTTCTGGCAAAATCTAAATAATATAAAATATCAGGTAATAATAATTTAATCTTGAGTATAGCTATAGGGTTTATTTTAATGGTAGATGTGTTTTCAATTATTTTGGTCTTGTACAGATCAGAAGCAAGGGAATGCAAGTCTCTGATGTACTATTCCATTTAGTGATTTTATTAAGCCAAACTTAAACATGTATTTGGGTAGTGCTCAACTAATGAGATTTATCAGGAAAAAGTAAGATTATTAATTTTTCCAGTCCAGTATAACCTAAAGCAGCTCTGGAGGTGGCATAAAGACAATGAACTCAGTTCTTATCCTGATAATCCTATGGAGGCCGAAACTCATTAAAATAGTTTTGCTTTAATAATTTTCGTGTGTCTTTCTGCATAGTGAACACATGTTGAAGAGTTGCATGGAAGCAGTTGAAGGAGGAGGAGGGAGGAAAGTTCTAGACTGATGAAAAATTTTGACATTTCAGTAACTAGTATCAAACAAAGATAATGTCATTTTTAGAACCAGTTTCTTCAGCTTCTCAATGTAGATGATAAGATATATTGGTCTCAGTTTTCCTCGTTTAAAGAGGATTTTCAAGAAACACACACCAGTATTTGAAAGCAAACAAAACATATTTTTGCACTTTGTATTACACGTCTCTCTTATTGTTTTGTGAGAATAAAAATTCTGTGTATGGAGACAGAAGTTCAAGGTCAGAATTGAGAATAAGGACGCACTAGAGGGTCAGCTTAAAGGCCTCCAGTTTGGCCGTATCTCCTATCAGAAAGACAGTTTAAATTGGACACCTGGCCTCCCGACTAGAGAGCGCATTAGTCTCTGTGTCCCTCGCAGCCATGTTTGCTCGATGAATCAATACAAGTAATTGTGCTATAGTGTGCCATATCCACTCTTCCTGCCAGCTGGCACCCCGATGGCCAACAAGCTGAGTTTGAGCTTGTTTAAGTTGGCGATGCTGCCTCTGGCAGCTCAAGTCCCTCGATGACTTCACAGGGTAGAGCTGCTCTATCATCCTCAACTCATTAGACCAGAAGTCAGTAGGCATTTCAGGCTTCCCGGGTCATTCAATCTCTGTCACAATTACTCAGCACTTGTATGTAGGAGCATGGCCATGTTTAATAAAACTTTGTGAACTCTGACATTTGAATTTCATATAATTTTCAGGTATCACAAGATACCAGTCTTATTTTGATTTTTTATTCAATATTAAAAAATATAAATTTCATTTTTAGGTTGCAGATTATACAAAAGCAGGCAGTGGGCCAGAGTTGACCCGTGGGCTCTAGTTTATCAGAGTCTGGACTAGACACTTTTGGGAAAAAAAATAAACTTCATTTTTTAAAAGTCATTCTATATTGAACCTGTTGGAAAGAGTTTAGCCATAACTCTAACACTGTTAATTTGTTGCATTGCTATCTGTTTATTCAGAAGTATCTTCTGTTCTCTCCCTTTGGACTAGAACCCAGAGATGAACTGTCTTGTTTCTTTTCCTTTAATCCCTCCCTTCTCCTTTCCTTTACAAATGACATGGGATACACCTGCCGAGACATCTTTAAGAGCATGCTAGAGACACCTCCACGTGTCCCTAAATCACTGCAGGGAGTCAGAATGCTTCGTCCTTCTGATTAAATGTGATTGTGTGCTGTGTGTGCTCAGTCACTCAGTGCAAACCCATGGACTGTAGCCCACCAGGCTCCTCTGTCCACGGAACTTCCCAGGTAAGAGTACTGGAGTGGGTTGTCCTTTCCTCCTCTGGGGACCTTCCTGACCCTTCACTGCAGGCAGAGTCTTTATTGCCTCACCAGAAGCCCAGAAGTGTAATTTGCTGCTGTTGTTTGGTTGCTCTGTTTTGTCTGACTGTTTGCAACCCCATGGACTGTAGGCTTCCTTGCCCTCCACTGTTTCCCTGAGTTTGCTCAAACTCATGTCCCATTGAGTCGATGATGCCATCCAACCGTCTCATCCTCTGTGCTCCCTTCTCCTCTTGCCCTCAGCCTTTCGCAACATCAGGGTCCTTTGCAATGAGTTGGCTCATTGCATCAGGTGGCCAAAATAATGGACCTTCAGCATCAGTCCTTCTAATCAATATTCAGGGTTGATTTCTGTTAGGATTGCCTGGTTTGATCTCCTTGCAGTCCAAGGAACTCTCAAGAGTCTTTTCCAGAACCACATTTACAATTCCTCACAAATTATTTGCAGACAATTTACATAAGTTGTGACCCACTGTATGGACTGAATTGTGACCCTCCACAGTTCATATATTGAAGCGCTAACACCCAGTATGACTGTAGTTGAAGATAAAACCTCTAAGTGAAAGTGTTAGTTGCCCAGTTGTGTCCAGCTCTTCGCAACCCCATGAGTTGTAGCCCGCCAGGCTCCTCTGTTCTTGGGATTCTCCAGGCAAGAATACTGGAGTGGGTAGCCATTCCCTTTTCCAGGGGCTCTTCCTGAGTCAGAGATCAAACCCAGGTATCCTGCATTGGCAGATAGATTCTTTACCATCTGAGCCACGAGGGAAGCCCAAAACCTCTAAAAAAGTGTTTAAGATTAAATGAGGTCATAATGATAAGGAAGAAACCCAGAGGGCTCTCTCTGTCCCTGTGTGTGTGCACAGAGGAAAGGTCATATGTGCTCTTGGCGAGAAAGTCCCCTTCTATGAATCAGAAAGAGAGATCGTACCAGAACTAACCCTGATGATATCTTGATCTTGGGCTTCTAGCTTTCAGACTTGTGAGAAAACAAATTTGTGTTGTTTAAGCCCCTGAGTCTGCAGCATTTTGTTGTGGCAGCCTGAGCAGACAAATCCATCCATTGATGAGTTATGATACCCATATATAGTTATGATAATAGTTTGCTAGTGAGCTATGTTATTTTCTGTACTTTGTTTTCTATCCTTAAGCCCATTAGTCAAACCATGTCAATAGTCTTCTGTATGTTCTTTCCTTAGAAGAAAAGAACATTGATTAAGAACACATGCATCACTGCCCAGCTTTGACTTTGAAAACAAACTTTGAAAAGAAACCCAGAAGGAACAATAGTCTGAAAGGCTAGGCTCTCAGTTGCAAGACAGAATGGAGTTTTCTAAATCCCAAGTTTCCCTTTAAACAAGAGCCATATTCAGGAAATATAAAAATATCAATTTCTTGGTATATATCAGAGACTATGGAAGGATACAGGATTTTATATAAGGATGGATTTCTGTGACAGAGTGAAGAAAATAAGAGGTTTCCCTGGGTTGGGAGAAGGAACTTGGGGTGGATTTAGTGGATGTATTGAAGGAGGAAACCTCCATCAATTATTTTTTAAGAAAAATTTTTGGCTGTACCAAGTGGCATGTGGGACCCTAGTTCCCCAACCAGGGACCGAACCAGCACCCCCTGCATTGGCAGTGCAGAGTCTTAACCACTGGACCACCGGGAAAGTCCCCCAGCTGAGTTTAGACATCTCAGGGGGGCCAACAAGTAGAGGCCTGGAAGCCCCTACCCCCGTATGCCTGTCCTCTTATAATCCTTTTGCCCTTGGATAGATTCTAGGAGGAGGAGGAGGGAAGTGTCTTTAAGATTGGGAAACAGTCCAGATACAAACTTAAATTTTTAATTGTGAGAGACTAAAATATTCAATTTGTTTAAATATTTACCTAAGAATCTAAATTTTAAATCAGAAATGACTGAGTTACCTTGAAATGGCAAGATTCAGGTCAACATTAGCAGAAGCTAAATGATGTGGAACCAGAGTAAGTTGAGTTCAATTATGAAAAAATTAAAATTTTATGTCTGCTTAACTAAATTTTATCTATAACTGTGGTCCAGCTGCAGTTATTGGCTAATATCTATTAAAGAAATGATTGTAGACACTTACCTAAACTACTTCATGAAACAGCCCTGATAAACTTGTAAACAACTGCTATTCATAATAGTGACTCAGATACGCTACAGGTTTCTGAAATTCTTTCTGAATCATAAAAAAGGCCACATTGTATTCTCTGAATTTGCTATGTTAAATAAGTGTTTCTGTATGCTGCTGCTGCTGCTGCTAAGTCACTTCAGTCGTGTCTGACTCTGTGTGACTCCATGGACGGCAGCCCACCAGGTTCCCCCATCCCTGGGATTCTCCCGGCAAGAACACTGGAGTGGGTTGCCATTTCCTTCTCCAGTGTATGAAAGTGAAAAGTGAAAGCGAAGTCACTCAGTCATGTCTGACTCTTAGCGACCCCATGGACTGCAGCCTACCAGGCTTCTCCATCCATGGGATTTTCCAGGCAAGAGTACTGGAGTGGCGTGCCGTTGTATGACACCCCATATGTATGTATGTATGTATGACACCAATAAGTTGGTGATACGCATATCCTGTTAAGCTAGATATTTGGTCAAATGTAATATAGTTTCCAACAACTACAGTAATGAATCTACTTTAATGAAGCTTAATGAATCTTCTCTCATATTGATATTCTGTTTACGAAGCTGACTGATACATTTCAATCATGCCACTCTTTTGTTCTAACACCTTCACTGGCTTTCACTGTCCATCAGTTTTTTGAGAAACCCTGGCCCATGTACACTTGAAACTCTATGACTTAGCTCCAGTGACCGTTCTTGCTGTATGCTGTTATTGTCTTCTTTTATTTTAATATTTACCTAGAAGGGGTTATCTACTCTTCCCCAGTATCTTTATATCTCCTGATTAGCTTTCATCGCTCTTACTTTCTCTGTGGAATGCCTGTCCCAGCCTTTCTCAGTCTCTCTCTCTTTTTCTCCCCCGTCTCTCCTTTACTGTTTTTAATACTTATTTGGCTGCACCACGTCTTAGCTGTGGCCCGCGGGATCTTTAGTTGTGGCCTGTGAACTCTCAGTTGTGGCAGGTAGGATCTGGTTAGCCAGCCAGGGGTCGAACCTGAGCCTCCTGCACTGGAATTGTGGCGTCCTAGCGCCTGGACCATGTGGGAGTCCTTTTCCTTTACTATTCATTTCATCAGTCTCCAGTGCACCCTCTTTATTGAACGCGTCTTCTTTATATCCCACAGGCCCCTTTTAGACCAGTCCTAAGGTTCATACTATTCTGTTTTCATCTACTGTGATACTGCCTTAACTGCACCCCATATGGTAGGTTCCTTGTATGTAATTATTATTTCATTTGTTTTACTCTCCTTGCCTCATATTACTGTTAAGCACAATCTGTGAACAATCAGTACGTTTTTTGGAAATAATGCAACAGTGACCCTCCTTAAGGAGCTACTATGCCTTCAGTTTAAAAAACCTGTATTTGTTCCGTGAAAGAGTGCTTTGGGGGAATAAAGAAGACATGCATGAATTTGCATTTGATTAATCACATGCCGGAGAAGGGAATGGCAACCCACCCCAGTATTCTTGCCTGGAGAATCCCATGGACAGAGGAGCCTGGTGGCTACAGTCCATGGGGTCACACAGAGTCGGACACGACTGAGCGACTGAACAATCAATGCCACTCTTTGTTTTCAAGTTTCTTCTAGGTAGAAAAAACAAAAAGGTGCAGCGTAGAAGTTTGAGGATTCTGTAGGGCCACCCAAGGACACAGAAAATGAGGGAAAGTGATAAAAGGGAAAACTAGGGATAGGATAGATCCAGGGAAGGAGGAGTTACTACTGATGGCTAAGACCGTGAGAACAGATTGTGGATAGAACAGAGAGCTAGGAGTCGGGGGAATAAGGGAGGACAGAATTTAGAATACAGATGTCTCAAGGCCACAACTCACAGGGAAAAAGAAGGGAGGGAAGAAAATGATAGTCATACCCAAAAGATAGAGTGCAGAAATATAGTACGTGGAGTTAAGTGGATGCAGTTAGCTTCCTTGATAAAGAAAGTCACCATTGAGTACTCAGATATGCTGGACATATGGTGGGAACAGTTTAGATATCTTAAATATATGGTGCAGCTTCCTGGGTGTTGGAAGGCAGATTGTTGGGCAGAATTCTGTGTAAGTAGGCTAGTTGTCAGTTTTATATATGCCTATAATGGTTTCTCATTTCTTTACCTGTAGGAGAGCTAATCAATGAGGTAATTGGTGCAAAAAACTAACATTATTTTTATACCTTATCTTTAGAAGTAACCCAAGACACCGAAGCACAGGAAGGGCTGTAGACATTCAACAGGCCACTCAGAGACCATGATCCCTGTCAATACTGTTGTCAGAGGGCGTTTCTGGTGCTGGCAGAGGGCCAGGGTCTTAAGAGTATTCTCATAATTAGGACAATGATTAAATGTAGGATGCAGCTGCCTCAAAAATCATTCTTCATGTGGCATCTACAAGGCTGTGGGTGAAAAGAGTCATTCAGAAAACCTCCACTCGGCCCCTCCCCTTGGAGATGAATTCCTTCCTCCCCAGATGCTTGCCTTTTTCCTCGGCAAGTGAGGATTGCCCTTGGGTTTCTCCAAAAGGCTCTTCCCAGTCACTCCATACTTGTTTTGAGAGTGGATTATGGACCTCCCTGATGGTCCAGTGGCTCAGACTCCGTGCTCTCAGTGCACGGGGCCCAGGTTCCGTCCCTGGTCAGGGAACTAGATCCCACGTGCTACAGTGAAGGCCTGGTGCAGTCAAAATAAAATCAGTATTTTTTTTTAAAGTTGTAAATAAGAAAAGAAGCCTTAGGATGTGAGATAATAATTAAAAAAGAAAATGAATTAGATTATGTACAAGAATGTAGTTTGCAGTTTTAAGTTAAATTTTAAAAGGCAAGTTTTAAAAAGTCATCCTTCAGGCCTGTGGGACCTAAAATATTTTCAGTTGAGTATCAATAATCAGCTCTCCACCTTTTTTTGAGAAATAGTTTGGACAGTTGGAATAATTTTCCTTACCTATGAAACATTCATTTAGAATTGACTTCCTCATGTTCACTACATACTCCCTCTTTTCAACTCTGGACTGTGTTTTCATCATCAATCAATCACTAATGAATCACTTTCCTCTGTGACCCAGTTTTCGAGTGTCCTCCAGCTCCTTCTACCGTCACTGTATTTCAGCTTTACTAGGTGCTGTACTCTCTTCTACATGCATTTTATCTCACGTAATTAGCCCTTTTCTCTAAGGAACAAAAACTGCAAAACAGTATTGTGCCTGGAAAAGAAGGAATAACTGTTGATAAAGAAGGTTGTAAGTTATGTATTCAACGAATGCAGTTTTCTTTCCATATAATTACTTGGTAACTCTTCTCAGCTCACTCCTGCTCTAGAGTCCTTCCTCCCACCCGCCCCAACCCCGACCCCCTATCCTGACAAATGGTCATTTAAAATGGGACTTTATCAGTCAGGATGCTCCAGAAGTGAAAGTGAAGGTTACTCAGTCATGTACAATTCTTTGGAACCCCATGGAGCCCACTTCCTCTGTCCATGGGATTCTCCAGGCAAGAATCCTGGAGTGGGTTGCCATTCCTTTCTTTAAAGAAACAACCAATAGGGTCTCTCTCTCTCTGTCTATCTGTGTAGACTGAGTTTATTACAAGAAGTCAATGTGATGGTGTAAGTTAAGTCTCATGATCTTCTGTCTACACACTGGAGACCCAGGAAAGGCAGTGGTGTCATTCAGTCTGAATCAGAAGGCTTGAGAATCAGGGGAGGTGATAATGTGATTCCCAGTCTGAAAGGAGAAGACACATGTCAGGCACAGACAGAACATTCTCCCTTCTCTGCACTTTCATTCTACTCAGCCCTCCATGGACTGGGTGATGCCCACCCACATTGGAGAGGGTCGTCTTCTTTACTCAGTCTACTGATTCAAATGCTGATCTCATCCAGAAACTCTGTCACAGACATGCCCAGAAAAAATGTTTAGCAAAGTATCTGGGCACCCCATGATCCAGTCAAGTTGACACCACGTAAAGTTAACCATACAGAGATGCTTCCAGGATGAATCAGGTTTAGCCACCCAGTATCTACTCGGTGCATGAGAAGCCTTGCTCTGCTGTGGGTAGCAGGCCAGCTCGCTCCTGCTTGCTCCTTCTCTGTCCTCCCACCTTCAGCGTTTTGTCGTTTAGACTCAGCCACTAGTTGGAGACTCGTGTAAGCCCTGAGACTTTTGAGGATGCCACTGAAGTGCTCTCTTCTCAGAAGCGTATGGAGTGAGTCCCTGAGTTTCCGAAGCTTAGCACACATGCCGCGAATGAGATGCAAGTCTCTTCTTATTCTGACAACCCCAGTCTCCGTGAGAGGCATCTGTTTGACTTGAATTTGTGGGGAGCGGGAATGGTAATGGGAAGATGCCACAGCAGTTTACCCTTGTGAATTCTACTCAAGGAAATCTCTGTTTCAGTGAATCTTTTTTCAGAATTACTTTCTAGCCCTGTCATATGTGGCTTAAAGGGTTAGGTGATTAAGATTGATAGAGATTTTGCGGCTACTTCTTGCTGAGTTCTGCTTTGAAACTATAGTCATTTATCATCCATATAGTCGCCAACTGAGAGGAACTCAGTCAAAACTTTGAGACAGAAGGAAAAAGTCACATGACATTATTCTACATATGCTTTCATGGCATTCTGATCTTAAAGCTCATTGCAGTTATTCACGTTGTAATTTTAATGGTATGTTGGCATTTGTTTGACTGGCATCTGCTGCGCTGCACTGTAATTCCATAAGGGTAGTGGTCAAATCTGTGTTGTTTACTATCATAATCCTAAAGTCTTACACAGTGCCTTGCATGTGGCATTTTTGAATTAATGATTGGATGAATTAGTCAAAAATCTGTGTCTATTCATTTGTTTCTGGTCACTACACTTTCTTTCATTGACAAAAGTTGTTGTATCTTACGTATAACTAGCAGGTGTCATTTTAAGAATTTACATGCAAACATCCTAGAACCTGTCAATTTTTAATTATAATTCTAAAAACTCTTCTTAGTGGTCATTTTTGAAGAATAAATAAAATATAAATTATTCATGCATTCACTCAGCACAAGTAATAGCCACTTAAGCACTGGGATTATGAAGATGGAAAAGCAGTTGTTGCCTTCAAGTTTGTACGCTGGCATGGATGAAATAGACAAATAGTCAAGATGACAATAAAATGTCATCTATTAAAATACAGATATCTATATATGAGGTAATATTTTTTGAATACCTTGATGTTTCAGGCTCTTTGCTCAATGTAATATCTTATTTGAATTTTCACTACTTGAGTTATGCCTAATATATCCCCTTTCCAATGAGAAAACCGAGTCTCCGTGAATTTAAACCTCTTGAAAAATTAATACACTGTTCAGGCTTGAGTCTTTCTGATTTCAAAGCAAACACTTTTCTTTATGGTACATTATGAAGAAAAACTGCTTTTAACTTTGTGTATGGAGAGCACCCTAAGCTGGTGAAGGGACATAAGTGAGAGGCATAATAGAAATAATAATAATAACAATAATAATAACTGTATCTTCTATTACTGATCTTGTACACTGTGCCAAACATCATGCTAATTTTTTAAAACAAAAAATAACTCATTTTCGCCTAAAAATAACTCTAAGATATTGGTATTAACATTATTTCCCATAATAAAGTTAATCAAGTTTAATTAACTTGCCCAAGTCATTCATTCATTCATGTATACATATGTATATATGTGTGTGTATGTGTATATACATATATGTTGTTTTAGTCACTAAGTCATGTCCAGCTCTTTACAACCCCATGGACTGTAGCCTGCCAGGCTTTTCTGTCCATGGGATTTCCGAGGCAAGAATACTGGAGTGAGTTACTATTTCCTTCTCTAGAGGATCTTCCCTACCCAGGTATTGAACCCACTTCTTCTAAACTGGCAGGTGGATTCTTCACCGCTGAGCTGTCAGGGAAGCCCTGTATATATATACACACACAAACTAAAATTTGCTCATTTTCTGATGATTATAAATCTATACTTTTTAAGAAGTTTTTTAAAAATGGTACTTCTGGGACTTTTTTTGGCATTAACATGGGCCAGAGGAATATAATCTGGTTGATGACAGGTAGACAATAGCCTGCAGGATTTTAAAACCATACTGCATTTCAATACCAGAATCTGAAAAGTTGTTTTTTTCCTGGCTCCATATGGACCACTGGGCTTTCGGTTTCCCTAAAGATATGTTTTATACCCTATACATTGTCAGGATAACTCAGACGATATTTTCCACTGATCAACTGGTGTGGAAAAATTTAACTGCTCCCTAAGGGAAACAATGGAACATTGGTTAGTATGAATATTATCAGCAAGGACCTCAGAGGCCCCTCACGTTCCTCTTTCTTAAACCAAAATTCATTCATCCATGGACCAATCTGCTCCTAAATTTGTAAACAGCTGTCCAGCAATAAACTCACTAAAATGAATAATATTCCCATGCAGTTGCATGCCGTTTCACAAATGTGCTGATCGTCCTCCTTCCCATCTCAGTGGTATTTATGGGCTGTAAAGGCAATGAAAAGAGGAGAATAACATTTTTTTCATAAATGTAAACATGGTGACTTACACTCCAAGGTTCTGATCACCCTTCAAGCTCTTAAAACATGTATTTGTCTTTCTACTTTAGATAGTGTGTCTCTTGAGCACTGAGTGCGTATTCTTTATGCCTGGAGTCATACCAGATCCATCAGTGTTAAAGCCAATAATTAATCTTCATAATGAGCATTTGCAGGGGTGGTCCTGCAAGTATTGAAGGGCACCTTGACATTCCAGGGAAGTCTGCTTTGAAAAAAATACAAGTGTATATCAGATAACAACTGTTTATTTAGGTAAATGATTTTAGTTGCGAGGTTGTCAGATTTCTGGTCTAGAAAGTAAGGGTTGTTAGACTATAAATTCATGAAGCTAGTCCATGTATAGTCTTTGACAGTCTAAAAATGTGTTTATATTTTAGATACTCTCATCTTTTGAGGCTCCATTCACTTTCCACTCAGGTGTGTGCTATTCACTGGAATCTGATTGGGTCTCACTATGTAACCTTTGAGTATCTTTACCTTTCATCCCGTTGTCTTAGTTGATTAAATATTGAAGAACAGATATACTTTCCCACAAAGTGGTATATTATGCACTGGCCTGGTAGCAGAATTGCATGGTTTCCACATAGTTTTGTTATTTTCTGATAGCACTGCTGCTGCTAAGTTGCTTCAGTCATGTCCGACTCTGTGCGATCCCATGGACAGCAGCCCACCAGGTTCCTCTGTTCACAGGATTCTCTAGGCAAGAGTACTGGAGTGGGTTGCCATTTCCTTCTCCAGTGCATGCATGCATGCATGCATGCATGCTAAGTCGCTTCAGTCGTATCTGACTCTGTGCTGTCCCCGTGGACAGCAGCCCACCAGGTTCTCTGTCCACAGGATTCTCTAGGCAAGAATACTGGAGTGGGTTGCCGTTTCCTTCTCCATCTGATAGCACAGATAGCACCATATATGTACTTAGGAGGCTGTGGTGGAAGAACAAGGGACTTGGGTTTCAATTCAAGTCTGGCTATCATCGTTTTTAAGGTATATATATTTGGCACCTGAATTTACCAGGTTTGTTAAAGTGCACTGTTAAAGTACACACATAAATGTACTGTTTAATGAGATGGAAAGTGGGGGGAGAGTTAATCTCTTTAAACTCATCTCTTTTTCCTACATAATGAAGTGTTAGTTGCTCAGTCATGTCTGACTCTTTGCGATCCCATGGACTGTAGCCCACTGGGTTCCTCTGTCCTTGGGATTCTCCAGGCAAGAATACTGGAGTGGGTTGCCATTCCCTTCTCCAGGGGATCTTCCTGACCCGGGAATTGAACCCGGGTCTCCGGCATTGCATGCAGATTCTTTACCGTCTGAGCCACTAGGGAAGCCCCTCCTACGTAATAAGGGTACTCTAATGACCTCTAGAATTTTGTGAGAAGTAATGTATGTGAACTGCTTGATACACAGGACGTACTAGGTGAAGGTTAGGGTTAAGATCCTTTTCTCTTTGTCTTTGTGTTCTTTCATTCTAGCCTTTTTAATCTGCAAATTTTCATATTGTTTAAAACAAACCCCACAGATGAGACCTGATCGAGTAGTTCAGTTGTAATAAATCTGAAACTGTTGAAATTAAAGTGGTTATGTCTATGGAAAACTTATTTTTGAAGAAATATTTCTAGTTGATTCTTATGTGCCCCAGTAAGCGTCCTATTAACATTTTGTCCAAAGTCATCTTTGGAGGAAGGGATTAAATGCATCTGCTGAAGTGCAATGGTGATGCCAAGTGTGGGGGACCAGTGAGGCTAAGCCTATGGGGCCACCTTTGTCTTTCAAGAAATACGCAGTTGGGGGAAAATGTTCCAAACATCACACTTGACCATGGTATTTCCAGTATAATCCTGGTGAGAAATACTGTCAAAGGAGGCCATCGTTTCTCAAAAGATGCTTATTTGATAAGTACTGTTAGACAGTGAGACGAAAAGAAAGAATAATACAGTTCAGTTCAGTTCAGTCGCTCAGTTGTGTCCGACTCTTTGCAACCCCATGAATCACAGCACGCCAGGCCTCCCTGTCCATCACCAACTCCCGGAGTTCACCCAGACTCACATCCATCAAGTCAGTGATGCCATCCAACCATCTCATCCTCTGCCGTCCCCTTCTCCTCCTGCCCCCAATCCCTCCCAGCATCAGAGTCTTTTCCAATGAGTCAACTCTTCGCATGAAGTGGCCAAAGTACTGGAGTCTCAGTTTTAGCATCATTCCTTCCAAAGAAATCCCAGGGCTGATCTCCTTCAGAATGGACTGGTTGGATCTCCTTGCAGTCCAAGGGACTCTCAAGAGTCTTCTCCAACACCACAGTTCAAAAGCATCAATTCTTCGGCACTCAGCCTTCTTCACAGTCCAACTCTCACATCCATACATGACCACAGGAAAAACCATAGCCTTGACTAGACGGACCTTTGTTGGCAAAGTAATGTCTCTGCTTTTGAATATGCTATCTAGGTTGGTCATAACTTTTCTTCCAAGGAGTAAGCATCTTTTAATTTCATGGCTGCAGTCATATAATAAGCCATCATCAAAACAGCTCCTATTAGTTTTCATAATTCCCTTATGAGACAGTAGTATGGTCTAGGGCAGTAGATGCGTTCAGGTCCTTTCTGCCCATCCCTGAGTGTGCCTGTTGTCTAAGGCACTGGACGTCGTGTGCCACGCCCAGGACTAATTCAGTCTGAATAGCACTGAGGGGATGCAGAATTAAGAGGAGAATTGCTGGGGCCCAGGGTAGAAAGACTCAGAATAGCCGTGTGGTTGACAACCTGTTCAGCCAGGGCCGACATAAGGACAGGATTCTAAAGGAAGTTAGAGCCCAGACATGAGGGGGGGACTACACATAGAGAAAAAGAGCAGAGACTTCCCTGGTCGTCCAGTGGTTAAGGCTTTGCTTCCATCTCATGGGCTGTGGGCTTGAATACCACATGACTCGGGGCCAAAAAACCAAAACATAAAACAAGCAATATTGTACCAAATTCAATAAAGGCTTTAATTGAAAATGGTCCCCTTCAAAAAAAAAAAAAAAAAAGAGAGCGAATTGAAGATAAACTTCACTTATGTATAGTATTATTCAGTACAACCTTGATATGGATTTATGATAAGCATTATCCTTTTTTTAGAAACAGACAACATAATATAGTAGAAAGATCACAGGATTAGAAATAAAGAATATCTTTTATAAATCTTAACTCAACCACTTGCAAGATATATGTGGCCTTGTGCTAGCCCCTTGACCTGTCTGAGCATTAGTTTTGTAGCTGTAAAATGGAATGAATAATTCTCATTCTCTTTCACAAAGGGGTTAGTTAAAATGCTTTGATGATGATAGACTATTTACTGGCTGTTATTGTCAGTGTGCTTAAGATGACATCGATGACATCTGTCTGGATGCCTGTGAAAGTGTTAGTCACTCAGTTGTGTCTGATTCTTTGCAACCCCGTGGACTGTAGCCCATCAGGCTCCTCTGTCCATGGGGTTCTCCAGGCAAGAATGCTAAAGTGTGTAGCCATCCCTTTTCCAGGGGATTGTGCAGATCCAGGGTTCAAACCCAAGTCTCCTGCATTCCAGGCAGATTCTTTACTGTCAAAGCTACCAGGGAAGCCCTATGGATAGTTAAAAGTGACAACATTTTTCCTCATTACCCTCAGATATAGAGGAAATAGGCTTCCCTCATGGCTCACTGGTGAAGAATCCGCCTGCAATGCAGGAGACGTGAGTTCGATCCCTGGGTCTGGAAGGTGTGCTCGGGGAGGAAATGGCAACACATTCCAGTATTCTTGCCTAGAGAATCCCATGGACAGAGAAGCCTGGCGGGCTACAGTTCATGGGGTCGCACAGAGTCAGACATGACTGAGCATCTGAGCACATACCCAGGAATACAGATCCTCAACTTTTTTTTTTTTTTTGGTCTTTTTTTTCTGTTTTCCTGTCAACATTAGATTGCTGTGCTGTTTCCTTCCCTTTCCCTCTTTTGTCTACACCAGGCGAAGGGAATTTAAGGAAATGCACAACCAAGTGGTTAGAGGGAAGATGGACAAAGATACAAGTTGAGGTTGAGAGTGCTGGAAACCGATGGGATGAGCTGGAGGGTGTGTGGAGCGGGCAGTGGGTAGAGGCAGTAAGAAGGAGCTCTGAGGACACGGAGCAGAGGACAGAGAGAAGTAAGATTGGGAGACTAGGGCCCGGAATGATGAGGACCAAACAAGGCCCATTTTGTTTGATAATTCAGAGCTCATTAGTGCCTGACGTTAACTAATCTCATTCTTTTCCTGCTGATGGTTCAGATCTCTGATTACCTTTTCTCTGAAAGTTAGTGATGGCATCTAATTTATAGAAGAGCTTCTGTAGGCAAGGTTTGCATAGGCAAACCTGTGAAGTGCTTGGCGTGTGTTTTTGGGAACCGGTGCTCTTTCTCTCTGCATTTTGAACGTACTTCAGAAACATCTCAACTCCCTTATGGTCCTTCTCTATCATATCTCGCTTTCATAGAACCTATCCTAAAGGGGGGACTGTTATAGTTACTTACTTTGAGATAAGCATGCCTGGTAAGTTTTAAATTGTTTTCTCTCCTAAGGTTTTGTTTTTTTCCCCAAGGTGGGAGTGAGGAGTGCTGAGAGACAGATGAATACATCTCGTGTTAGAATTCCATAGATCAAAACTACTGGAAAAGGAAGTCTAAAGTAACTCTCTGTCTTCTCAGAGAGTATCTGATTGAGAGGGAAGATTGTGTAGCAATTAAGAACATGAGTTTTGAATTTGCCTTTGGGCAACTTGACTTCCCTGAGTCTTTTTTTTTGGTGTGTGTGTGTATGTATAGAAAATGGAATTAACAGTAATCCCCATCTCATAGATGTATTTTCAGAATTTCATAAAGCACAGTTTTTTACACTAGACATTGTTCAGTTCATTGCATTACTATCATTATTGTTATTCTCCAGCTCCTTTGGGCCACGGGCACCAAACTATAAAGTGGATATTCATGGTTCCCCAGTTTTTGAGCCGATTTGGCTTAAAATGGTTTCCGACTTAATGGTGCAGAATGTGGCATTATTACAAGAAGGATCTCCGTGACGTCTGGAGGGAGCAGACTGTAACACAGCCATCCCCTAACGTGCACGCTGATTTTACCTTTTGGAGAACAGATGAGGGCTGGGGCCTGTTCCTAACTCCTACCTCTCACCTTTCCTTACCTCTGACATCTGCTATTAAGGGAGTTGTACGTACAGCAAGTAATACTCAGATACCAACCAGGAGTTTATTTCTGGCTGAACAAATACTCAATAGACCCTTTGGACGGCTTTCTGGTTAAAACTGTCTTTGAGAACCTGGCTTTGGCCAGGAGACACAAGTGAAGACTCTTGCTTAATCTCCTTCCTCTTAAGTCTAAGATGCTGGGCTGAGAAGGTCATTTCTTGCCCTCCTGGCCTCAGACAGAGATGATGGGAAATAATGGAGGAGAAGGAAACTTTCCAGGTTGGTCTTTAAAGAGCAGCCCCTAGTTGACAGCTTACTGTTGAGAGGCCAATATCAGAGAGTGGCTGGGCTGATAATCACAGACTCCTGAACTAGGAAGAGAGCAGGCGAGACCCTGGATCTCCTTTAGCTTCTAGTTACGCCATCTGTCTGCAAAAGAGGCTCAGTGAATGACCAAATGGAATATGAATTCTTTCTGTGGGCAAAAAGAGCATGGCAGAAACATAATGGTGGGCACTATCTCCGTTATAAGAACAGTATAAAATTTAAAATATTATATCCATCTCAAAACTTGAGTGAATCATTCAAAAAGAACTGAATCAGTTCTTTTTTATTTAAAAAAAAGATCTGAACAAAATAAGGAAATAATGAATAGAAACCGCATGTATGAGAAGTTGTCAGTAATGAAGAATGAATAACAATGCATTTCTCTGACAGCATATGATACACAGACAAAAATTAATAGCAATACAAAACAAACATAGAAACAGCAAATTAAAAGGTATGGAGAGAATCTCATTAGATTATTCTTTTGTGTATATTATGCTATGTTGGGTTCACAAAAATATAATAGACAATGTTCTGGTACATATCATACATTTCAAACTAGTGTTGCATTAATAAATAGTATTCACACAGTTAGAGTCACTAACATATTTTTTATTTGCATATGTTACTTGAAAAAATACGATCACTATCAATTTCCTCAGAGATCTGTCTATGCAACTAGTATTTCAGTGTTGACTTTGAGCCTTTATAAGGTCACATGCTCGTTTTTCAAAGAAAAAAAGAATTTCCACTGTATAGAAAGATGTCTGTGGAGAAAATAAATCTCCCATAGGCACAGTTTAAATTTCAAAACATGAAAATACCCAGACCCCAGTCCTAGCAAATACTAGGGAAAAAATGGTACAAGGAATTAGCACTATCAAAAGAGTAAGGATTCTGAAGGCCATTTCCAAGGCAAGAGCAGCATTGTTGAAGGAGAATCTCAAAGGAGGACTAATCTCAAAGAGCAGTGATGTCTTTTTGCTTTAAGTACAGGAGAGAGCATGGAGCAAGATTGATTGTCAGGTTTAAATGTAGTCAGGGGGAGATGAAAAGGAAGTGAGCTGCTTAAGAGTTGAAGGCAAAGACCTTAAGACAGGAATCAATGGAGATTAGAGCTTTTGTTTCATAGCTGTATCTACTTTCATGTATACACATTCCTGATGAAGACAGACAGCATGGTTACTTAGTGACTTGAAAGTAGCTAATTTTCCTGTTAGTAGAAAAACACTGCTAGGTGTGCAAATATGAAAAAAAAAAACACTGCTAGGTGTGCAAATATGAAAATATCCACTGCTTTTAATTTACCGTGCTAATATGTCAGGTTTTTGTTTTTTTAATTTTATTACCAGTGTGAGCAATTAGCATCTAGGCCTCCAGGTCAGCTTGGTTTAATTATTATTCCAATTAATCCATACGATAAATATTCATTGAATGGCTCTCATATATGGGACACTACAATATTATGACACAGCAGTGAATCCAAAGATAAGAGTCCGTGTCTTCCTGATGCTTATGTACTAACAGATGAGATGAAATAAGTCAAATAATCAGGTAAAGAGTGAGGCACATCCAGAATCTATCAGAACATACAGAATAGGGTTTCTAATGTCTGTGGAATGAGGATGGGCCTTTCTGAGACTGAAGTATGAATCAGAGTTAATTATGGTGGGAAGGGGGGAGTAATTTGATTTACTTGGTACAAAAGCATTGAATTAAAAATTATAGTTCAGTTCAGACTGATTTCCTCAAGGATGGACTGGTTGGATCTCCTTGCAGTCCAAAGGACTCTCAAGAGTCTTCTCCACTTTTCCTAGTTCAAAAGTATCAGTTCTTCAGTGCTCAGCTTTCTTTATGGTCCAACTCTCACATCCATATATGACTACTGGAAAAGCCATAGCTTTGACTAGATGGACCTTTGTCGGCAAAGTAATGTCTCTGCTTTTTAACATGCTGTCTAGGTTTGTTACAGCTTTTCTTCCAAGGAGCAAACATTATGGTAGATACAGTTATAAATACTGTAATCTTGCACTTATGGAGCTTACAACTGGATAATAATGATAATACCTAAATTTATTGAATGTTTATTATATGCTAGTTATTAGAAGACTTCTTTGTATTAATTTTTTCAACCTTCATTACAATTTTGAAAACCTGTTATAGATGAAGCAAAGGAACAAGGATGTTAAGTGACTTTTCAGATCCCTGAAGTAGCAAGTGGCAGGCCTAGGATATGAACAGAAACTGCTGCTGCTGCTGCTGCTGCTAAGTCGCTTCAGTCGTGTCTGACCCTGTGCGACCCCACAGACGGCAGCCCACCAGGCTCCTCCATCCCTGGGATTCTCCAGGCAAGAACACTGGAGTGGGTTGCCATTTCCTTCTCCAATGTATGAAAGTGAAAAGTGAAAGTGAAGTTGCTCAGTCATGTCTGACTCTTAGTGACCCCATGGACTGCAGCCTACCAGGCTCCTCCGTCCATGGGATTTTCTAGGCAAAAGTACTGGAGTGGGGTGCCATTGCCTGTAGGACTCCACATCTTGCACACTCAGTAAATACATGACTCTAAGAGAAGATCAACAGACATAACTGCAAATATGCAATTAGCTCCAATGCCAGGAGTGATGAGTGTGGTAACAGAATCCCACACGGGAGCTCAGAAGAACATCTAGGGCATGGGTTTGGCCCCAGCTGAAGATCATTGCCTTCGTCTCTTCCTTCCAGCCTGCTTCCCTGATGGACTTTCTGTAGGCATGTTAGATGGCGCACAGTCTTCCCTGGAAGTGAGGTTGTTCTCTTTGAAAGAAGACCAGTGGCCTCTAGATGCCTGCCACAGTCTGCAGATACAAAAAAAGTTGTGAGTTGCAAACATATGTGTCTCTTAATGGAAGTCCATTCCTCTTCCTACACAAGAGTGGGTTGCCAAAGCTCCTGCCAGCTGGACCCAAACTGTTCTTACCAAGTATTTATGAATCTGTGGGAAAGCTTGAGCATCACTGGTTGACATCTCAAAGTGATGCTGTAGTGGAGCCTGTGTTGCTAAAGTGTAAACACGCTTGCATCATAATGACTAAAAATGTGACTTTGACTACCAAGGACAATGGAGGGATCTTCTAATATTATTTTCAATTATACTGAAATGTTTCACCAATCACCATCCTTAAATACTTTTTGTATCTAGAAATATAGGTTATTTGGTGAAACTTAATCTCATTGGAAAGCTTTGATGCTCTGTACCAAATTAAAACTAATTTAACTAAAGCATCTATGCTCTACATTAATATTAAGCAATTACATTAAATGGAAGCACTGTGAATATGTTAATTGCTTTCATTAAAAAACTGATTTCCTTAATTACTTTCTAAGCAAATATTCTCTCCTAAGCTATTTAAGCATCTGCGGTGCTCAAATTCAATAGGTATTGGGGGTTTCAATTTTATTAAATATGTATTTAAAAAAATCTATTTTGCTTTGAAAGTTTAAAAATGTATTTACAAAACCAGAATTGGACATGATTTTAGGAGACTTTTGATTTGAATAATGATATACATTTTATCTTATACATTTTATTCACAAAAGATTCTCTCTCATTTTTTATCCTGTAATATCTAAGGCTTCTGAGAATACTCACTCTCTCTCTTCCAAAGATAAAGTCTCTCTTGTTTCAGTATCAGCGTTGACTGTTGCTCGGATCTCCATGGGTTCAACCTTGCTAAGACCTAAGGAGAAGGAAGGCTTAGGAGGGGTGGATGAATAGATAAAGAAGATGTGATATATGTATATATTTGTCTGAAAATGAGAGGATCTTCTCTTAGGCTCATAACGTTGGTCTGATCAAGGAGTACCACAAATGAGCTGGGATTTCATACCAGCTTTGCCGTATGGAGACTTTGAGTCAAACTAAATTAATTTAAAGAAAATGGGAGAATGTAATATGTCTTGTACTTGTGAGTTTCAGGACTGAAACTGATACACACTATGTTATATGAATTAATTCGAAGTTTCATAGTTTCTTTATTTTCTTTTTGGGAATCGCAGCATGCCAGGCCTCCCTGTCCATCATCAACTCCCGGAGTTCACTCAAACTCATGTCCACCGATTCGGTGATGCCGCCATCCAGCCATCTCATCCTCTGTCGTCCCCTTCTCCTCCTGCCTCCAATCCCTCCCAGCATCAGAGTCTTTTCCAATGAGTCAACTTTTTGCATGAGGGGGCCAAAGTACTGGAGTTTCAGCTTTAGCATCATACCTTCCAAAGAAATCCCAGGGCTGATCTCCTTCAGAATAGACTGGTTGGATCTCCTTGCAGTCCAAGGGACTCTCAAGAGTCTTCTCCAACACCACAGTTCAAAAGCATCAATTCTTCGGTGCTCAGCTTTCTTCACAGTCCAACTCTCACATCTATACAGGAAAAACTATAGCCTTGACTAGACAGACCTTTGTTGGCAAAGTAATATCTCTGTTTTTGAATATGCTATCTAGGTTGGTCATAACTTTCCTTCCAAGGAGTAAGCATCTTTTAATTTCATGGCTGCAGTCACCATGTGCAGTGATTTTGGAGTCCCTAAAAATAAAGTCTGACACTGTTTCCACTGTTTCCCCATCTATTTCCCATGAAGTGATGGGACCAGATGCCATAATCTTTGTCTTCTGAATGTTGAACTTTAAGCCAACTTTTTCACTCTCCTCTTTCACTTTCATCAAGAGGCTTTTGAGTTCCTCTTCACTTTCTGCCATAAGGGTGGTGTCATCTGCATATCTGAGGTTATTGATATTTCTCCCAGCAATCTTGATTCCAGCTTGTGCTTCTTCCACCCCAGCGTTTCTCATGATGTACTCTGCATATAAGTTAAATAAGCAGGGTGACAATATACAGCCTTGACGTACTCCTTTTCCTATTCGGAACCAGTAGTATAATTTAAACATCAGTTTTTGCTGGACTGGGGACAATGACTGGAAAGCTGGCACTTTCAAATGGAATGTGATGTCCCAGAACCTTTCTTATCAATTTTGCTAAAGACACGTCTTCCCTTGGCTGTCAGCGTTCATCCCTTTCAGGTAAGAGGTGGGCTAGGTTCACTGTGACCTTTTAGGGCTGTGTGTGTGTGTGTATGTGTGTATGTGTGTGTGTGTAACTTAAGTAGTGTTTATTGTAGAATAATCGACTCTGGGAAGCAATTTCAAAACTGGTGACAGTTTACCTTTTCTTTTTTTCTTTCTGTCTGTTGTACCTGACAGTTTCTTTGAGTTAATTATTTGCAGTACCAGAAAATTAAAATGGTGCATGCAAGAAGTTCATTGGTGTATCAGCTTTCTAGTTTGTTCTTTGACCAAGTTTCACTGGATGTATTTGATAAATATTCTGTACAGTGTGTGGTTTGGGATTGGAGCCATTTTCAACTTCATTATATAGATGGAAGTGTAGGTCCTGGTTTTTGTTCATTTAAATGGGCTTCCATAGTTTTAAGAATAAATGTTTATTCTGCTGCTATTTCAGCAAAGTAAGTGTGTGTGTTGAGAGAGAGAGAGAGGGTGAGAGAAAGAGAGTACCACCATAGATTCAGTTATTTTCAAACAAGTACTTTCACCCCCCACCAACTCCATTTTCCCTTTCTTGAGAGCAGCCAAAGGCAAAGTAACAATGTGAATTTAGTTTATAAAATTCTGCTTCTCTCATTTCTCATACTTTGGTTTTGTTCTCATATCTGGTTATTTGTCCTGTGCGTCATTTCCTCGTCTTCTGAATCCGAGTCAGGGTTAGCTAACAGTGCTCGGCCAACACTCCTAATTAGTTTTCTACTATATTTGAACTCTACCTCTCAGATGAACAAAGCTCTCTCTCATTGATAGCAGTTGAATAGCGAATGGTACTAATGAGATTGAGTTAGATTTCTACTGTCACCTTAATTTTAGTACCTATTAAAAAAAAAAAAAAAAAGATGAAGAGTTTCTAAAAAGGGACCGAAGGCTGCATGTTGAAGCTCTATGAGCTGCTTATCCCTAAGGCTGAGATTGTTTAATTCATTTCACTTAGGTCAGACAGAATACTGGAATTTTAACCTAGGTCTCTCTTATTTGTAATACATTACATTAGATCCTGTGTGAGGTATTTTCTTCTGTTACTATCATGGGATGTCACGAACTATATTATTGAAACTTACCCCATGGGCGTAACTGTCTGTAGAATAATAATGTTACTGCACTTCAATCTCTGGATTAACTTAATATACGAATGATAAATTCTCACAGTTTAGCCATTATTTTAAACAGAAATTACCTTGCAAAATTGTCCAAAACTTTGATTAAAACAAGCACAATGAAATAGATTTTATACAAATAAAAGCTCAGAGCTCAAAAAGAATGACACATGATCAAAGCATGTATGAAATTTCTGTTAGCAACTTTAGTACATATATCCATCCAAACTTTTACTTTTTAAAAAACCCACCTCCTTTTCTCCCAGTTAACATCCAGGTATTGAATAATGCTACTGCTGCTAAGTCGCTTCACTCGTGTCCGACTCTGTGCGACTCCATAGACGGCAGCCCACCAGACTCCCCCGTCCCTGGGATTCTCCAGGCAAGAACACTGGAGTGGGTTGCCATTTCCTTCTCCAATGCGTGAAAGTGAAAAGTGAAAGTGAAGTCGCTCAGTTGTGTCTGACTCTCAGCGACCCCATGGATTGCAGCCTACCAGGCTCCTCCATGCATGGGATTTTCCAGGCAAGAGTACTGGAGTGGGGTGCCATTGCCTTCTCTGTGAATAATGCTAACCAGATGTAACTTAGTGATCTCCATGACTGTTTGTCCAACAATTTGAATGTAGGGTAAAATCAAATGCAAAATTACAGATTCACTTTAATTACTTACCGATCTTTTAATGATTGGTGACTGGAAAGATCCAAATACACAGACATTTTTAAGACCTTCGAATAACTTATGATAAGTGCTGCTGTCAGTACTTTAGAGGGAACTGTGTTTCTTCCTAGTCAGTGAGTTGACCTGGTATTCTAATCGTCTCAACTGGAACAGTGAGATACAGGAAATATTTTTCTTGGTTTAAATGTAAAGACTTTTAAAAATTTCCAAATTATATTGGTTACAACTTTTTTTTGGTACAAATACAACTTTATTAAACACATTTTTTTTTGTAGAGACTTGGCCTAATAAATCAAAATTTAAAAAGCAGTCAGCCATATGTTTCAAACCAGTTGCCCTGATTATCAATATGTGGCTTTTAAAGTTCTGAACAGAGTTGAGATGCGTTCCTGTGACTGATGGACTGTTCTCATGGACTTGAGCTCATTCAAATCATGCTCCTAAATAAGCTTCCAGTTATAACAGAGGCACATGCAGAAGAGAAGGGATTTCACATTCAATCAGGGTACAGGAAGAGAAAATTCTTCCTGTATAATGGAAATGATAACCTTGAAATACTTGAGCACTCATCCTTGAGAAAAGCAGAAAGACCCAATCTCATAAGATGATGAGCCCGTGGAGCCCAGAATCATAGAGGGGATTTAATTTCATGGCACCAGACAGAAGAGTATCAAATGGTCACTCCAAACTCTAGATAGCCTTTAATCATCCTCATTTTATATGTAAATTCATACCTAAGTCTTCTTTACATGCGCGGACAGACCTTAAATACAGGTAATTTGTAGCACAACTTCTTTACAAAATATTTAAACAAAATTTCTAAAATTATTCGTGGTTTTATCCTATTGCACAGTTAGATTCCATTTCCCTTACAAAATACATGTCAAGTTGAAAGGTGTGAAATTGTTTTTTAAGCTGGTACTATAAATTGTATGGCAGAAATAAATATAAGGTCACTTTCCCTGGTCATAGCAATGTTCAGGTAGCAAGTTACCTTTTTGAAAGCTCCTTTTTAGATGCTGCATGGAAACTGACTATCTCTCTGCATCAAGACCCAAGGCGCGTATATAGTATTGGTGAATTCCCGATACAGTCAGTAATTTCCATATAGGTCAGGGGAATATAGTAGAATACATACTACACGTGGAGATGGAACCAGATTGGAGTCCTAGCTTTGTTAATTTCTAATTAAAAATTATCAAGCTATATTGAGTATACATGAAAGTTATGATTTTACCTGAAAAATAAAATAATGCACACCATAAAGTGTTGTACTGTGAATGCACTGAGGTGAGGTATTATACACAATTGTAGGGTAGGCAAGGTAGGGAACCCCTTTCCTTCACTCACACAGAAGAGAAGCCCTCTTCAGTTCAGTTCAGTTCAGTTGCTCAGTCGTGTCCAGCTCTTTGCTACCCCATGGACTGCAGCACACCAGGCTTCCCTGTCCATCACCAACTACCGGAGTTTACTCTGACTGCCTCCATTGAGTCGGTGATGCCATCCAACCATCTCATCCTCTGTCGTCCCCTTCTCCTCTTGCCTTCAATCTTTCCCAGCATCAGGGTCTTTTCAAATGAGTCTTCACATCAGGTGGCCAAAGTTTTGGAGTTTCAGCTTCAGCATCAGTCCTTCCAATGAATATTCAGAACTGGTTTCCTTTAGGATGGACTTGTTGGATTTCCTTGCAGTCCAAGGGGCTTTCAAGAGTCTTTTCCAACACCACATTTCAAAAGCATCAATTCTTCGGTGCTCAGCTTTCTTTATAGTCCAACTTTCATATCCATACATGACTACTGGAAAAATCATAGCCTTGACTAAATGGACCTTTGTTGGAAAAGTAATGTCTCTGCTTTTTAATACGCTGTTTAAGTTGGTCATAACTTTTCTTCCAAGGAGTAAGCATCTTTTAATTTCATGGCTATAGTCACCATCTGCAGTGATTTTGGAGCCCCCCAAAATAAAGTCTGTTTCCACTGTTTACCCATCTATTTCCCATGAAGTGATGGGACCAGATGCCATGACCTTAGTTTTCTGAATGTTGAGCTTTAAGCCAACTTTTTCACTCTCCTTTTTCACTTTCATCAAGAGGCTCATTAGTTCTTCACTTTCTTCCATAAGGGTGGTGTCATCTACATATCTGAGGTTATTGATATTTCTCCTGGCAGTCTTGATTCCAGCTTGTGCTTCATCCATCCTGGCATTTCTCATGATGTACTCTGCATAGAAGTTAAATAATAAACAGGGTGACAATATACAGCCTTGACGTACTCCTTTCCCTATTTGGAACCAGTCTGTTGTTCCATGTCCAGTTCTAACTGTTGCTTCCTGACCTGCATACAGATTTCTCAAGAGGCAGGTCAGGTGGTCTGGTATTCTCATCTCTTTCAGAATTTTCCACAGTTTATGGTGATCCACACAGTCAAAGGCTTTGGTATAGTCAGTAAAGCAGAAATAGATGATTTTCTGAAACTCTCTTGCTTTTTCGATGATCCAGTGGATGTTGGCAATTTGATCTCTGGTTCACAGTTCACATACTGTTGAAGCCTGACTTGGAGAATATTGAGCATTACTTTGCTAGCGTGTGAGATGAGTGCAATTGTGTGGTAGTTTGAACATTCTTTGGCATTGCCTTTCTTTGGGATTGGAAGAAAACCCGACCTTTTCCAGTCCTGTGTCCACTGCTGAGTTTTCCAAATTTGCTGGCATATTGAGTGCAGCACTTTCACAGCATCATCTTTTAGGATTTGAAACAGCTCAAAATAGGATTTGAAATAGCTCAAGCCCTCTTAGCCTTGATTAAATTTGAGGACACAGATTGGATCACATTTGCCAGTGAGTAACTCTGTGTTAGAATGCCTGTACCAAGGTGTGACCGTTTCCATCTCTGCAGCTGCACTGACAAAAGCCCGTCACCGGATGTTTTTATCTAGTGCGTTGGCAGAGAACATAGCGCTTTTGGCTTTGCAAGGACTCAGGCCAGGTTTCTCTGTCACGGGCCCCTATGTGCTCCTTTCAGTCAGAAAATCACACCTCTTCCAAGCATGGAGGCTGTTTGGATTGTTCTGTTTTAGTTAAAAATAAATTAGACCTAAAGAATTGAGGATAAAATGTGACCACTCCAGATGATTCAAGTTTTCTACAATGAAGTCAGCCAGCCCAAACTCACCTAAAAATAGCCCATGTGCCTTGGTCTCCTAGGCACTTCAGGCAGTGTTTTTTCTTTTGTACATAAATATGCTTTGTGGATGTTGTAGAGAGAGGCAATTCTGGATTCCTGGATCTCTCCCCACTGGCTCAATACCTTTGTATTACATTGAGTAAAGTCTTAATTCTTCCATTAATATCAACACATGTGATGGTGGGTTGCTTTATGTATTTTTGCTACTATTTGTGATTAATATGACAGTTTTATCCTTAATTTCCTGGTATGCTAGAAAAAAGGTCTGTTATTCAGTGGACTTTGTGCTAAACTATAGGACCTTTGGCTTTTATTAGTCCTTTGCCTGCTCCCTAGAAGTTTTAGGTTTCTCAGTGTTCCTTCCGGGTCTTCTCTGTTCACTTTCAGCATCATCTCATCCACTGGTATGACATAAATTACCATGTCTTCACTTTGTATGTTCAAATTTGTATTAACCTATTATTCTATCATCATTTCCTCTTTGAGATCCAGTTTTGTGTTTCTCTCTGACTATTGATGTATCTACTGGATTTTCCACAGGCATCTTAACATGGCTAAAACCAAATTCCTTTTTTATTATCCAGTATGTATTTATCTTCCTGTTTCAGTGAAATCTATTAATAGGTTTATCTCGTTTCTGACAGTCTGTTCTGTCCCAATCCATCTCACTCCATTCTGTTTCATTCTGTGTGTTCTTCACCCATTCTCTTCTGTTCCCTCTTCTTCACTTTGACGTTCATCCAGTTGTAAAATTTCACTTAATTCTGTCTCTGAGTAGAGCCACTGCTCTGTTTGACTATCACTGCCTTACTTCAGATTCTCAACAAATGCTGCTGCTGTTCAGTCGCTCAGTTGTGTCCGACTCTTTGCGACACCAAGGACTGTAGCCCACAGGCTGCCCTGTCCTTCACATCTCCTGGAGCTTGCTCACACTCACGTCCTTTGAGTCAGTGATGCCATCCAACCATCTCGTCCTCTGACACCCGCTTCTCCAGTGAGCCAGCTCCTCGCATCAGGTGGCCAAAGTATTGCAACTTCAGCTTTAGCATCAGTCCTTCCAGTGAATATTCAGGACTGCTTTCCATTAGGGTTGACTGGTTTGATCTCCTTGCAGTCCAAGGGACTCTCAAGAGTCTTTTCCAACACCACAGTTCGAAGGCATCAATTCTTCTGCACTCAGCTTTCTTTATGGTCCAACTCTCACATCCACACATGACTACTGGAAAAACCATAGCTTTGCCTATATGGACATTTGTTGGCAAAGTTATGTCTCTGCTTTTGAATATGCTGTCTAGGTTTGTCATAGAATATGCTGTCTAGGTTTCCTTCTTCCAAGGAGCAAGCATCTTTTAATTTCATGGCTGCAGTCACCACCTGCAGTGATTTGGGAGCCCAAGAAAGTAAAGTCTGTCACTATTTCCATAGCTATTTGCCATGAAGTGATGGGAGTGGCTGCAATGAACTTTGTTTTTTGGATGTTGAGTTTTATGCCAGCCTTTTCACTTTCCTCTTTCAGTATCATCAAGAGGCTCTTCAGTTCCTCTTCACATTCTGCCATAAGGGTGGTGTCATCTGAATGATCTTGTCTATTTCAAGAAACTACTTCCTGCCTCTCCTCTCCTCCCATTCCATGTTTTCCTCCATTTTGCTCCCAGTTATTTTTCTAGAGCAGAAAGCAAAAGTGTTAATGTCTTGCTTAAAATCTCTGCTTGCTTCCCATACTCTACTCAATGAAGTCTCAATTATTTATCATCTTACACATGGCGTGTAAGTGTCTGTTGCCTACCCAGTCCTCTGGCCTCTTGGCCACGGTATTTATCTCTTTGACTGATGGCTCAGAACATGCCATTCCCAAAGGCTAGTAAATTTTCACTGATTATTCCTTTCCATCTGGACCTTCCCCTTCTTCATCTGGCAGTTTCTATTCATCACTGAAGACTCAGGTTAATTTTTCCCATTGTGAAGCTCTTTCATATTATTCCCTAGTTAGTCACTAGGATCTTTAAACCTATATTGCTGTATTAAACTTGTATTGTGACATTAATCAGCTACATAGCAAAAGAAAAGGAGATATTTATTTGTTGCTGGATTGGTTGAATAGCAAAGAATTTTGCCATCAATATTTTTTACATTGCTAATTTTAAAATCCTTTTATCCCTAATCCCCACTCCTCATCTCAGCCCCCTAGCTACCCTGCAGATCCAATGCTCTCTACAGCAACTTTTTTAAAAGGTCAAATAGGTCATATGTAGATATGTTTTAAAGACTGAAAATAAAGATTAAGAAATATTTTAAAAAGGTAAGAAATAATTCAAGAGAATTTATTTTCTTCAGCATTAATTCAATGTGTCAGTTGAAAAAAAAATATTTTCTTCGTCTATATTGAGATATAATTGACATACTGTGTAAGTTTAAGGTGTACAGCATAATGACAGATGTTTTCCTCATGAACTGGTTACCAAAATAAGGTTACCTCACATAATTACTGTATAAGGGATGGGGAGGGTAAGAACTTTCAGGATTTACTCTCTTAGCAGTTTTCAAGTATATAAAAATAGTACTGTAAACTACAGACATCATGATGCACTTATTTGTGTTATAACTGGAAGTTTGTTCTTTTTTACCAGTATCTCCCCGTTTTCCCCAACCCCCAGCTGTTAGCAGCCCCCATTCTATTCTGTTTCCATGAGCTCAGCTTTTGTAGATTTCACACATAAATGACATCAACAGTATTTGTCTTTTTCTCTCTGACTTTTTAAACTTAGTATTAATGCCATTTTAAATGCTTTTGGTGTCATAATTTACCTATTTTTATGCTGTGTATTCACTAACAACCTGTTGTAGCTATAGTTATTTTCAATACTTTTGTCCTTTAAACATTTTACTGGTGTTAACTGGTTAACACAGCACCGTATTGTAGCATTGGAGTGTTCTGGATTTGACTGCACACTAAGCTTTAGAAGTGTGTGGTCCTTTTTCCTGTTGCTAATTAGGACCCTCGTTTCAGCTGGAAGCACTCCTTGTGATGTGCTGTGATGTGATGACTTCCCTCAGCTTTTGTTTGTTTGGGGCAGTCTTTCTCTCTCCTTCGTTTCTGAAGGACAGCTTTGCTGTGGAGGATATTCTTGTTTTGGCTTTTTTGTTTTTCTTTCAGCATTTCAAATTCTTCATAAGATAAATTGGTGATCTCCATGTCTTCAGGGTCAGTTACTTGAAATTTTTTTTTTCTTTGCTAGTGTCTCATTTCATTGATTTTTTCTTGTTCCTTGAATTCTGGTCATTGTTGTCTTCACATTTCAAAGAGCCATCATCTGCTGCAGTCTTCACTGCCTGACTTCGGAAGATTCTGAGGCTTTCTCGGTCCTTCTGCGGCTGTACCTGCTCTGTATGTCTTTCCTGCTCTTGTGGCAAAATCCTTAGGCTGGTCTGTCATCTCTCCATCCTGTGGAGCCTGGTCATGTGTTGGAGAACCTCGCTTTTGCTTCCCCGAGGGCCATCTCTCCCAGGACTGCTGAATCAGGCCAGCTTTCTATGGTACTCAGCTGCCACGGAAAGGAAAGGCCACCTGGGCTGCCCTTGGGAATGCATGCTGGGAGTTGGCCACCCAGCAGAGGGGGCTGTGGATGAGATCAGTGAAGCGCTGGTTACCCCTGAGTCTGCATGGACGAGGTGTCCCCCGTGGTCCCTGGGCAGGCCGGCTGATGGAGTCTCTGATGCAGTTTGTAGGAGCCCTGTCCTCCTAATGCACCCCACTCTGAGCCGAGGCTGCTGCTCTCCCAGCTGCCAGGGCCCCCCAGTTGCACAGCTCCTGACTTAGTGCTCTGATGTGGGGGGAGAGAAGTGGGTTTCTTTGGCAGTGTCCTGCACGGTTCGGGAGGCTGGGGATTCACCCATCGGCTCTCACTTTTCCCCATGCGAGAAATCACGGGCCCAGAAGTCCTCCCCTGGCACAGAGCTCTGCCGCCTGAGGTAGAAATGATGCTGTGAAGTCACACGGTTCTTCTTAGCCTCTCCACTGCAGCCTGTGTGGGATTTTTGGATTCTTTTGTCCTCTCCTGAACAGTATGCTCAAATGTCTCTGCTGGACTTGTGGACATCCACAAAGGCTCCCTGGTCCCTGGGTGATGTCTAATTCAGTGTCCTTCCAGGGTGCTTGGATCACAGCTGAGGAGCTGGAGCCGGTTCCTGGGCCACATCTAGGGCCACAGAGGACCTCGGTGAGGTCTCTACTCCTATTACATGGAGCACAGTGGGGGAGCCTCCTCCCAGGTTCCCTGGCCTGTGGTGCTGGTGACAGAGCCAGCGCCAGATGGTGCCGTAGTCGAGTCCTCAGGGGTGTAGGGCTGTTTCCAGATCTAGAGTCAAGACCATGGCCATTGAGTCCACCACCTGGGTGCAAGCTTGCCTTTCCTTGCCCACCTTTCCCAAAGGGCTCTGCTCCTTCTTTCTTGTTTAGTTCTTAAGTCTTGTCAGACTCTTTGCAACCCCGTGGACTGTAGCCTGCCAGGCTCCTCTGTCCGTGGGAGTCTCCAGGCAAGAGTACTGGAGTGGGCTGCCATTTCCTCCTTCACTCCTTTTTAGACTGTGCCAGTTTCCTACCTGGATCCCACAAAGGCACTTTCGTTCATGGACGGATGCCGAATTATTGTTAGTTTGGGGAGGGGGCATCTTTTTCAGTCGTTTTATTGACATCTCTTCCCAAAAATATCATTTGTTTTTTGTAATGTGTTTGTGGAATGACTATTAAGTATCACTATTATGTCTATAGGAAGTCATGTAATCAATTTAGTATGTAAAGATAAAGTAATATAACCTCAAAATCAGTTTTTTAAATTCTAAATTGTGATCATTTTCACAATTATGAGTTCACATTTTTGATGTTTTACTATACATTATTGCTGAGTAACACTGCATAGACTTGAAGCCAGAAGTCATAAGTTTGTTGTCTAAATTGGTATCCAAAGCTGTTCAGTAACATATTGAAATGGACAGAGTGCTCAATGATTATTTTTAATATATGTGTGTATGAATGAAAAATTAAATGGAAGAATGGGTTCCTAGGATCTGTCTTGGGAGGTAAAAGACAACAGGCAACTAAGTTGAATTCTCTACTTTGACAGGGGCTAACTAAACAACTGGTATATTGCCAGACAGTGATTTAAGCTATGGTCATGCTGCAAGAAGCATCTGTTTTATAAATAAATGAAACATCTTGTTCAGATGGCTAAGAGGTATCTTCAGTTCAGAACTGACCAGTCTTTGGTGAAATACTTCTAATTAATCTAATTGATTAATTAAGTCCATGCTTGAGGGATGTTTTTCAACCAAAGCCTCCTAATTGTTTATCAATGGGTGTGATTCACATTCAGCTTTATCTGGGCACTTCTTCTTGAGCTCCTTAAAGATAGCCAAAGAGAGAAGAAAAAATATTTTAGAAACTCTTTAGAATGGACTTTAGTCATGGGTAGAACAGCAGCTGGGAGATCACAGCACTTGCTAGAATAGAATACAGTTTGTTTCCGTTCTTTTATTCCTTCTTTTTTTTTTGGCTTGAGAACACTGTGCCTCATTCATATGTAATTCTGAAAGACCTCCTGATCATTTAGCTGTCCCTGGAGCTCTCTAATGTGTGTTGGCCCTGCTCTTGCTATTCATCTCACCTACTCTCCTTTACATCCTCAAAGATACCTCTTCCCTTTCCATATTTTCATCTCATATATATGTGTATATATACATATTATATATGTATTTTAAATAATACTTGTTTGGCTGTGTCAAGTCTCACTTGTGGCATGTGGGATATAGTTCCCTGACCTAGGATTGAACCCTGGCCCCTAGCATTGGGAGTGCATAGTCTCAGCCACTGGACCAACAGGGAAGTCTCATCTCATTGTGTATTTTGCAAATTAGCAATTTATATGTTTAAAATTGAAAATAGCAAGCACTAGGTAAATAATATATCATGTTAGAAGTGTTGCATTCAAGTATACCACTGGAATGTAGTCACTAAAATTCTCTTTGCAACTGGAAATCGAGATGATTATATATAAGAATATACTTGATATGCCATTATAAGAAAAAATTATGTTGCTGAAAAATAGCCCAACATAGACTTTGGCTTTGGGGACATAACACAGCAGATGGTCCCTTCAGCGTCCAGTTTGTGAATCAAAGTACCAGAGGGCCTTGCTTCTTGGCCCAGTAGAGAATTAGCTGTGGTGAAGTTGCTCAGTCGTGTCCGACTCTTTGCAACTCCATGGGCTGTAGCCTGCCAGGCTCCTCCAACCATGGGATTTTCCAGGCAAGAATACTGGAGTGGGTTGCCATTTCCTCCTCCAGGGACTCTTCCGGACCCAGGGATCGAACCCAGGTCTCCTGCACTGTGGGCAGACTGTACCATCTGAGCCATCAGGGAAGCTCATTAGGTGTGGATAGGTTTCTAATTTAATAGGCTTATCAGAATTGGTAGTGATTTAAATGTAGTGATTTTTATTTTCAGAGAAGGCAATGGCACCCAACTCCAGTACTCTTGCCTGGAAAATCCCATGGACGAATGAGCCTGATAGGCTGCAGTCCATGGGGTTGCTAAGAGTCGGACACAACTGAACAACTTCACTTTCACTTTCATGCATTGGAGAAGGAAATGGCAACTCACTCCAGTGTTCTTGCCTGGAGAATCCCAGGGACGGGGGAGCCTGGTGGGCTGCCGTCTATGGGGTCGCACAGAGTCAGACATGACTGAAGTGACTTAGCAGCAGCAGCAGCTGCAACTTTTTAAAGTTGACTTTTACCTTATTAGGGTATCTACTTTATCAGAATTAGAACCGATTGCTCAGTTTCTCAGTCATGACCGACTCTTTCTGGCCCCATGGATTGTAGCCTGCAAGTCTTCTCTGTCCGTGGGGTTCTCTAGGGAAGGATACTAGAGTGGGTGGTCATTTCCTAGTCCAGGAAATCTTCCCAACTCAGGGATCGAACCCGTGTCTCCTGGTTCTCCTGCATTGCAGGCAGATTCTTTACCACTAAGCCATTGGGAAAGCCCCATAGAACCACTGTGTTTGCTTTTAGTTAATTGGTGAGAAAATCATCTAAGGGTTTTCTTAAAACATGTATCTAGGACTTCCCTGGTGATCCAGTGGTTAAGACTCCCATGTTTCCACTGCAGAAGGCAAGGGTTCAATCCCTGGTCAGGGATCTAAGAGCCCACATCTAAGTGGGATCTAAGGCCCCGCTGCTAAGCTGCTAAGTCACTTCAGTCGTGTTCAACTGTGTGTGACCCCATAGATGGCAGCCCACCAGGCTCCCCATCCCTGGGACTCTCCAGGCAAGAACACTGGAGTGGGTTGCCATTTCCTTCTCCAATGCATGAAAGTGAAAAGTGAGAGTGAAGTCACTCAGTCATGTCTGACTCTTTGCGACCCCATGGACTGCAGCCTACCAGGCACCTCCGTCCATGGGATTTTCCAGGCAAGAGTACTGGAGTGGGGTGCAATTGCCTTCTCCGCTAAGGCCCTGAATTATGGCCAAAAAAAAAAAAAAAAAACTGAAACAAAACCTACAAGAAAAATGTATCTAGAAAAGAATGTATTAGCATAACTGAGTGTCCAGCACTGTGTGAGAAGTCATAGAAGTTACTAAAGAAATAGTTGCTGTGTCTTGATATAGATTATAGATTATAATTTAGTTGGGAAGAAAAGATGTATACCTTGAAAAATTAGAAGTAAACTCCAGGGTATGTTTTTAACCTTCTGGTTTATATTTCAGGAGTCATAATTCCAATCCTGATCTCAAAACCATGATTCAGTTCTGTGAGTCCTGCTGACCACAGTATATCACTTCCCGGCTGTACTAGCCTTCCATGGCTGACAGTGCACAGTGGAGCAAGTGGCCTCCTCTCCTTAAAAACTCCTTATCAACTGCCCTTTCCATTAGCAATAAGTTATTTTTTTTTTAAGGTGACGAAACATTTTAATATACTTTACCTCTTACTTTCTTCTCTTCTCAGCAAGAGTGGCATTTTTTACTCTTAAAAAAATAAAACCACAACAGTTTTCTCTTGTCAAATCTTGTGGCTGAGGCTATCTCTTGCGTGTTTATTACACCCCAATCTAGATCTACTGAACTCAGTCACATGTAAGTCATTTAGTTCATGGTTTGGCACCTGCTAAATGCTGTCAAGTTTTTGGCTATTATTGGTATATTATCATCATCAGTATTATCATTCATTATTGCTATTACTGCAGATTGCCTTAGAGCAAAGCAAATGCACATAATAAAATCTTTTCATCTTCCTGTGTTTTTAAAAATGTGGAGTATTAGGTTTAATCCTAAAACTTATCAGTCTTTCTCCTTCATTCTTTATAATAAATCACTATTAATCATTTGTCAAGCTTTGTCAAATTTTTGTATCCATTTTCTCCTCTCTGTGTACCACATTCCTTAGTTTAAATATTCATTTCATTTCACTTGGAATTTGCTGTAGACTCTCAATTCTCTTTGCTGCATAATTCATTTTATGTCTGGTGACCAGATAATCTTTTAAAGCATAGTTTCATTTATATGAAGTAATATAATGTTCTCAAAAAATTTCAACAGTTTCCTTGCCTACTGAACACGCTTCACAGCCTTTAACCTAACACTGGTGTCCTTAATATT
The DNA here is from genome assembly GCF_002263795.3 of Bos taurus. Classification (NCBI taxonomy): domain Eukaryota; kingdom Metazoa; phylum Chordata; class Mammalia; order Artiodactyla; family Bovidae; genus Bos; species Bos taurus. The sequence continues at coordinate 17,853,683 of NC_037354.1, forward strand.
CTGCCTCTGGCGATGTCTCTTTATCACCTACCATCTCCTCCTGTAGTGCGGCATATCAGAGTAGTAGTTAATTCTCATTCATTCAACAAGTGTGCAGCAAAGACTCCCAGCAGCGGGTTTCATTCTGAGTGTGCTGATACAATGTGAGTCAGAAAGACTCAGGATCACTGCTTCACCACTCACATCGCTTTGTTCACAGCATCTCTGCTTCCACCTCTGAGACATTTTTGTTCTAATTTATCCCCATCTTATTTGATGGATTTGAAATAGATATTCGCCGTCTAATTTACAAAGCATCCTGGTCATTCTGACCGAGAACTCCGTTTTCTCTCTTGTGCCCACTGTATACATCTTTTTCATCACACTCAGCACTTCTACTGTTGGTCTGCCTTCCTTTCAGTGCATGAAGATTCCTTGAACCCTGGACAAGTAACACTGAAGATTGAATGTTTCTTCTAAAAGCAGGGCTACTCTCTTCCACTATATGCACCTTTCACAGTTTTCCATCCTATATGTGGGACCAGCTACTGCAAAGTCTGCTGCTTTGGAAACTTATGGTTATAAGATTCAGTGTAGAAACTGCTGGCAACCAGAGTCCCAGGCTGGCATAAGTGGGCATTCTACACTATTATATTTTTTCCTGTGAATTTTGAATTTTTTCCTTACTTAATTTTCTCCAAGTAGCAGACTGCCAAAGGGCTGCAAAGAGGTAAAGATCAGCAGTTGCTGAAATTTGTAAGCCGAGGACATTATATTGCTTGAAATATCCATATAATTGAAGGAAAAGTGGTCTTTTAGCTTGGCTTATCTGTATAATAGAGCCAACTGTCCACTTCATGGAGCATGTGCAGGCACGGCTTATGTTGCAACCCTGTCTTAACCACTTACCCTTTCTATAATTTCAGCAGCACGAATATACTTCTTTATTCCTTCTCGTATCATATTACCACATAGTCACCAATTTGCTGAGGAAGTAGTTTCAAAAGAATCCTGATTTGCAGAGCCCAGATTTCCTCAGCTCAAGGTCGTGTATGTCCTAAAGTAAAAACAAAATCCGTTTCAAAGAGTAAACTCAGTGGAGCTGAGTGTACAGTTCAGGGAACTTTAATAGCTGTTTCATGGGGAACACAGACTGCCTCCTTCTGATTAAGTTTGTATATAATCTGGCCAGGAGGTGAGAAGCCCTGCCTCATCTTTATCTACTGTCCAAAGTGATTTAAAAGCAAATAGTCATTATGTGTCTCTGTTAGAGAATTCTGTCTATAAATATTATTATGTTTGAAATTATTTGTAGAGAATTCATGAGAATTCACTAGTCCAATAATATTTTATTGTTTAGAAAAGTTATCAGTAGTAAGATGAGATAATGATAATAGCCAGTTGTCATTTAAAGTTGATACCAGGTTTCTTTTTCAGCATGTGTGATTTGTCAAGGGCAGAGGTCTGTCTGTAGTATGTAAGTGTGCAGTCCCTGAAGATAGACAGTGGATTTGAGTCTGGTCTCTTAAGATTTCCTCCTTGTGTGGCCTTAAATGGTTCATTCACTTATCTTTTTTCTAAGCCTTCCCTCCCTCCATAGTAAAATAGGGATAATAATTCTACTTAGCTCAGAGTAAGTACTCTATAAATTTTTAGCTCATAGCATTTATTAAGAAGGCATTAACTATATTGAAGGAATGATGATATCTTTCAACATTCTTTGTGACCTTTATATCTGTCTGCTGATTTAATGCATCTTTCTGAATCAAAATATACAACCTATTTTTTTCCTTGTTCATCTGAGAGCAGCACCATTTGAATATACAGCTGGTACTGATTCTCCCAGGTAATCAGTGAACAGTAGTGGTCATCTAGTAATTAGAGGAGATGGTTAATTACCTGACATGAGGTTTGACTTTCATTGCCAAATAGCATTTTAAATGTATTTTTAATAGATGTTATGAGCAATCTTAAGTTCACAGAAAAATTTGAGTAGAAAGTAAAGAGTTCCCATAAATCCCTCTCCCACCAAAAGCATTTTTATTGACAGTGTAATTATAGAATGAAGGTTGCTTGCTGTCATGGAATCCAACATCTTTCTTGTTTATTTTCCTAAGTTAATAAATGTTATCGTATATGTCCTAGTTGAAAACATAAAAAAATATAGTATTAAGTTTAAGGCATACATTCAGGGTATTTGTATTTCAGAACAGTAAAAAATATTCATGAAATCTATAGAACATCTGAATCAGCAGGAAAAACAAGGTTTGAATCTTTGTGTATGTTGATGATACTCTGTTTATCAATGTGCTTGAGAACACAAATGGAAATCGTGGTTCAGATGACACAGTATCTATTTCTTTAATCTATGAGTTCTGAGCTAGATTAAAATACAAAATGTGACTCATTATAAATCAGTTTTCACTTTTCATAGAGAAAGTGAATCAGTAACTCTCATAGAATATATTGGATTAAGGGGAAAGTATATTACAAAAGAGAAAAGAAAAATGCCGACTGGCTATCCAAATATATTTACATATTAGCACAAGCAAAACTTCTCAATTAACCAACACATCTCTTCTGTTTCACTAGACCTTCCTCCCAGGACAAGCTCTTGCTTCTTAGACTACCAGTGAGTGCTGTAAGCTTTAGTGAGATAAAAAAGGCTAAAACCTAAACCCGGCCATTCCCCCTTGTTTCTAAGACTGCAGCTCAGCTTCTAGTTCTCTGCTCCGTACCAAATGTACCTGCCCTTTCCCTTGCGGTCATACTGCTCTGGCTGTTAGGGCCAACTCCCACTGCCCCCTGATCTCCTGTTAGTCTCTGCCCAGACAGCTGGCTCAGATGGTAAAGAATCTGTCTGCAATGTGGGAGACCTGGGTTTGACCTCCGGGTTGGAAAGATCCCCTGGAGAAGTGAATGGGTACCCACCCCAGTATTCTTTTTTTTTTTTTTTCACCCCAGTATTCTTGACTGGAGAATTCCATGGACAGAGGAGCCTGGCGGGCTGTAGTCCATGTGGTCTCAGAGAGTTAGACACGACTGAGCAACTGACACTGTGACTTTTTTCACTAAACCATTTTAGACTTTCAGCAGCACAAGTCTTAGTGGCAGTGTTTTGTGAACTTCAGTACCCAATCCCTCATGAAATTTGGCCTGAATCTGTCAGTGGATATTAGGATGGATTTCATTTTTAGAATGAGCACAACCATTGGTTACAAAACTTTTCCAGAGTGAGGCTTTTTAAAAGAATGTTCGAGGATTTCCAAGTTGAATTCTTTAATTGTTTTCTTTCCCTTTTATGGCTTTTGGCAGGGGAACTGCATTGCTCTAATATATAAATATTTTTTTCTAATTTTATTGTTTTGAGTTCCTTGAATATGGCCTATATAATTCTAGATTTTGTGTATTAATTTTGATTTTTCTCGTGGCACTAATGCACGTTTGTATGTGTGTGTGTATAGTATTGTCCCAGAAAAGAGAAAAAAAACTATTTTCACATAGAATATCCTTGTGTGCATTTGGCACACACACCCACACACAACATGTAATTGTATAGTCATTATGGTGAACGAGCAAGACTTTAGGACCCGGGTTCGATCCCTGGGTTGGGAAGATCGCTTGGAGGATGGCACAGCAACCCACTCCAGTATTTGTGCCTGGAAAACTCCATGGACAGAGAAGCCTGGTGGGTTACAGTCTATGGGGTCACAAAGAGTCGGACACGACTGAGCAACTAACACACACACAGAAAGTGAACTTACTTCTTCCTCTCACTGCGTTATTTCTTTAAATGTCTTCAATCAACTGTTTTTCTTCTTTCCCTTGAATTTCCATTCACATGACTTTCCTGATGATTCACATATACCAGAAATACACCCTGATCACTTTTAGATAGAAAGACTTATTTCAGTGACTGTGGAATCCAGCCCAGTGTAGAAATGAGTGCTGAAGACTCATACCAGATGAAAACTTCTCATCTCCTCCAGCTTGTTCTGCTTCAGACCTGAACCCCGTGGTAGGATGAGAAAGGCAGCTCCTTTCCTTAATTTCCCCAGTGGGCCTTTTCACACGCTTACACTCTCACAGAATTAGGAGGAGGAGAGAGGATGGAGGAGGGCTAAGGAGCAGGGAGGGTCTCACTGCTTGGCCTTTGCAGGACCTACTGGAGTTGACTCTGCCTGTGCACAGGATTAAAGCTCTCTCCTGTGGGTATTTTCGTGGTTTTTGTGAATATTCTGCTCTTGACCATCTGACCACAGGTCCTTCATCTCAGGCCTCGCCTCTAGTTCTGCTGGCAGCTTGGGGCTGTCCTGCAGTTTCTGCAACAGAATGTTCATTTCCAGTCTCTTTCTGCTGAGAATGTCTCATTTTTGCAAAGTCTCTTTTAGGCAGAACTTATTATTTTGTAAACAGGACAAACTAGTATCTACGCAGGTTCCACGTCTAGATGCTGAGGAGTAGACAGACAACTTAACTGCCCTTGTGAGGAGGACAGTGGCTCCTTAAGCTGGTCTTCCAGAGGCCACTTTAGTCAGTCTTCTGGTTTCAGACTGTTCCTTATGTGCAAGGTACCAGTTCTTAGTGTCACATCGGCTTTAGCGAACACATGTCATGAGCTCTCCAACAGGGCTTACTGAAGGTCTTTGTTTAAGCTAAGAGGAGAGGGAAGCAACCCTGACAACTTTCCAAAGAATTACTCTGATTTTCAATTCATAGCCCCTTCAACTGTAATGTATTTTCAGATTGGAGGAAGGGTTATAAAACAAACACGTTGCCAACAAGGTGGTCTTCAAGCCCTCTGTGGGCAGTCTAGTGCCTGACTTTGGGTTGTGGGGAGTGGTTTGCTGTTGTTTTGGGGCATCAGTGGAAATTGAGACAGAAATTGTTTAATTTAAATATTCTTTTACAATGGTGTTATTCACTTCCTTTTGTGTCTTATTTATTTTTTCCTACTCCATCTGTTAATTTCTAAGAGAGTCTTTAACTTTGCTCATGATTTCATATGTATATGTGTGTATATATGTGTATGTGTGTAATAAATATACTTTGTTTTCTCTCTCTCTCAAATGTCAGCAAAATGGTAATCATATAACCTACATGTTATCCTCTCTATTCATGGTTACATACAATTACTTTGTTAGTTGTTTCAGTAAATGTAACTTGCCTTGCATGCTAAATCGCTTCAGTCCTTTCTGACTCTTTGAGACCCCAGGGACTGTAGCCCGCCAGGCTCCTCTGTCCATGGGATTCTCCAGGCAGGAATACTGGAGTGGGTTGCCATGCCCTCCTCCAGGGGATCTTCCTAACCCAGGGATCAAACCTGTGTCTCTTATGTCTCCTGCATTAGCAGGTGGGTTCTTTAATCACTAATGCCACCTGGGAAGCCTTATGTTTCTTAAATCTTTTAAAATAAGCCCCAGGGTCTTTGAAGCAGAAACCTTGTCTTGCGTGACACTTGTGCTGTGAAAATTTGGAGGAAAAAATAGAGTGAATTATTCTTTAATAAAACTGTTACAGAATAAAAAAAAATTGTAGCTTAATGAACACAACATTAGCTTGGAGTTACTCTGCTGGAGTTCAGCCTCCCAATATTGCTGTTTAAGTTAATGTCAGTTCTGTAGGTTCTACAAGTCAGCTTCTCCTCTGGACCTTAATCCCATTTATAAATGAAGTGGTTTACTCAGACTGTCTCCAAAGTTTACTCACTTTTACAATTATGTTACTTTTCAAAAATAAAGTCTGTTTCAGAAAACAGAATAGCTCAAAATCCAAATTTTCTCATATTCAAAAAGGGACTCAGTTAAAGCATCATGCCAAGTCTCAGTCTTCAAAAGCTCTAATACATTTGTTTTCTTTTTGTTATTAGAGTATGTTTTCCATATGTTTGAATTTGCTTTTTACAGCTTAGATGATGAAATGACTCATCCCTGGGACAATTCAGTGCCTTAGGGTGTGTTCTTGATAATCTGCCTCTTGAAATTTGTCTCTTTATAACACATGTCAAGTAAGGACTTTCCTAAGATGACTTTTAAATTCCAAATAATTAACATTAGAGGAATACAGCAAAAAGTTCTTAGACATAAATCATATTAGACCACTTTTAAGAAATAATTGTTAAATCAACTTCAGACATGAGTTCTTACAGCTTAGCTACCAAAATAATAAGCATTTTATCAAACCTCTCTCTCCATAATATGCACTCTTCTAAGAATTATTCTAACAATATTCTCAAAGAGCTACTAGACAGGCTATTAAAATGCATACTGTGGCAAATGGACTCAGAATATAAAACAAATACAAATGGTCACAGTTCATTTGTACTATTTACACAATGCATTTATTTTATTTTACAAATAACTGATAGATTAGTGGAAATAACAACCGCTCATGATTTGAAGAAAAGGGAAGCATACCTTTCATAATCCCAGAGGAAAGTATTTCCCAGAGACTGTTAATATCTAACATATTGTGCTATCAAAAGACATGACTTTATTTTCAGTTCTTATTTGACATTTATTTGGGGTTTATTCAAGAATTCTTTGAAAAACTCCTTGCATATTTGGACCTTTAAATACATTGAAGTTGTATTTGAAGTTATCATTGTGGGAAATAATTCTCATTTTAGATTCGGTTGGGGTCAGGGAAGGTCTTCCTGAGGGCAAGACATGAGAACAGAAACTCAAAAGCAGTAAAGGGTTTTTCATGTGGACATTGGGGACAGGAGCGTTCTTGACCTCTGTGTGAGAAAAAAGGTGTGGGAAGATTCTGAAGTGGGCCTGTGTCACGTGAACTCAAGTGCCAGCAAGGAGACCAGTGTCACAGGGGGAGAGGAGGATTTGAAGAGATGGCCAAAGGCCACATTTTTAAAGTTTCGGGGCCCTGGTTAGATTTGGTTGAGCAATGAGAGGCCGCTGGAGAGCTTTAGGGAAAGGAGGAGCACGAGGTGACCTATGCTTTCAAAGGCCCCTCTTGCTGCTACAGGGGAGGGAGGGAAGGGGCAGGGAGAAATAGTAGGGTCAGTAGCCCTGAAATGTGTGTGTCAGGTCGGGTCTTTTGAGGCACAAATGCTAAACAGGATTAGCTGTTGCAAGATCTAGCTAAATAACTGGACGAGAAAGGGACAGGGAGCAGAAGCAGGCAGCGAGAGCCTTCAGACAGCAGTGAAGAGGATGACCTGTGAAAGGAGAGGGGAGATGAGACTGCAGCAGGGGTCTCAGCAAGCCCGGTGGCGGTCCCCTAGTGAAAGTTGCTCTGTAGAGGAATCCTGTGTCACGCACGAGTGACCATGTTCTAGTTCCCCCTCCCCTGCTACCGAGCCAGTCATTGGAAGAACCTGGGGGAAAACTGGAGCAGAAAAGTGTGGCAGCTGGTGGCGGTCCGTCACTGTGCTCCTTGAAGGGAACTGTCATGGCCACCACAGTGTGGATATTTTGTTTTTTCTTCGTTTTAAGCTTTTAATTTTATATTGGAGTATAGCCAGTTAACGGTGTTGTGATAGTTTCAGGTGGGCAGCAAAGGGACTCAGCCACACATATGCATGTATCCATTCTCCCCCAAAGTCCCCTCCCATCCAGGCTGCCACATAACCTGGAGCAGAGTTCCCCGTGCTATACAGTAGGTCCTTGTGGGTTATCCATTTAAAATATAACCAGATGTACTTGTTGATCCCAAATTCCTCAGCTATCCCCTCTGCATGAGGATTTGCGGTTAGGATGGCAGGTGTGGAGGTGGTGAAATTTGGTTAGAGTTCAGATATGTTTTGAGGAAAGAAAAAACAAATTTTTGACTTAATGTTGGATGAATGGTTATGATAATTCCTGAAATGAAAAAGATTTGGAAGGAATGGGTTTCTAAGTCAGGGAATGAGCAGGATGGTGAGGAAAGAAAACAGTTTTACACATGTTAAACCTCAGATTATTATTAAGCATCCAAGTGGATTTGTTAATATAGGCAGTTGGATAAATTTCACTGGGAAAATATTGAACTGTGGGTATTAACTCAAGAACCACAGGTGGGTGAATGGCTTATAGAGTTTTAAAGGTTACCTAGATGGTGAGTATAACTGGAGAAGAGAAAGTGGTAATTCATGAGTCCAGGGTGCTTTTCAAGATTTAGAAATTGGAATAAGGAGGAAGATCCAGCCAGATTGAAGTCATAAAGAGTATATATAAAGTGTGACACTGTGACTCAAAAGATCAAGTCATACAGATTAAAAAGGAAAGAAGATATTTGAGAAATATTCATCCAGGATAATCAAGGAAAGAAAGGACTTCAAGAAGGAGGGAATGGTCAACTGTTTTATTTTCTTGAAACAAGGTATACCAGTTGGCATTTATTTTATTTCTGTTTTTTCCTCCAGGCTGCATGGTTTGTGGGATCTTAGTTCCCCAATCAGGGATCAGAATCCATACTCCTTGCAGTGGAAGCACAGAATCCTAACCACTGGACGGCTAGGGAATTCCCTGGTCAGTTGTTTAAATACCGATGAGAAGTTGAAAGGATGGTGACCTCAAATAAATATTGGATTTAATAGTGTGGAGGTCAGTGGTGACGCAGAAAGAAGTGGTTTTAGTGAAACACTGGTTGAAAACCTTACTGGCAAGAATATGAGAGAGAATGAGAAGAAGAAAGTGGAGACAGTGGCCATAGAAACTTTTGAGGAAATCTGCCATAAAAAAGAAGTAAGAAATGGGGAATTGGGATTGTCTTGCCAAGGGAGAGGTTTTTGTTTTAGGATGGGTGATACGAAAGCGTTTTAGATGTTTATAGGAATGATCTATTACAGCATAATTTACAGTCCAGAGGAAAAAAGGGGAAAACTACCTGAGCAGGATTCTTGAATATATGAGAGGAATCCAGAACATAAGGGAGACCTTTGGCCTCAGAAACAACAAAGGCCATTCATATATTTTAAGCAAAGTATACAAATCAGGGGGCTTTCCAGGTAGCTTAGTGGGTAAAGAATCAGCCTGCAGTGCAGGAGAAGCAGGTTTGATCCCTGGGTTGGGAAAATCTCTTGGAGGAGGGCATGACAACCCACTCCAGTATTCTTGCCTGGAGAATCCCCGTGGACAGAGGAGCCAGGCGGGCTAGAGTTCATAGGATCGTAAAGAATCGGATGTGACTGAAGCAACTGCACACACAAACACATACAAGTAAGAGGCAGTTAAACTGATTTATTTATTTGTAGAAGTTCTCTTCTGAGGGCTTTAATGTTTCTCAGTGACATAGGATCAAAGTCATTATTAGGGAAAAGCTGTAAAGTAGGCATGTTGGAGGTTTGAGGATGAAAGATATGAAAGTCATTCAGGAGAGAAGGACTGTAAATTTGATAAATAAAGGGAATACTGTTGTTGGGCAGTCCTGAGTGTCCTCTTGAAGTTTATTTCCTCACATTTAATGTGAGGCCAGTCTGCATATTTAATGTTTTTCTCTATTCATCTCCAGTTATTTGGGTGTCGACAAGTAATTGGCTTAGGTTGCATTTAATTATTGTTGTGGTTTTGCTGGGAAGCTGTGACATAGGAAAAAAGGGCAAGGAAATGCAGAGTAGAATAAAGGAGTGATTACAATGATGGATGTGAGATTTAAGCTGGGTTGTGAAAGAAGTGAGAGCATGCAGGGTAGGCTAGATGGAATGTGAGTTTGCAGATTCAAAATATTAAAATGGGGGGTGGGAGGTGGAAAGTGAGATAGACACCAAGACATCATTCAGGGTGGGGGATCTTCCTGTCAAGATTACAGAGGAGATGGAGTGAGTTTGGAGTGTGCAAAAAGTCTAGGAAATGACCGTGGGAGATAGTGTGGAAGGTCAGAGGAGTGGAATAGAGGAGGAAATCTCAGCGTGCTGGATATTGGTAAGATTGTCCACATAGTAAAGAAATCACCAAGAAGAGCAACAGCGAGCAAAATAGCCTGTTGTTGACTAAAAATACCAATGGTAAAGAATATTATAAGAGCCTGAGGAATGTGACAGAAGATCCGTGTCAAGTCCTGTGCTTTGAAGGAAATCGGAGCTCTCAGGCAGGGACCAGGGAGAGTGGCCTTGAGGTGCCGGGCAGTGCACAGGATGGAAGAGGGAAAAGCACACGTGAAGGTGTGCTGGTATCCTGGGACTCCTGTAGCGCGTTACCACAAATTTAGTGGCTTAACACAACGGAGAGTTACTGTCTCACGATTCTTGAGGCCCAGAGTCTTGAAATCAGTGTTAGGGACCAAATGGAGGTGTGAGGACATACAGCCATACTGCTTGGAGTGGCACGGGGGAGAACCTGTTTATTGCCTCTTCCTGCTTCTGGTGATGTCCAGCATTCCTTGGCTTGTGGTCACATCCCTTGAATCTTTTTTATTTTTTAAGTATTTATTTATATTTATTTGACTGTGCTGGGCTTTAGCTGTGGCATGTGGGATCTAGCTCCCTGACCAGGGATCGAACCAGAGCTGCCTGCATTGGGAGAATCTTTAAGGCCATCATTCCAACCTCAAAATGTTCCATCTTCATATTATCCTCTCTGTATGTGGTAAAATTCCTCTCTGTCTCTCTCTGCAAAGGATACATGTCATTGCACTTAGGGTCCATCTGGAGAATTCAGGATAATCTCCTTATCTCAATATTTTTAACTTAACAACATCTGCAATGACTTTTCCCCCTCCTTTCCCTCCACAGGTTATGATTCCCTGTAAAGGGAGATGGGCAGTCACCTAAAATGTGTCTCGATGTCAAGACTGACATTGCCACATGCAGACCAAGAGGATATGAAAAGCTTTCACAGTTGAAGTTCCTGAGGAAGGCAGGTAGGTCACTCACATTGGTCTGAAATGTCCTGAAAAAGCAAGTAAAGGAGACTGGCCTCAATATTTCTTGTGATTAGGGAGTGGGGCCAGGGTCTAGTGAGAATTCATGTGTGCTAGAAGGAGATTGGGCTTCCCTTGTGGCTCAGCTGATAAAGAACCCACCTGTAATGTGGGAGACCTGGGTTCGAACCCTGGGTTGGGAAGATTCCCCGGAGAAGGGAAAGTCTACCCACTCCAGTATTCTGGCCTGGAGAATACCATGGACTGTATAGTCCATGGGTTGCAAAGAGTCAGACATGACTGAGTAACTTTCTCACTCCAGAAGGAGATTAGGTGGTGTGAATTTCCTACCAGCGCGAATGGAGAGAAGATTCAAACCTTCTTATTGGCGTATCCCAGTGTAGGTACAAATGAAGAACCATGGGTAGACTTGATAACTGTCAGCAGTCAATCATCCAGAAATGAGATCAGACTCCTTTTTAAACCACTTGAAGTTTCGTTCTCAGGTTCCAGAGATTAGAGTTTGGATGTGGCGGTGGGGGTGGGGGTGTGTGGTTTTCAACCTATCACAGTGGGTTATGATACATAAGTATTGTACTCTAGGGACAGTCTAGAGTCAAATATAATCAGAAATTGAAGGATATATTACAGAAGTTAATGCTATAGGAAGTTTTTCATGAGCTGAAATCTCTTTGCCTGTTCTGTTGGTTTTGTTCATTGCTTTGTTTGCAACTTGGACACCAGTTCCTGGGATATTATTAGTTGGCACACAATACATATTTTCTTGAGTGAATAAATGGATGAAAAATGGACCTCATTTCTTAGAAAAACAGAAATTGTTGGAAAATAACAGCAGAAGGTTGGACTTAAAATTTAGGCATTTTCAAAATGTGCATATACATGATTAGTTTTTAAATATTGTATGGTACAGGAAAGGAAGTTTGGAGCTGGCACATCACTTTGTAGAGTTGGCTTTTTCTCCCCCATTTACTGAGCCAAGGAATGAACCCTGATGAGCAGATGGAGAATTCTGAGGCAGAACACCCTGCCTTCTACCTGACATAACTGAGTTCTGTTTACCATTTTCTGTTCTCTTGTCTCCACGCTGATGGTCTCCTGGCCAGCTGCTCTGTTGCAGGTCACTGCTCTGGCTCCCTAACCGCTCTGAACACTAAAACGTCTCCCTAGGTGTCATGTGGAAAGGAAAACTTATTTAAAAAAGCAATTAAGACATTACCTGAACAACACACAGAGACAGAGAAAAGAGAGATATAACGTCACAGGGGCTATAGCTCTAGAAGGTATTGGATTCCTGAAAGGTGAGGGGGAGAGAAAGAAAGATAATTAATCATAACAATAAAGCAAAATCAAGGACATCCCTGCCCATTCTCTTTATCCTCTGGAGAGTAATTGCAACAAAATACAGCCTGTCTCTTCACATTTTCGCCCACTGGGCACCCGTTTACCAAATGACTCATTTCCAAGGTGTCTCACTCTTCCTCTTCAGAAACAGCTTACGAATGATGCCTCAGTTGCCGTTGGCCAGTCCTTTATCCACTCCTGTGCCCTGTGCGATGGTCCATCTTGAATTCTTCCTGTTCAGCGGATGCTAAGCAAACAAGTAGGCTAGGGAACAAACAAGGCGTCTCAGCAGTCCTGCCCCAGGCATTCAGGGACACCAGCAGTTCATTTCATCATACAGGGCGGGCGCGTCATCAGTGAGAGGGTGTCCACTCATCTGTCTTGTTCTGCTGCCCTGCATTTCAGGGTACCATTATTTGACTCCTTTAAATCTGATGAAAGGAGGAAGTCTGAGAGACTCGTGTAGCTGCTTCAGTCCTGTTGCCTGACATGAGGTACTCTGACACTTGCGGGTTTTGTCCTCCTGTAAGCACGCCGCTGCCTCCCTCTGGGAAGGGCCTCACCCCTGCATCTCGGCCAGGGTTCCTGGAGAGAAGTCTTCTCTCAGGCCTGCCAAAGGACTCAGAGAAGCTTTCAGATCCTTCGGGGTTTCGGTGTTCTTTAGTCCGGTTCTGCCCTCTGTTAGTTCCCTAGGAGTCTAGATCTTGCAGGGTTTGCGTTAGTGGTTTTCCTTTTTCGTTCTGTCCTGCTCTGGGTTTTCTGTTGGTGACAGCGCGGAGTGGCGGAAGCCGCAGCCAAGAGCCTCACCTCCTCATCCCTTTGTATGCTTGGCAGTGCGAACGCTGGGGTGGTTGGGGGGCAGTTTTCTCTGGAGCTGCAGACTCAGGGGTAGCAGTCATGAGGTGAACAATGCCACCCAGACTCTTTCAGGGAAGGAACAGGATTGAGGCAGCCATGGCACCTGAGCAGCACAGGGTGCCCGGCTGTGATCCTCAGTAGACAATGCTTACAAATACCTTCCTTATTACTGTGGAGTGAAAGCAAAGTCACGACAAATGGCCATTTCCCAATACCGAATGTCCTGTTTTGCTTGCTTGTGTACGGTACTTTGGCCACTGGTTACGTACAAGGATTTCAGCTATTTTATTTTCCAGCAACAGTGGTCTTTTAGGTCTAACAGTCAATTTCATGGCGCCAATGACCATCAAAACAAAGAAAATTACACAGTAACTCTGTCTGTCTTTCAGAAAGGGAATCATCTGCATTCATTGTGGTGCTGAGCATCGTCTTTTTTTTCCCCAATGCTCCCTGTAACCCGCATTCACACAAGAGGGCCAACCAGGAACCCCAAGGGCATTTTATTTTCAATGTCTTGCTTCAAGCAGGGAAACTTTGTATAGCATCACTTTTAGTACTGAGTGAACAAAGTAGAAAATAGTATCTTTCCAGGAAGGGAAAAGCAGAGTAAGCCTCAGGATGGTGGTGAATGTTGTGCGCATGGAAAAGGAGTAGACACACAAGTGTGCAGGTGGGAAAACCTCTGTCCCTCAGATCTGTGCGCAGCTTTCATCGGGTGAGTGCAAAGCACTTCAGTGCTTTTATGGAAGAAAGAGACAGGTTGCATGAAGGAAAAAAAAATACATGGACATGGAAATAAAATGTTGCTTGACTCAGCTGTATATTTTAAAGGGAAAACTGTGTGATTGAGTTGTACCAACGGACGTTTGGTTTAAAAATCCATTACCTAAGCTGGATGAACATTTTCAGGGCCCTAAAGTAAGCAGTAGGAAGAAACAACCAAACAATTGATGGTACCAAAAAAAAAAAAAAAAATGAATGTTCCTATTGTCATTAGTTGTTGGGTTCCTTTTAACCTAGAAAGGAACCAATCTTGATTAAAAAAAAATAGGTTACTAACAAGCATTTCAGTTCAGTTGTCACTCAGTTGTGTCCTACTCTTTGCGACCCCATGAATCACAGCACCCCAGGCTTCACTGTCCATCACCAACTGCTGGAGTTTACCCAAACTCATGTCCATCGAGTCGGTGATGCCATCCAGCCATCTCATCCTCTGTTGTCCCCTTCTCCTCCTGCCCCCAATCCCTCCCAGCATCAGGGGCTTTTCCAATGGGTCAGTTCTTCGCATTAGGTGGCCAAAGTACTGGAGTTTCAGCTTTAGCATCAGTCCTTCCAAAGAACATCCAGGACTGATCTCCTTTAGGATGGACTGGTTGGATTTCCTTGCAGTCCAAGGGACTCTCAAGAGTCTTCTCCAACACCACAGTTCAAAAGCATCAATTCTTCAGCGCTCAGATTTCTTCACAGTCCAACTCTCACATCCATACATGGCCACTGGAAAAAAAATAGCCTTGACTAGACGGACCTTTGTTGGCAAAGTAATGTCTCTGCTTTTGCATATGCTATCTAGGTTGGTCATAACTTTCCTTCCAAGGAGTAAGCGTCTTTTAATTTCATGACTGCAGTCACCATCTGCAGTGATTTTGGAGCCCCCCAAAATAAAGTCTGACACTGTTTCCACTGTTTCCCCATCTATTTCCCATGAAGTGATGGGACTGGATGCCATGATCTTCGTTTTCTGAATGTTGAGCTTTAAGCCAACTTTTTCACTCTCCACTTTCACTTTCATCAAGAGGCTTTTGAGTTCCTCTTCACTTTCTGCCATAAGGGTGGTGTCATCTGCATATCTGAGGTTATTGATATTTCTCCCGGCAATCTTGATTCCAGCTTTTGCTTCTTCCAGTCCAGCGTTTCTCATGATGTACTCTGCATATAAGTTAAATAAACAGGGTGACAATATACAGCCTTGACGTACTCCATTTCCTATTTGGAACCAGTCTGTTGTTCCATGTCCAGTTCTAACTGTTGCTTCCTGACCTGCATAGAAATTTCTCAAGAGGCAAGTCAGGTGGTCTGGTATTCCCATCTCTTGAAGAATTTTCCACAGTTTATTGTGATCCATGCAGTTAAACGCTTTGGCATAGTCAATAAAGCAGAAATAGATGTTTTTCTGGTACTCTCTTGCTTTTTCCATGATCCAGCGGATGTTGGCAATTTGATCTCTGGTTCCTCTGCCTTTTCTAAAACCAGCCTGAACATCAGGAAGTTCACGGTTCACATATTGCTGAAGCCTGGCTTGAAGAATTTTGAGCATTACTTTACTAGCGTGTGAGATGAGTGCAATTGTGCGGTAGTTTGAGCATTCTTTGGCATTGCCTTTCTTTGGGATTGAAATGAAAACTGACCTTTTCCAGTTCTGTGGCCACTGCTGAGTTTTCCAAATTTTCTGGAATATTGAGTGCAGCACTTTCACAGCATCATCTTTCAGGATTTGAAAGAGCTCAACTGGAATTCCATCACCTCCACTAGCTTTGTTCATAGTGATACTTTCTAAGGCCCACTTGACTTCACATTCCAGGATGTCTGGCTCTAGGTGAGTGATCACACCATCGTGATTATCTGGGTCGTGGAGCTCTTTTCTGTACAGTTCTTCTGTGTATTCTTGCCATCTCTTCTTAATATCTTTTGCTTCTTTTAGGTCCATACCATTTCTGTCCTTTATCGAGCCCATCTTTGCATGAAATGTTCCCTTGGTATCTCTGATTTTCTTGAAGAGATCTCTAGTCTTTCCCATTCTGTTGTTTTCCTCTATTTCTTTGCATTGATTGCTGAAGAAGGCTTTCTTATCTCTTCTTGCTATTTTTTGGAACTCTGCATTCAGATGCTTAAATCTTTCCTTTTCTCCTTTGCTTTTTGCTTCTCTTCTTTTCACAGCTATTTGTAAGGCCTCCCCAGACAGCCATTTTGCTTTTTTGCATTTCTTTTCCATGGGGATGGTCTTGATCCCTGTCTCCTGTACAATGTCACGAACCTCATTCCATAGTTCATCAGGCACTCTATCTATCAGATCTAGGCCCTTAAATCTATTTCTCACTTCCACTGTATAATCATAAGGGATTTGATTTAGGTCATACCTGAATGGCCTAGTGGTTTTCCCTACTTTCTTCAATTTAAGTCTGAATTTGGCAATAAGGAGTTCATGGTCTGAGCCACAGTCAGCTCCTGGTCTTGTTTTTGCTGACTGTATAGAGCTTCTCCATCTTTGGCTGCAAAGAATATAATGAGTCTGATTTCAGTGTTGACCATCTGGTGATGTCCATGTACAAAGTCTTCTCTTGTGTTGTTGGAAGAGGGTGTTTGTTATGACCAGTGCATTTTCTTGGCAAAACTCTGTTAGTCTTTGCCCTGCTTCATTCCGTATTCCAAGGTCAAATTTGCCTGTTACTCCAGGTGTTTCTTGACTTCCTACTTTTGCACTCCAGCCCCCTATAATGAAAAGGACATCTTTTTTGGGTGTTAGTTCTAAAAGGTCTTGTAGGTCCTCAAAGAACTGTTCAACTTCAGCTTCTTCAGCATTACTGGTTGGGGCATAGACTTGGATTACTGTGATATTGAATAGTTTGCCTCGGAGATGAACAGAGATCATTCTGTCTTTTTTTTTTTTTTAATTTTATTTTATTTTTAAACTTTACAATATTGTATTAGTTTTGCCAAATATCAAAATGAATCCGCCACAGGTATACCTGTGTTCCCCATCCTGAACCCTCCTCCCTCCTCCCTCCCCGTACCCTCCCTCTGGGTCGTCCCAGTGCACCAGCCCCAAGCATCCAGTATCGTGCATCGAACCTGGACTGCCGACTTGTTTCATACATGATATTATACATGTTTCAATGCTATTCTCCCAAATCTCCCCACCCTCTCCCTCTCCCACAGAGTTCATAAGACGGATCTATACATCAGTGTCTCTTTTGCTGTCTCGTACACAGGGTTATTGTTACCATCTTTCTAAATTCCATATATATGCGTTAGTATACTGTATCGGTGTTTTTCTTTCTGGCTTACTTCACTCTGTATAATAGGTTCCAGTTTCATCCATCTCATTAGAACTGATTCAAATGTATTCTTTTTAATGGCTGAGTAATACTCCATTGTGTATATGTACCACAGCTTTCTTATCCATTCATCTGCTGATGGGCATCTAGGTTGCTTCCATGTCCTGGCTATTATAAACAGTGCTGCGAAGAACATTGGGGTACATGTGTCTCTTTCCCTCTGGTTTCCTCAGTGTGTATGCCCAGCAGTGGGATTGCTGGATCCAAGTACTGCATTTCGGACTCTTTTGTTGACCATGACAGCTACTCCATTTCTTCTTAGGGATTCCTGCCCGCAGTAGTAGATACAATGGTCATCTGAGTTAAATTCACCCATTCCAGTCCATTTGAGTTCGCTGATTCCTAGAATGTCGACATTCACTCTTGCCATCTCTTGTTTGACCACTTCCAATTTGCCTTGATTCATGGACCTGACATTCCAGATTCCTATGCAATATTGCTCTTTACAGCATCAGACCTTGCTTCTATCACCAGTCACATCCACAGCATTGTTTTTGCTCTGGCTCCATCCCTTCATTCTGTCTGGAGTTATTTCTCCACTGATCTCTAGTAGCATATTGGGCACCTACTGACCTGGGGAGTTCCTCTTTCAGTATCCTATCATTTTGCCTTTTCATACTGTTCATGGGGTTCTCAAGGCAAGATTGGAGCCCCCCCAAAATAAAGTCTGACACTGTCTCCACTGTTTCCCCATCTATTTGCCATGAAGTGATGGGACCAGATGCCATGATCTTAGTTTTCTGAATGTTGAGCTTTAAGCCAACTTTTTCACTCTCCTCTTTCACTTTCAATAAGCTTTTAGAGGCCACAAATGAAGCTTGTATTGGCAGAATGAAACTGCTCAGCTATTCTCCCTATAAAGAGTTCAACAAACATATCTGCTGGGCTCCAGTCTTCTAACTGATATTCTTCTAGGTCCTCAAAATCCAAAGATAAATAAAAATATGATACTTGACTCCAAAATGGTTCCAGTGAATGGAAGAGATAGACACATAAGCACATACCTGACACATAAGCAGTACTGTTCATAGCACGGGGTATGTTTGTGACAGGGATATTCAGAGGGTGCTCTGTGAGAAGAGACATGTGCTTATTGCAGCCTGTCACGAGCATTCGGAAGAGAGTTCTTGAAGAAGCTGGTCACCGAATGTGATTTTGAAGGAGATTGATATGTGAAGACAAGTGAAAAGAGTGTTCCTGACATACGGTAATGTAAACAAATATAAAGAAACATACAGTAGCACAATATATAATCAAGCAACCAAAAACAAGCCACTGTTACTAACCTGTGAGGCTCATTTGGGGAGGGGTAGGAAGCTGAGGCTGGAGTTGCTTCATATGCCATGCCCAGTTTTTATACTTTATGCTATGTGCCTCCAGACATTTTTTGATTATACATCCATTTTAGTAAAGTTTTTTTGAATAGTCACCTCAACTATATCTACATGTATCTATACAATTTACACATGCTGTTATCTCTCTGTGTATTCAGTTCAGCTCAGTTCAGTCGCTCAGTCATGTCCGACTCTTCGCGACCCCATGAATTGCAGCACGCCAGGCCTCCCTGTCCATCACCAACTCCTGGAGTCTACCCAAACCCATGTCCTTTGAGTTGGTGATGCCATCTAACCATCTCATCCTCTGTTGTTCCTTCTCCTCCTGCCCTCAATCTTTCCCAGCATCAGTGTCTTTTCAAATGAGTCAACTCTTCGCATGAGGTGGCCAAAGTATTGGAGTTTCAGCTTCAACATCAGTCCTTCCAATGAACATTCAGGACTAATCTCCTTTAGGATGGACTGGCTGGATCTCCTTGCAGTCCAAGAGACTCTCAAGAGTCTTCTCCAACACCACACTTCAAAAGTATCCATTCTTTGGCACTTAGCTTTCTTTATAGTCCAACTATCACATCCATACGTGACCACTGGAAAAACCATAGCCTTGACTAGATGGAGCTTTGTTGACAAAGTAATGTCTCTGCATTTTAATATGCTGTCTAGGTTGGTCATAACTTTCCTTCCAAGAAATAAGCGTCTTTTAATTTCATGACTGCAGTCACCATCTGCAGTGATTTTGGAGCCCAGAAAAATAAAGTCTGACACTGTTTCCACTGTTTCCCCTGTTTCCCCATCTATTTGCCATGAAATGATGGGACCAGATGCCATGATCTTAGTTTTCTGAATGTTGAGCTTTAAGCCAACTTTGTCACTCTCCTCTTTCACTTTCATTAAGAGACTCTAGTTCTTCTCTACTTTCTGCCATAAGGGTGGTATCATCTGCATATCTGAGGTTATTGATATTTTTCCCAGCAATATTGATTCCAGCTTTTGCTTCCTCCAGCCCAGCATTTCTCATGATGTACTCTGCATAGAAGTTAAATAAGCAGGGTGACAATATACAGCCTTGATGTACTCCTTTTCCTATTTGGAACCAGTCTGTTGTTCCATGTCCAGTTCTAACTGTTGCTTCCTGACCTGCATACAGGTTTCTCAAGAGGCAGGTCAGGTGGTCTGGTATTCTTATCTCTTTCAGAATTTCCACAGTTTATTGTGATCCACACAGTCAAAGGCTTTGGCATAGTCAATAAAGCAGACATAGATGTTTTTCTGGAACTCTCCTGCTCTTTCGATGATCCAGCGGATGTTGGCAATTTGATCTCTGGTTCCTCTGCCTTTTGTAAAACCAGCTTGAACATCTGGAAGTTCATGGTTCATGTATTGCTGAAGCCTAGCTTGGAGAATTTTGAGCATCACTTTACTCTGTGTATTAGAAATTAGTAATTTATTTCATTTTGTGACATAAAAATATGTGAAGTTTCTACTGTTTTCTTCTACATCCCAATTGTCTTTTTAGTCCCATTAAGAACACTCATTTAGGTTGTTTACAGGTTCTTGAGGAGGGGTAGTGAGCTGATTAGATTTCCTGCTTCAGTCACTCATTTTATCCGTAGTGTGGAGAATGGAGGTAATCAGGCTTGATGAAAGGAAGACTAATAACCGAGCTATCACAGTAAGCCAAACAACAGAAAAGGAGGCTCTGACTCAGAGCAGTTGTGGAGATGAAAAGGAGAAGATGATTTGAGAAACATCTGGGAGTTAGAATTGACAAGACCTGCCCATTGAATGGGAGTGAGGAGTGGATCTGAGAGGTGAGGGTGAAGGGATGGGAGAAGGAAATGTGGAAGTTTTGTTTGCATGAGTAAAGAAGTGGTGATGTGGAATGGGACGAGAATTCCGTGGTAAGCAGATTCAGGGGCAAGAGACTGAACTCATTTTTATAGAGATTGTTTCCTTTTGATTCTCTTTATCCATGATCTTCTGAAATTTGCTGTTTTTCTCCTAAACAACCTTATCATTGTCCTTTATTGTTTTTTCCAGATCGCCACATTTTGTTCTGCTCTGTGTTCCTTAGTGAATATTTGTCTTTCTCTTGAAATATGAGAACATCTTTTCCAAGTTTCTTCTTGTTGTTGATAATACATCTTTTATTCTAGTTTTATAGATGAATGTTTTCCCAGTGTATTATTTTTAGCCAATATAGGCTCTGTTACTGTTTAGAAACAAATGACCTCATAGTTTTTGTGGTTTACTATAAATAATGTTTATTTTTTGCTCATGGAATTTCACTTTATCTCATGTGCTTTTCTTCCAATGCCCATGTCAAAGTGGGTCCCAGAACAAAACAGCCAAGTGTAAGTGATTTATAGGTGATCCCAAGAGAAGAAGAAAGCAAGACAGGGAAGAACAGAAATGGTCAGAAAGGCTCCACTTTCAAGCGAGTTATCACTATGGACAACGGACTGTCAGTCTTCCTGTGGAAGTCTAGACGCCAGGGTACATATGCACCTGAGTTCTCCCACCCTAGGCTCAGAGGGGTTGTGGTATTCATCCATCAGCTTCCATCATACATTGGTTGAGGCTGCACCAAAGAAACTTTAGTCTCCAGTATTTTAGGTCGAGGGGGTAAGTGGCCTTGAGGACTTCAGAGTCAGAGAAAAGCCCTCATGGAAAAAATGCATGTGCTGGTCTTTGCACGTCTGAGAGGAGTACAGTGATGTGCTCAGAGTAAAAGAATGTGGAGAGAAACCCACTAAATCCATCAAGGGATGAGCAGAGAAATGAGCAAAGAAATAAGGAAAACCAAACACTGTTAAGATACTTTAATAATTTTATTTTACCACTATTTCCTTCAAAATTTAGCTGACTCCTTCTATAATCTACTTGTGGTAGCTAATGTGGAAATTTATAGCATTTGAATCACACATTTGTAGTTACTAGAACACTTCTTATTTTTCATCTATCTGTGCTGTTTTCCCACTTATCCCCCCAATTTCCCTGTGTATCAAATGATTCATATGTCAAGACCTACCTTAAATGATTTCTCTTTCATAAAGATTTCCTGAAACTTGAGTCAAAATTGATCACTCTGTACTGGGTACGATTATAGAATTTTGCCCATACTTTCATTTTGTCACCTTATCACATTGTAACTTACAATCTGTTAACATCCTCAAGGTGTGTATTGTTTTTTACTCATTTGTGCTTATCCTTCAGTCGTCACTCAAAGAAGATTTGTATGCATAATGAGCAAGTACATAAGTAGCCATGACACCTATTCCCTTGCAGTTAAGGCAGTTAATCTTCTTTGGAAAAAATAATAAATGCCTCACTTTCTTCAGTGTACTTTTGGAAATCTCTTAATAAACATGTTTTTGTAAATATAGACATTATTATTATATATCTTAGGGAATTTATAGTTTCAGTTTATGTGGTGATGGTTTAGTAAGTCGTGTCCGACTCTTGTGATCCCATGGACTGCCAGGCTCCTCTGTGCATACTGGAGTGACTTGCCATTTCCATCTCCAGAGGATCTTCCTGACCCAGGAATTGAACCTGGGTCTCCTGCATTGCAGGCAGATTCCTTACCAACTGAGCTATGAGAGAAGCCCTTAATTCAATGTATAGTTATGTATAAAATCACTTTTATCAAATGAGCATAATTTTCAAAGTTATGTACGAGGAAATTAATTTTTTAACTTCCAGTAAATGTTACCAGATCCTTGGGAAGAAAACATTAATGAAATGAAGCTTAAAGATGTTATTTCTTACTTTAAAGACCAAGAAGATTTAATAAAGAGATGTAAAGAGTAGTCACAACTTAGGAGTTTGCACTTAAAAGAGGTTGCTTTACTATTATTTTACTTTTTATATGAATATCAAAATGATAGGCATGAGAAATTTGGACTATATTTGAAGAAAGTATGGAGAAACAGTTCCTGTTAGGTGTCTGTTCTGTCATAAGTTTTGGCGCTGCTCAGTATATATATGGTGATAAAATTCTTTTAAATTCTGTATAATTTAAAATGCAAGTTCAGCATATGTGCAGCAGCATTTCTTTGAGACTTTGTTGTAAGAGAAATTTCACTGAGAAATTTCATGCACATTACACAGTGTCCTGAAGAGTTACAGTTCTTAAAGCTGTGAGAACTGGGGCTACATTGTCATAATTAAAGTTTGGAGGCAGTTTTGCCCACATCCCAAACCGCCTTCCATTTTTCCTGCTGTAGTAGTATTTATCATTTTCAAAAAAGGCATTTCAGCCTGTCTTTTCTATGCTATAGTTGGTCAAGGTTCACGGGCAGAATAGATGGCTCCTGGAATTACTGAAAGCGGTCTTGGGCAGCGGCAGAGCTGTGCTGGGGCCTGTAGATATTTATTTATTTTATATACAGCTTTACCCGTCCTGAAGCAGAACTGCGAGCACTGGCCTCAGGTTTGATGAATGAGGTGTGGGTCAGACAGAGGAAAGGTGAATATCTCCCGAAGTCAGACCTCTGAGGTTCATCAGTTATTTATAGAAAACTTTGGTGTGTGGCTGCAGTGGTCAGGGCCAATTTCTATAATAATACAGAGAGAAGAGCTCTCTGATCATACCCTTCCCCTCAACAGAAGAAAGATCATCATTTATCAGAGAACTATAAGCCAAGATCAGGGCAGGACTGTGTCTGTAAGGGTAAGTCTCCATGGATGGGAGTGGCTGATCATTTACAGACCTTGAGGGTTTCCTGCCAGTGTCATGAAACCTACTTAGTAACAGCAACAGCATAAATTTATCTAGTGTTGATATTTTCCCCACAGTATCCTGAACATAGTTTTAATCTATTATCAGCACTTGATAAATCTTCATAACAATAAGGAAAAAAGGGCACATACTATCTCTAGGTTCCACATCAGAAAACTGTTACTATTTTTGAGGGGTCAAAAATATGAAAGTTTAAACATTTTAGTGCCAGGCCAATAGTTGGAAATGATGAGTAACATTTAAAAATTAAAAAAAATATATAATCCATGATTATGCCATTGGCTAAGAAACCAAGACTTAACCTGTTTTTGTTTGTTTGTTTGTTTTTTCCTACACTGCATGGCATCTTAGTTCATGTGGGATCTTAGTTCCCTGATGAGGGATAAAACACATGCCCTTTGCGTTGAAAGGGAGTCTTAATCACTAGACCATCAGGGAAGCCCCAGAAACTGAGATTTAAAGCACTTTCTAGTATCTAGTTTTCTGATCCAAAAATGCAGATGGATGTAAGTAGTGAAATTAATCATTTATAGTCTCTATTATTTACAGACATAATTCCTGTCATAAAACAAGTTAAATTATCCATAGGGCCATACCATAATTGACATGGTATTTAGACTTTACAACAGCATGTGCAGGAAACAAATGAAATAATCATTTGTTGATAGAGATCTGATTCAACTGCAGAAATCATTGTTAGTAGTCTAGTTTTAAGCATCACATGGCATTGCTTCATATTTAGACTCTAAAAGTTTCATTGGCATGAAGGCATCTGTAGACAGTTAATCAAGAAACATATAGTTTATTGCTTAATGATTCCAAAATCCCTATAAGGTAGGTTTTATTAGCTCTACAGTCTCTGCCCAAGAGACAGCTTAAGATTTCCTCCTAAAATAACCACAAAGAGTGGGAGTTTCTAGGAGTCAAATGGCACGTGATCAGTTTTCTTTTTAAAAATTTAAACTCTATTTTCTGTGGGGTATAGGCGATTAACAATATTGTTATATATATATATATCCATCTTCCCCCAAACTCCCCTCCCATCCAGGCTGCCACACAACATTGAGTAGAGTTCCCTGTGCTATATGGTAGGTCCTTGCTGGTTATCCATTTTGAATACAGCAGTGAGCACATGGCCACTTTTGTGCACACCAGTACATTATAGGTTGGGGACAGAGAACAAAAAGTTAAAATTCTCTTGTCTTTGTTCAAGGCCTGGTACAGTACTGGGCACCTGGGCCTGCCTCCTACAAGAAAACCCTCCTCTACAGAAATGTCCAAGGAAAACAACAACAATGGTTATGGCTCGAAGGCGGCCTGGGGCACGGTACAGCCTATGGTTTCTTTGGGAAAGTGAAAGTCACTCAGTTGTCTCCAACTCTTTGTGACCCCATGGACTATACAATCCATGGACTTCTCCAGGTCGGAATAGTGGAGTGGGTAGCCTTTCCCTTCTCCAGGGGATCTTCCCAACCCAGGGATCAAATCCAGGTCTCTCGCATTGCGGGCAGATTCTTTACCAGCTGAGCTACTAGAGAAGCCCAAGAATACTGGAGTGGGTAGCCTATTCCTTCTCCAGCAGATCTTCTTGGTCCAGGAATTGAACTGGGGTCTTCTGCATTGCAGGCGGATTCTTTACCAACTGAGCTATGCTTCAATAACTGGTATAAATAAATGTATACCAAAAGCAGGGATTCTAACCAAATAAAATATTGATTTTGGTTCAGAGGATACTTTGATACTCCAGTTTTCTTGTGATTTAATAGTTCTAGAAAATACATAGGTTTGTTTCCAGTTCACATATGCTCATTAAATCATTTTAAGTGAATTTAGTTAATAGTAAAAGTTAATAACTATATCAGCTTCTTGAGTGAAAGGACCTTGTCTGTATGACATATGTTTAAGGACACTGACATTTATGTAACTCGGAATAAATATTTGTTGAATGGATAAATAAACAAATGAAAGCTATCTACATACTGCTGCTCTTAAATATCCCCATATATTAGTGACTGGCTGATTGCTAGTTAATTTAAGCTGATTTTCTCACAGATATTCTTGAACTCACTCATCATTGAGTACTCTAAATTTTAAGAACACATAGGTATAATGTTATACACTTAAAAATAGGGCTTAGTAATTTTTTTTAATATAAATGACAGCCATAAACATTTGAATTTTTTCTAGAATTAGTTCATTGTCTCAAAAGGTATTCCCCATTGGACTGGCATGGCGATTCTCAAACAGGGGTGATTTTTGCCGCCCAGGAGACATTTAACAATGTCTGTACAGACAGTTTTGTTTATCAGGGTTTTCGAGGGAGAGTGCTAATGGCGTTCAGTGTGTAGAGGCCAGGGATACTGGTACATATCGCATCAGTGTGTGTACACAGCCCCCTGTACAAAGAGTCATCCACTGCAAAATGCCAGTGTGGATACCATGTCATTTAATCTCTGCAGTTCATAACAGGTGGATTTTGATTGTGAATTGCACACTCCTTTCTCTCTTTCCCCCCCTTACCTCTGTGCTACCTTTTCTCCCTCAGTTGTTAAGGTAAGAGAATCAGTGATCTCATGCAAATAGATCACTCACCTTCCTGATTAGTCAGATCACTGCTCTGTTTCTAACACGGTGCTTACGTTCTGCTCTTGTCACATTGCCCACAGTCAGTTTCTCCCACAGGTAGGGAGATTCAGTGCTCATTACCAGGCCCTTGGCTACAGTTTTTCGTGTGGTAGCAACATGTGCTTCCCTGATGTTTGTCCCATAGTAGACTTTTCAAGCCTTTCCTATGGGAACAGTGTCCCCTTATCTTTGAATATTCAAAGCCAGTTGGTGTGGCCTTTATACTTGAATGCAACTACTGTTTGATATAAAATTCCTGGGTTGCACTTTCTAGCTCTTAACAATTCCATGGGTCTCACCTCTCCTAGTGTTGAATCCTGCCACCCAGTGACACCAGATTCAAGTTGGCCTCAAGCTCCCTAGACACAAATAGGTTTCAACCTGATATGTGATGTCCCTGTCTTTATAAAGGACACACAACTGGGAGCACAGCTGGCACAGCAACTACTCTCCCCCTCTCACCTCTGTGCACCGTGAGTGGTTGCCACAAACAAAAGTCAAAATGTTTGGAGGTCACCTCGATGCTGAGAAGCCTCAGTATTTCTCATCCATCTTTTAAATGGTTCTGGACACAAAGGCCCTTGGTTCCTGTGGGCTACCTGGAACAGAAGAACACAAGAGAGGAAGACACTCCACATTTATTTTAAATGTGTAATTTCCAAGTGTGTTTGGTTGTTTAAGAAATGATCCCTAAAAATGGTAGCATAGAATAACAGCAATATTAACTCAAGGTTCTGCTGAACAGGTCCAGTGGTCTTGGACTGGGTCTAGCTAATCTCATCCAGGTTTGCTGCTCGTCCGTGATCACTTGGCACTTCGGTTGAAGCGCTGGCTGGCCCAGGCAGCCTGCCCGCAGGGCTGGTGGTTGTCTGTCTCTGGGCTCAGGCCTGACGATGACGGGGCCGTGAGTCTTATCATCCAGCAGGCAGGAGTGACCTCACATGGCAGCTCAGAGGCCCAAAGCACCATGAGAGGACAGGTGCGCTGAACAACTTTACTGGCGTCTGTCTCCTCGCTGCTTATTTTCAGTACCTGTTTTCTTGCGACAGGGGGTCCATATTTTAGCATCATATGCAGATCTTTTATTTAATACAATCTTCATTTACTGTATCTTTGAAAATGTGTTTTGTTTCCTGATTTTTTTTAAGATGAAATTTATGTAAGCTGTATCCCTTTTCCCCTTGATTTTCCTACTTATTTTCTCTATTTATATTCTACTTGTTTTTACTTCTCTTATTTTTATTTTAATGCCCCTTACTGTATTTTTTAACATTGTCTGTTTTCCTTTATACTTCTTGCCATTATTTGTGAGGTTATTCACTGTTTCTGCCACTTCTTTCCTGAGTTCTCCTTTTAGATTTTATCACTGTCTGCTTCCTTACCCTCTTTCTCTTGTGCTTACATCGCCAGTTTTGACTCAGTGAGGTGACTGTTTCATTTATGTTGTGTTTGTCTTGCTGTTTATTAATGGTAAAATATTTGGTTGCAGATTTCAGCTACTCAGTGGACATCTTTTTCTCCTGATGAACTTCCTTTACCTGCTGCTTGTTCTCTACTCTTCTGCTTGGTTTCTTTTATTTTTATCTATTTGATGCAAAGAACTGACTCACTGGAAAAGATCCTGATGCTGGGAAAGACTGAGGGCAAGAGGAGAAGGGGGCGACAGAGGATGAGATATTTGGATGGCATCACTGACTCAATGGATATGAGTTTGAGCAAACTCCGGGAGATAGTGAAAAACAGGGAAGCCTGGTGTGCTGCAGTTTGAGTTGGACACGACTTAATGACTGTAATAGTATAAGTATATATATGGCTGCCCTGGTGACTCAGCAATAAAGGATCTGTCTGCAGTGCAGGAGATGTGGATTCTCTCCTTCTATGGGGAAGATCCCCTGGAGAAGGAAATGGCAACCCACTCCAGTATTCTTGCCTGGAGGTCTACAGTCCATGAGGTTCCAGAGTCAGACCCAGTTAGACCCAGGCTGAGTGACTAAACAGCAGCAATAAATATATACACCCTTTGTAATTAATTCTGATTACTTAGTTTGAAATGTGCTTTCTTTTTCCTGGGCCAGTTCTTCACTATAGGTGGAGGAAGACGTTTCACAGAGAGATTAGAGCCATGATGTTTTTTAATTTAAATTTCACTTCAAAAAAATTAATTAGCTGTTTGAATTGAGATTTGGTGCCATGCCACATTATGTAAGTGTGAGTAGGTTGGAGCCGAGATTTGGATGTGGGAGACCACAGAGGGAGGTCTGACGTCAGGCAGCCCTGGGGCCCAGCTGTGACGCATTTGGTCACGAGGCCAGGCGTTCCTCCATCCTGCTGCTGCTTCCGAATATGTTGTGTGCATGTGATTCCGTGTTTAATCCTTTTGTTTCTAGAGCTCGCCCTGGAGCAGGGAACATGGGTAGCTGTCCCTGCCACTCACTGCTGTGGGCAGGGGATTCCCGCCCTGGCTGATTCAGGGTGGGCCCTCGAGTTGGACGGCTCTTTCTTGCGGGGCTCTCTGGTGCCTGTGGCCCCCGTGTCAGGCTGCTTCTGCCGCAAGCCGACCTGCTCATGCGCGCTGTGTTTGCAGCCTCCCTTCTGCTTCCCGTCTTGGCTTTTCACCTCACTGCTGTTTTTAATTAAAATGGACACGTACTTTCTGTTTTTTGTTCTAAGGGTTATTTGCAGAAAATGTCATCTTTATTGTTGTTCAGTTGCTCAGTCCTGCCCGACTCTTTGCGACCCCATGGACTGCAGCACTAGAGGCTTCCCTGTCCTTCACCATCTCCCAGAGCTTGCACAAACTCACGTCCATTGAGTCGGCGATGCCATCCAACCTTCTTGTCCTTTTTATATGAACATCAAACTGCACATGCGCCCGCCTTGACTCTCTGTCCTCCTTCCTGCCATTTTCCAGGAGATTTATCAGCTGCTTCTTCCAATCCTTTCCTTTTTTTCAGAGGTGGCCAGGAATGACATCAGGATTATATTTTCAAGAGCCCTTTCTGCTTCTCTGATTACCCTTTTTACCTCTTATCATTGTGTGTGTGTGTGAGACATACTACATATGGAAAGGTGAGCAAAATTTAACTGTATGGTGTAACAAGTGGTAATAAAGCCACTCCTATCTAACAGCCAAATGGGTGAAGAAATTTAGGACTGCCAGCCCTTTAGCGGTCTCCAGGGTCACAGCACTCGCCTCCACCCTCCCAACTCCTTGGTACTTGCAATAGGTAACCGCTTTTCTGCCTTTAATGCAGTCATTGCTCAGTTGATTGGAAGTTCTGGCTCAGATGGTAAAGAATCTTCCTGCAATGTGGGAGAGCTGGGTCCGATCCCTGGATGGGGAAGATCCCCTGAAGGGAATGGTTACCTACTCCAGTATTCTTGCCTAGGAAATGCCATGGACGGAGGAGCCTGGTGGGCTACAGTCCATGGGGGCTCGCAAGGAGTTGAACACATCTGAGCGACTAAAACTTCCACTTTCAGTGTGTGAGTGGACTTGTGGGCAAGTGGATTCCATAGTAACTGATCTGTTTCTACTGGGTATCATTGAGCTCTGGTGTCTGGAGGAATACCTCTTCTTTGAGGATTATATCTGACTGAAGCCTCCTGAGAGTGAAACCAGAAAGGGTGTAAATTCCGTCATTTGAAATGTTATCACTTAATTTCTCAGTTTTATCTCATGCTTTACCCTGTCCGCTAGGTGCCTTAGGGTTCTGATAGGGCTTCTTCTATTCAATTCCTTCAGAGATGGAGCTCCAGTGCTCTTGGAACTGGACCTGGAGACCTGACTTTATGACTCCTTTCCATTTCAATGTGTGGTTTAGTTGCTGAGTTGTGTGACTCTTATAACATCAAGGACTGCAGCCCTCCTCTGTCCATGGGATTCTCTAGGCAAGAATACTGGAGTGAGTTGCCACTTCCTTCTCCAAGGGATCTTCCCAACCCAGGGATCAAACCCAGTCTCCTGCATCAGCAGGTAATTCACTTTACCCCGAGCCACCAGGAAAGCCATTGCATTACAGTAGTCCATCAATTTTTATTCTCCTGTCCTCTGAACTACCACGTGACTTCAGGTTGTGACACTTTCTGAGATTCTTTGGGTGAATCCTATTTCTTCTGGCACTCAAAGTGCAGTGTTCTTTATTCCCCTGAATCAATTACCAACTAGTCTGTTATTCACCAAAAAACGTTCTATTTTCGAGTCTGCTGTTAGCACTTCTCCCATTCTTTCTGTGCTTGGGGGCCAGAATTTTGGGCAGGGACAGTTGAAATTTTGTGTAAAATGTTCCCTTTTTCTTCTATTCTCTTTCTAAAAGCTCTTTAGTATTTTTATTACTTGTAACTTGTACATATATGCATGTACACCAAGATGGATTATTGAAAGTTGTCAAGTTTCAGAGTAATAATATTGATCAAGTTTATTTTAATAGTTAAATCAAATGTTAACAGTAAACTATAAGTTTGGAAGATTTAACTCTTGCTTTTTTCCCCCGAATCAATACAGAACTAGCACTTACAATTCCATTGCTAGATGTGAGATTTTGCAGTTGGTGTAATGTAGAACAGATGCCTTCAAAGGAGAAAAAAAATGTTACAAATACTTGTAGAGTTCTGTTACTTAGTATACTTTTCTCCTAATAAACTCAGTAATTCTCATCACTAGGATTTTTAGATTTACCCATTATTGGTTCGTCCTTTCTTCCTAAAGTGTTTGTTTCCCTGCCTCATTTTATTGCTTTCAGTTAATGAAATCCAGTTCTAAAACCACAGTTTCCTCAGGTGTTACCTGTGAGCACTATCCTCCCGACTGTCATCTTTTTTCTACCTGTTCAGCTTCTCTTCTGGGGAAAATTCCAAGTTAAGGTTGTTAACCTCACCTCATGCTTCCCCTTTCCCTCCATTTTGTCTGGGGTGGGTAATTCAAATGCAGATTGTTTTGGTCCAGAAATCCACCTCCGAGCTCACTGCATAGCTTTTAATCAGATTTTTACAGTGATCAATTTATCCTGGACGACACTTTGACATCTTTCTGAGTCTGATGGCACCTCCTTCTGCCATATTAGCACCCTCCCCATTGCCCTTGGATCTGATGCCAGCGTGAGCGTGGGCACTCAGTCATGTCTGACTTTTTCGACTCCATGGACTGTAGCCTGCTAGGCTCCTCTGTCCATGGAATTTTCCAGGCAAGTATACTGGAGGGGATTGCCATTTCCTACTCCAAGGGAGCTTCCTAACCCAGGAATTGAACCTGGCCATCTCTTCTTACATCTCCTGTAGTGGCAGGTGAATTCTTCCACTGTGCCCTCTGCCAGCAATAGAGCTTTTTTCTCTTTGTTAGAATGCCCCTGTGTTTCATAATGTTTTTGAAGGTGAAAGGGAATGATGGGTCCCAAAGTACAAAAATAATTTTTTCTCTGGCTTGATTTTAAAATATTAGTTCCAAGTGCTTTAAGGATATTTAGTTGGAAATGTTGCTTCCAACAACATATGTCCCCACTGTAAGCATCTCTTTCTAGAGAACGTCTTGGGGATGATATGTTGTAGAAAGAGTATGTGTGTGTTTTGGTATACATATTGTGTGTGTGTGTGTGTGTGTGTGTGTGTGTATGGAGATTCCCTGGTGGCCCAGATGGTAAAGAATCTGCCTGAAGTACAGGAGACCCAGGTTCAATCCCTGGGTCAGGAATATCCCCTGGAGAAGGGAATGGCTACCCACTCCAGTATTCTTGCCTGGAGAATCCCATGGACAGAGGAGCCTAGCGGGCTATAGTTCATAGGGTTGCAAAGAGTTGGACACAACTGAGCAATTAATGTATGTATATATGTGTGTGTGTGTTTATATATATATACACACACATATCAGAGAAGGCAATGGCACCCCACTCCAATACTCTTGCCTGGCAAACCCCGTGGACAGAGGAGCCTGGTAGGCTGCAGTCCATGGGGTCGCTAGGAGTCAGACACCACTGAGCGACTTCACTTCCCCTTTTCACTTTCATGCATTGGAGAAGGCAATGGCAACCCACTCCAGCGTTCTTGCCTGGAGAATCCCAGGGACGGGGGAGCCTGGTGGGCTGCCGTCTCTGGGGTCGCACAGAGTCGGACACGACTGAAGCCACACAGCATACACAGCATACACAGCAGCAGCATACACACATATATATACATGTGTATATGTACATACATATACATATATGTGTGCTGCTGCTAAGTCGTGCTTGTGGGCGCCACCTCTTACCAGCTGTATAATCTCGGGAAAGTAGGAAACTCTTTTTACTTCTTTATCTATAGGACAAGGCTTCTATCTCCAAGGGTTGTTGAAAGGATTAAATGTACTTAAAGTTCCTGGTAGCTAAGAAGCACTGCAGAGATAGTGACCATTTTATCATCTGTGTGGAGGTAAAGGTTGCCAGTATATTTTAGGATTATAGACTCTGTAAGTCAGTACTGCTTTCATACGTTTACTCCGATAAAACTTCCCTTGGACACTGAGAAAAGACTTCAGGGCTGTCTAAGTAGAGTCTTCCAGGTGGCAGTAGTGGTAAAGAATCCACCTGCCAATCAGGAGATGCTGGGTCAATCTCTGGGTCGGGAAGATCCCCTGAAGGAGGGCACGGCAACCCACTCCAGTATTCTTGCCTGGGGAATTCCATGGACAGAGGAGCATGGCGGGCTACAGTCCATGGGGTTGCAAAAAGTGGGATGCAATTAGCACCCAAACCCTTCTTAGAGTTCTGGCTCTTACAAAAGGAAAAAGGAAAAAAAAAAGACTTAAAAAAAATATTTTTTAAAAGAATTAG
Organism: Bos taurus; assembly: GCF_002263795.3. Classification (NCBI taxonomy): domain Eukaryota; kingdom Metazoa; phylum Chordata; class Mammalia; order Artiodactyla; family Bovidae; genus Bos; species Bos taurus. The sequence continues at coordinate 17,886,294 of NC_037354.1, forward strand.
CTCAGTTCTTTTTTCCTGTTAACTCTGTTTCTGAGGGAGGCCCCACAAATCTCTCATCTACAGCTCCAAATAACCACATGATGCATCGTATGTCTAGTAAGGGGAGAAGGGGCTAGACACTTGGCAGAAACCAGGACTTCCTGTTTCCCTGCTTTCCAGTATTTCAGGCACCAATCTCTGTGACAATCTCGAACTGTTTCAGCTTAGTATTGAATATTGGGTTCTGAACCAATAAGTAGATCATTTTCCACTAAAAGTTTGCATTTTCTGACTTCAGTGCTTAGGCTGTTAAGTGATATCTCTAAAACCCTCTTCAGAAAGTAATAAAACTGAAGATGGTCTTTTCCCAAATGGATCATCATGATCATCAACATCAAAGCAATTAATAGGGTGTGTGTGTGTAGGGGGGTGGTTTGTGTGTGTATGTTTATTTGAACATTAAATACAAGTCATTTTTCAGAAAAGATTATCATTCTGGAAAACGTTTTCTTCCTCAGGATTTAGAGGGGTACAACTCTTTTTCTTTTAAGTACATAATCTGTTTTTGGCTTTTTAAAATAAAAATACCTTTGTATTTTTTAAAACTCTTTTTTTCTTTTTCGGTTTTTAAATTATCAAAGTATGATAAGACATTTACAGGAGACTTGGAAAATACAGAACAAAGTTATATACAGTCCCACTATATATTACAATTAGTTTTTAAGTAGATAAATTAAGATTTTTAGTTGGAGTATCAATATCAAACTCTCAAATTTAATAGAATGAATAGACAGAAAAGTAGAAGGACATCTTAGATCTGAAAGCACTATGAACCAATTCAATGTAATTAAAATTCATATAATTTTCATACAACAGGAGGATATAAATTCTTTTTTTTTAATTTAAACTTATTTATTTTAATTGGAGGCTAATTACAGTATTGTATTGGTTTTGCCATATTCTATTCAAGTTTTTTAGACTATAAACCAGGAGACACATAAAGCAGGGTGCAGAAATTTTATGGTCGAACGATTATTTTTTAATGTTCTTTTGATTTTTAGTTTCTCAAAGGAAATTTTGCTCTTAGGGATCAAATTAATAGATAGATTTTGTGGTTGAATCCTCATAGTTGTGTTTGGTATATTCACGCTTTAAAAAAATATTTGAAATGTGAAATATACTTGTTTAAGATAACTCAACTGTCTTTATTGAAATGAATAGTCATTATGTTTCAGGTTGTGGTTCTTTGCTTTTGCTGATTTCTTTTATGAATCTGGGGTCTTTTTATACTTTTACCTAGCATGCACAGACTTGTCTAACTTGCCTGTCCAGGCAAGTCCAGATAGTTGTATTTTTCACAGTTGTGGTCATTGTGCTACGTATCTGCCTCCCTTTCTTCTTCACAGGAGCTGGCTAGGTCTTGGCTGTAGTGTAAGATTTATTGTCTTTGAACTGCCACTGCTTCTGAGCTGCTCACACCCATTCATCAGTCTGACTTACTGACCCTGGTACGATCTGGAACTGTGTGCTTAAATCAGATCAGTTGTAGTTAGACTTCATCCATTATGTTTCTAGGCTCTAACTTCTCTGTACAGTCTCAGTGTAACCGTACGGGCAAGTATCTGGGTAGCACTTAGCCTTGTGGGGTTCTGCAATGGAAAGTTCCAAATAGGCTTGGATTATATACCTTATATTTCAGAGCCGCGTCTGTAAAAGTTTCAATGCCATTTATATTCTCGAGGTACTGCAGAACTGTAAATTTGAAGCAGAGGGGAGGACAAGCCCTCTGATGATAGTGTTAAGTCACGGAAAGTTAAAGCAACGAACACCCACAGTCTGTGTACCTTCGCCTCGGATTCCCAGTCAGAAGTACATGGTTGCAGTTCACCTTACCCACCTATGGTTTGTTGATTCCGACTTCTAATTAAATTGATCAGCTACAACCATCACTAAAGTAATTGCTTGCCAAGCATCACTTGCAAAATCAACTTAGTTTATACTTGTGATTTACTTTATTGTTTCTATTCAGAAGTGTGAATAAATAAGGAACGGGAAATTGAGCAGAGTTTGAACTAGGAAACAGAGCTCAATTTTATATCATGATTTGAACGTGTGTAATAACCACTGTGCATTTGCTTGCTTCTTTCTTTGTGAGTCTCCATAATATTCATTTCAGGACACTTGTCATTTTCATAGTTTGCTCAATTTTGCTCATGCTTTCTTTCAACTAACCTTGCTATTCAATTTAATTGTCTTAAAAAAAAAAAAAAATTCCCGTCAACTTTCAAGTCATATAATGCTTTTGTTAACATCCCTGGTGGTTCAGTCGGTAAAGAGTCTGCTGCAATGTGGAAGACCTGGGCTCTATCCCTGGATTGGGAAGATCCCCTGGAAAAGGAAATGGCAACCCACTCTAGTATTCTTGCCTGGAGAATCCCATGGACAGAGGAGCCTGGTGGGCTACAGCCCATAGGATCACAAAGAGTCAGACACGACTCAGTGACTAATTCTAGCATTACTTTAACATCAATCTTTGTTGAAACAAATATCATTTGAAAATTCAAGCAACATAAAACTTGCAAACACTTGAACAAAATAGTTTTAATAATGGAGTTTTAGCTTGAGTATTTCAAGGCAATAAATCAATATTTTCTCTCAAATTCTGATAGCATATTTAAAAAAATGTTCTTTGAAGCAATAATGAAACTCAAGAAAAAGTAATCATATAGCTACTGATGACTCAGCTTCTAGTTGACTTTAATTTAGAAAGCAGATCCAGTAGCGTAATTCAAATAATTCGCAGAAATAAAAAATGGAGGATTTTAATTTTTTCAAGAAAATGCTTATCATTGTTGAAACAGTGAGGTTAATCATAGGCATTCTTATTCTTTCATTCTTTGACTTAATAAAAAGTATGTGTGAAGGGGACATGTTATTTTTTATTTTTTTCTAACATCACATTAGAGTAGTTGACATACATGCTTTTGAACACGATGCAAACAAGTATATAATTGGCACAAAAGTAACCAAATGTCCCCCACTGTCGCCCTTGTTATTCAAATGCCTTATGTGGCGGGGCAGTGTTTCAGGCATCTCTCCTACAGTCTTTATCCCCTTCTTCCTCGCTCCTCTGGGTAGAGTCTTTGTTAAAATGAAGTGAATGGGCCAGCCAAGGTTTTATCCGTATAGTAGACACAATTCTTAGGAGAAATTTCAGGAGTGAAAAAAACATCAATGTATCGTCTACAGCTGAGTGTCGTTTTTATTTTGAGTATACCATTTCATCAGATAGTGGAAACTTGGTGTCCATTATTAAGAAGGTCCTCTGGCAACTTTGGTACTCTTTCTCCAGAGTCAAATCTGATTGATTTCTCAGAAGCATTTCTTACACTGCGAATGGCGGGGTGGAGGGGCCCCTTTGCTCTGGGTCCCAGTCCTGCCTCAGCACATCAGCGTCCGCAGAGATGGACATGTTCTTGTTTGGTCTCCCCAGCTGCCACTTCCCCGCTGAGCCCGCTCTTCTCTCACCACAATCCCTTTTATATCCATATTTTTCCTGCAGCAGCTGCTGCATCTTTTTGGAAAACAGAAGTATTTGGTTCCTTCATTGGCTCTCTAGGCCCTCAGGCTCCCAGGTACAGGGCTCCAGGAACCTTTGGCCCGAGAGCTTAGATACACCACACAGACAGTTTTACTCCGTTGTTATTCCTGAGAAACACGGGGTCCCACAGGGGCTGCTGTTCCCCTGGACTCTACTCAGGATCGGGGCACGCCTGAGCTCTCATTTTCACCAAACCTATCTGGGGTTCCTAGTGCCCTACCAGGAGGTGTCTGGGGTCCTTTGTGGCAGCTGAAGGAGTGAAAATAAAAACAATTAAGGGGAATATGGAGCAGGGGGAGACAGGGAACAGTGGCAGATTGTGTGGCACATGAGTGTTCCTGCGTGGACCTTGTTAGAGGCAGGAGAGGAAAAATAAAGTCCTGCTTTCAACCATCCTGTCAGTGCAGAGTTTCTCTGTGATGGGCCTTAATAAATTTTTCATTTTTCTTTTCTTGTTTTCTTCCTTTTAAAGGATTATACCCTTCCCAAACCATTCTGCGTAACTGAGTTTGTGTGTCTTTGTACACACACACACACATAGGTAAAAATAAGTCAAAATTTATAGAATTCAAATGAAACTTTATATATCGTGTATTGTTTCGGTAGGCTCATCAGTCTTGACTCCTTTGAGCCTTCTTGTCTGCTCTTACTCTGTTCCAAACTCACACACATATATACGTAGGTTTCAGTCACCCTGACTACTCCCTGTTCCTGCACCCCCACCGTGTTATCTCTGGTATCGAAGATTTTTGTCCAGAATATTCTTCCTTTCTACCAACAACCCATGCTTTGCTTGGGTAACTTCTATCCATCTTTAGATGTCCACTTTGGGTAATAGGCTTAGGGAAAATCTTCCATAAATCCTTAAGTTCAAGCTGCTGCTGCTGCTGCTCCTAAGTCGCTTCAGTTGTGTCCGACTCTGTGAGACCCCATAAACAGCAGCCCACCAGGCTCCCCCATCCCTGGGATTCTCCAGGCAAGAACACTGGAGTGGGTTGCCATTTCCTTCTCCAATGCATGAAAGTGAAGTCGCTCAGTCGTGTCCGACTCCTAGCGACCCCATGGACTGCAGCCTACCAGGCTCCTCCGCCCATGGGATTCTCCAGGCAAGAGTACTGGAGTGGGGTGCCATAAGCTAAGGAACCCTTATTTGTGTGTCCATCGTATCCCATAGCATTTTGTATTCTATTAGCATACCATTTATAACGTTATCTGTAACTGTCCAGATTCTCCAGTAGATGAAGCTTTGTGGGCAGGTTTCATGTCTGTTTTCTCTACTCTTCTGTTCTTGTGCCTAGTACAGTCCTTGAAACCTGGTATAACTTTTGAAAAATATATATTGCATATAGCTAAGCCAAGGCAAAAATCAGAATCAAAGAATAAGAGCAAGCCCCGCAACAGTTACACATGTGATCCAACAACATTGGGAGACTGGCTTCAGAGAATGGTAGTACACAGGTCTTAGATATCAAGGGCAACTTCTGTTTTCCTGCTCACGAGATATAAAGTCAGCTAAACATGTAGTCCGCTAAAGAATTGTGGAGGTGGCCTTAAAAAGATCTATTAAAACTAGGCTGTATTGATGATGATTTTACAGACAAACAGACATTGATGGGGACCAAATAGATCATGTTTTCTTATTCAGTTTATTATGTGTAAGCACTGTTTGCATTAACATAAAATTATATGAAGAGGAGGAAGGTATTTCATAATTTTGTATTTATAATAAGACCAGTGAATTCAATGTAAAAAATAATTTTACTACAGCAGAAACAGTATTTCACTAACAACTCAGTAGGACAAAGAAAAAAACACTGTCCTGAAGGTGAAAAAGGAAATCGAATGTCCACAATGGATATCACTTCATGGAAAAGGAGAAAGTAGAACTAACCGTGTGTGTGCTCAGTTGCTCAGTCATATCTGATGCTTTGCAACCCCATGGACAGTAGCCCACCAGGCTCCTCTGACCGTGGGATTTCCCAGGCAAAAATACAGGAGTGGGTTGACGTTTCCTCCTCCAGGGGATCTTCCCAAGCCAGAAATTGAACCCAGGGATGAAACCTTCATCTCCTGCATTGGGAGATGAATGCTTTACCACCAAGCCACCTGGGAAGCCCTTATATACTTTCATCCTCATCCAATCATACAAGTTGCTTATTATCCTTGTGTTAGCAGTTGAGACAAAGATGTCAAGAATTTATTGACATCTAATAACAACATGTTTCACTTATTATGTTATATATAAGTCCTGTGCCGAGTGATTTATATTTACTATCTTTATATTTGTGATATTTATGACAATCGAATAACATATATATTATCATTATTCCTTTTTTACGTATAAAAGATTTAACCTCGAAAGTTTAAGAAATGTGGTCAAGGGCACACAGCTAGTGAATGGCAGGGCTTGAGCATAAGGCTGTCTTTCCATCAAACTCTTTCCAGTCTAGATGAAGTTTCAGTGTTGTCCTATTATTAGTTAATCTCATTTGCATGCTGCGCTTGCTGCCTCTGGCTGCTGTTTCAAATTATTGCAGACTAGGAGGCTTGGCACAACAGAAGTGGACCGTCTCACAGTTCTGAAGGCCAGAAATGTGAAGTCAGCACGTAGGCCAGGCTGTGTCCCCTGCCGAGTCTGTAGGGCGTTTTCTTCTTCACCTCTTCCAGATTCAGGTGGTTACTGACGTTCCTTGGCTTGTGACTGCTCCATCTGATCTCTGCCTTTGTCTCCACAGGGGCTCCTCCTTTCTGTGTCTCCTTTCCCATCTCTTACAAGGACGCATGTCATTGGATTTAGGGCCCATCTGGGGTTACCCAAAAGGGTCTCATCTCAAGATCCTTAACTTAGTTACATCTGCAAAGACCGTTTCTCCAAATAAGGTGATGTTCACATTTTCTAGGGATTTGCACATGGCATCTTTTGGGGAGATTCACTCTTTAGGCTGCTACATGTGCCTTGAAATTGTTTTATACAGAAGATCACCTAATAACAGGGACCATTTGTTAAACTCTCATGGATTATCTTCCGTCTTGACTTATCTTCCAGGCTACTAATTATTCAATAATGTAGAACAGAGTTCTTTCTAATACAGTTACTTATTACCCTCAAATACAGCATAGAATTTTATTATCATTTTTAAGTCTGTAGTCAGAAGTTTTAGATTCTTTGAAAGTGTTTTTTTTTTTAATGAAAAAGTCTCTATCCAATATTAAAATAATTGTGAAAAGTGTGATAGTTTGAATAATATTAGTTTTCCTTTACGGATCTCAAATATATTACTTCCTCCTTAAATACCCAAGGGATCTGACAGCCTAAGGAGTGATTATGATTTATTACAGAATGCATGCTAAGTTAAAAATTTAGATAAAACTTGACTTCTCACATTCAAAATGAAATTTTGCAGCCAAACAACAGATCTGAAAGCCAGACCCTGTGAGAAAGAATTTCCTACTTCCTTAGTTTTCCATTAGAGACATAATTCTGGATGACTGCAGTCATGGAAATGATAGAATTCATTACTTGATGTGGAAAAGCTTTTTCCACCATGATGGAAAAAGTCCTAGGACTTTTTCCTAGGACTTTATTAAGTCCCAGGTTTGTTCTGTGTAAAAGGAGGATATGATCGAGGAGCGTGGAGGAAGGCCAGCTCCTTTCTAAGTGTGGAGGACAGAGGAGGAGATGGAGCCAGGAAAATGAGTTGGAGGCAGGCGGGCGGTCAGTCAAGCAGATGTCCTCATGTCCAGAGCAAGAGGAGGGTCTGCTGAGTTGACAGAATGCAAAACACAAGGGAGACTCTGCAGATCTGAGACTTCTGGGGATCTGGTCTTTAGGGTTCTGTACCACGTGAGGTGGACCCCATAGTGAAGAGCGAGGGTCTCTGTGGCTGGGCAACCAGGGGCTACTTTGCCCTCTAAGCCTTTGTCACAGGTGTATGTAGACACCACTTTACATGTGCTATTTTAAGGGCTCATTTAATCTTCAGAACTATATGAAGAGCTTGGGAAACACATTTTTGAAATGAGAGGGCTTACCCCAAATTACACTACTAAGTAGATAAACATATTACACCCAAGGCCGTTTGGATCTAGTGCGTTTAATCATTCTGCTCTGTGGCTCCATTCTAAGCACTTATCTCAAAATATTAACACAAAGACTTTCAATTATTGGATCTAATATCAGTTTCAACCCAAGTGGACATTGAATTACATTTTTATGCTGTTTCATAGATGGGGTATATAATTGAGAGGATCAAGTGAATTATAAAATAATGAGGCATTTCCTCTACAAATGTGTTTTCTGCATATATAAACAATATGTAATATATATACATAAACAAATGTGTAAATATATATACACGTCTGTATGTGTATATATACACTCATATTTATATTCATACACACATACCCAAGTACCCTGAATTTTTCTTCCTTGGAGCTTTTTCAGGTATCTATTTATATATTTCTTTGGAAGAGGATAGTAAGCAAGACTCCCAGAGTGGATGGCAGCTGTCTGCATGGGATCCTAAGGCGTCAAGCCTGACTCTGTTCAACCCAAGTTGAATTTCAGTGTGAGCGTTGAGTCCAGGAGCTTTGTGTGTGATGTTCTGGCAGAGTTCAACAACATAATTCATTTTGAAAACATTTATTAATATTAAGCCCCTATCATGGGATGGCTTATTTCAGACTTTCGGATACACAAATAACTTACTTTTTAAGGTGGGGAAACCAGATGATAGACACAATATAAAATGAACAGAGTTTTATAGGGACTTGACTGTTAATTGAATATAGTAAAAGGTACCCAGGATGGGAATGATGGAATTTGGGATTGCCATTTCAAATAGAACGGCCACTATGAATGTTTTCGAGTGTGGCAAACGTGCTAAGTCACTTCAGTCATGTCTGACTGTGCGACCCCATAGACGGCAGCCCACCAGGCTCCCCCGTCCCTGGGATTCTCCAGGCAAGAACACTGGAGTGGGTTGCCATTTCCTTCTCCAATGCAGGAAACTGAAAAGTGAAAGTGAAGTCGCTCAGTCGTGTCCGACTCCTAGCGACCCCATGGACTGAAGCCTACCAGGCTCCTTCGTCCATGGGATTTTCCAGGCAAGAGTACTGGAGTGGGGTGCAAACATACTCAGTGACATTTTGGGAAATCTTAGACAAGAACATAAATCTGGAATTAGAATAAATATTTGTAAAGAAATATACTGAAAATCTAAGATTGATATCTTGGGAATATTTTGAAACTTTTATAGCATAGTCACTGAAATAGCTTGTTATCATCAAGGCTCCCACTTTATTTTGTTTTCAAAGATTCAGTCAGTTCAGTCACTCAGTTGTGTCCAACTCTTTGCAACCCGATGGACTGCAGCACTCCAGGCACGCCTGTCCGTCACCAACTCCTGGAGTTTACTCAACTTATGTCCATCGAGTCGGTGATGCCATCCAACCATCTCATCCTCTGTCGTCCCCTTCTCCTCCCACCTTCAATCTTTCCCAGCATCAGGGTCTTTTCCAGTGAGTCAGCTCTTCGCATCAGGTGGCCAAAGTATCAGAGTTCAGCTTCAACATCAGTCCTTCTAGTGAACATTAAGGACTGATCTCCTTAGGGTGGACTGATTGGATCTCCTTGCAGTCCAAGGGACTCTCAAGAGTCTTCTCCAACACCACAGTTCAAAAGCATCAATTCTTCAGCACTCAGCTTTCTTTATAATCCAGCTCTCACATCCATACATGACCACTGGGAAAACTGTACCAGGTCTCCCATATTGCAGGAGGATTCTTTACCAGCTGAGCCACAAGGGAAGTCCAGGAATACTAGACTGGATAGCCTATCCCTTCTCCAGCGGATCTTCCTGACCTAGGAATCGAACTGGGATCTCCTGCATTGCAGGCGGATTCTTTACCAACTGAGCTATCAGGGAAGCCCTTTCAAAGATTAGGTGAAATGGTTTTTAAATCTTCAGAAATAGAGCTCAGCTCTGTAGAATTGAGAAGGTGATACATCTAACTATTGATAAGCAAGCTGAGTGCTGGGAGCCCGGGAATCTAGGCCAGTGCTTCCATCGAGGCACATGGTGGATTGATGGCCGCCACGGCTCGGTTTGTTCCTATCCACATCTCCATGCACTTCTGTAGTGCCCCCTCATACAGACTTGAGGATTGGATAACCATTACTTTGACAAGTGAGACATTAGCAAATATGCATGCAGAGGCTTGAAAAATACTTGTGCGTTAAAATTTCTTGATACTCTTAGAGTCCTAGGTCACTAAGCAGATTAGCCCTAATCAGCCTTCTGGAGGACAAAAGAAACCCCAATAATGACTGATCATCCACCAAGTATCTAAGAGGCAAGGCTGTTTCAGCTGACCCACAGGCTGACCAAGATGCTTAGACAAGTCTGAGAACTGAACTGCCTAGCAGAGCCTAGCCCAAATTGTCTACTCACAGAAGAATGAATGAGCTGAATACATGGCTGTTGTATTAAATCAGTAAAATCAGGATGGTTTGTTACATAGCAAAAGGTAGCTGACACAGTCTGTTTAACCACTGCAATGCTGATAGCTCATCAGAGGATATTTTAGCCAATAACTAGTTAATTTTATTCATAGTCTTTTATATTTTCCCAGTTGGAAATATTTCATAAAGATAACCTAGTTGCTAAGTAAATAAATAATACATCATTATGCATACATTTTTTGTTATTGATGTAGACAGTGAGCAATTATAATTTGTTTTGAAATCCTAGGATCATTTACAAGTTCTAGATAGACATTTATTTATTGACCACACCATGTAGCATGTGGGATCTTAGTTTCCTGACCAGGGATCAAACCTGTGCCTCCTGCACTGGGATTCCAGAGTCTTAACCATTGGACTGCCAGGGAAGTCCCCAGGTAGACATTTATCAGACTTTCATTGTTAAGTCTTGGCATGCTCTTCCCCTGCCACTTCCAAAATAGTTACCTGCTTCGTACACATCTCCGGAATACATTTGTCCACTCAGAAACAAGACCAGCAGTTATGCTTGATTATACAGAATAAATGTATACTATGAAAATTGAAATTAGATGTGCTTTTTAAAAAATGGGATGATTATTTCCATTCCAGCAGCCAATTGAATAAAACACCTATTGATCTGGATTGAATTTCAGTTTTCCAATGTTGGTGTGAGCCTACCTCTCTGTCCAATAACATTTGCATGGAAAAACTTGCAAGACCAACAGCCTGTTCATTGCAGGTGATAAAAAAAAGTCAATAAATTACTTTTTACTACAGAGAAATTTCTACTTTATATGCCAACCAAGAGTTGAAATGCCAGAAGCAGTTGAGGACTAAGTTACTAAACACTTATTTTATCACATCAGAAGCTAATGCCAGTGCTTGATTACAACAAGCAGTCCAATTGCACGCATGTGGACCGCAAGGCACCCAGGCTTTTATATTCATTAGAAGAGTTATTGATTTTGGAAAGTTACCACTAACAAAACTACACTATTTTCTCAGGCCTGTTATATGGTCACAGACAGATTATTTGATCAATGATATTGAGCAAAGGAAAAGCGTTCATTGCCTCTAATCTCTTTCCCTGTCCTTCTCAATTGTACACAGGTCCCAGCAGCAGTGTGACAAGTTAATTTGGACCCCATGTAAGCCTAATTTGGGCTCCTCTGTAAAACAGAAAGCTCTTCTTTGGCTTCACATAGCTATCTGTAAGTTTTTGATAATAAAATTGCATTGTTGAAGGTATTATTAAGCAGACTCTAAAGTCCAAAGTGGCCATAAAAGAATACAAACTTGTTAATCAAAATAATTTTTAATTTACACAAAAGTATAATTTCTTGTTGTGATTTGACTTCAGCAAATACAAGTTATGCAGTTTTCAGTTATCAGCTGCTTTAACTTCTATGCGAGTTAGCGTTTCATCTAACATAGCTCTATCGAGTTTATATAAAACATTTTAATTAGCTTTAATCAAAGAATATTGTTCCATTTTAGATACAGTAAATGAAATTTTCATAAATAAGGTGGAAATCCTAATGACTTTTTATGTTATTAAAAATATGATTTTAGATATTCCATTTTTTATTTCCATTTAAGTATTAGAATCAATTTGCCAGTTTCCACAAAAATCCTGCTGGTGTTTTGATTGCCATTGCGTTGAATCTGTCAATCAATTTGAGAAGAATTTACATTTCAAAAATATTGATTTTCCAGTTCTGCAAGTATCTAACCCAGTATTAGATATATGAGTCACAAGCCAATGAAGAGCTGCTTTACATTATTAGTTTTCAGAGAAAAGCATATTAAAATCACAATGAGATGCCAGTATTGGAGAAGGAAATGGCAACCCACTCCAGTATTCTTGCCTGGAGAATCCCGTGGACAGAGCAGCCTGGTGGGCTGCTGTCCATGGGGTCGCACAGAGTTGGACACGACTGAAGTGACTTAGCAGAGATGTCAGTATACACCATAAAATGAATAAAATAAAAAAAAATCTTAAAATGGCAGGATATGGCAAGGACACGGAACACCAAGAGTTCTTGAGGACGGATTTGAAACTCACACAGCTAATTTGGAGAGCTGTTTGCCAGTTTCTTACTCTTAGGTATTTACCCCAAAGAAATTAAAACACATGTCCACAAAAATGTAGACACAAATGTATACCTGGAGAAACAAACTGTTATATATGCATACAAGTGAATATTCAGCAAAAAAGGGAACTAACTATTGATAGTTGTAAAACACGTGAATCCTGTTATTCTTCCAAATGGATGGATTTTTTTTTCAGTTAGGTAAGAGAGTCTCTGCAAGACTACTGAAAATGTCAGTCAGTATATTTACTTAAAAGTTTGATATAATGATACTTATTTCTAAAGTCAATGTTTTGGTGGTATTTAAAAGCGCTGACTTAGCCTGGGTTTGAATCTTGCCTCCTCTCTTGGACAGTTATTTGACTTCTGTCTGCTTAAAGTTTCTGCCTGTAAAATGGGATAATAACAGTAGGCGCCTCAAAAGTTTGTTGTGATTATTAAATTACTTGATATATTTAACCATGTTTCAAACATTGGCAAATTAAAAACACTGTGTAAGTCTTGGTTATTAGTATTATCGAACCTTCTGTATATCTTTCTTCTTCTATATTTCTTCTCTCCTTACATTCCTCCCTTCTGAATCCTTATGAACTGATTAAAGTTTTTAATTTTCTTTCCTTGTATAATTAGGAAGCTATATTAATGTTTACTTGTACAGTTTGAGCATTTATTTATACATATAGTCTTGAGGTTAATAAATACTCTCTCCCCTCCAAATCCAAAGGCCCGTGAATACTTTATTTCCCACCACCCCTCTCAGAGTATATTTGCAGTTGTCCTATTTTTAAAATTTCAAGCTTTTAGAACCTACAAATTAAACCCCATTTCATATTTTATGCAGTCAGAGTGTCCTTAGACGTAGCCTTATGCTCCTTACTTTCCCTTCCTTGAAGTATTTCAGACCTCCTTTATGGGACCATTTTCCTTCTTTTTGAAGCAGAAGTTATTTTATTGTGGGTCATTTAAAAGTAAACTCTCAGTTTCTCTTTATCTGTCTTCATTTTGCTCTCTTTCTTAAACTATATTGTATCTGTGTAAACAATTCTAGATGGGCCATGATTTTCCCTGCACACCTGGAGGACATCTCCCTTGTGTTCTGGTGATAACCTGGCTGTCCGTTTAAATCGTACTTGAGTGGGATTTGTATTCGCTTCTTCCAGGTACCTGAGAGTGCTGCAGACCCAGCTCTGCTTTCTGTTCCGATTCTCAGCTTGTATGTTGAGGTCCACACCGACACTGCAGATCAGCTTCCAAACCAAAGGCAGCTCAATGGACTTCAGATGAACAGGGGAAATGCATTTATTTTCCCTCCATCCTCACTCAGGTAGAGTCATCCATTAGGCGGATTGGTTTTCAGTATTCCAGGGTTTGGCTTCATGCGCGTCTCAGACTGGAAACTCTGGACCACAGGGATCTGATCCAGGATGCTCTGTGGTCCCAGGGGATCTAGTGGCCTCGGTTCTCGCTTTCCTCCCTGTGCTTGTGCCCCTGCCTAACTCCTGCCACAGAGACTTTCTGTTACGAAGTTAATTTATGAGGTTAGAAAAAGGAGTAGAATATATGAAGAGTCTCCAAAAGATATCAGTGATAAAATCTTTGATCAGTTTTAAAAATTATTAGCATATAACAATGCTAAGTAGTTTATTATACTTCAAGTATGTCCCTGGTGGCTCAGATGGTAAAAAAATCTGCCTGCAGTGTAGACAACCCAGGTTTGATCCCTGGATCAGGAAGTTCCCCTGGAGAAGGGCATGGCAACCCGCTCCAGTATTCTTGCCTGGAGAATTCCAGGGACAGAGGAGCCTGGTGGGCTACAGTCTGTGGGGTCGCAGAGTCAGACACAACTGAGCAACTAACACTTTGACTTTACAGAAAGAAATGTATGAGAGAAGCACAGTCTTTTCTAGAAACTGTAGAAATTCAGCTTGGTTGAATGTAATCAGGGTGATTGAATAGAGTATCATGAGAGGAGATTAAGTATGCAGAGTCAGATTACAGGGAGACTTTTAGTACCTGGAGCAGAGTTTTGTTTCGTTTTTAAATCAATGAAAAGTCACTGGAAGATTTTAAGTGCACAATCTGACTGTGTAATCTGACTCACATTGCACTAAGTTTATTCTGTTTGGCATGTGGAGAATAGATCATGGTGGGGAAGAGTGGAAACTTGGGACCGATTTACGAAGCTATTGCCAGAGGCTCGACAAGAGATGACTGCAGTGTGGAATGGGATGGAGACAGTGGAGATGGAAAAAGTGAGTCTATACAAGGTGTTCTCTGGAGTTAGACCAGACAGGATAATTGGACGTGAAAGGAGAGGAAAATGGGAGAGTGAAGGAGAGTGAAGGGTTTGGTAACTGAGCTATAGTAGTTTGGTAAATAATAAAACTGTATATATAAACTACATATATATGAACAAATATGTACATACATGTACATCTAATGTTCTTTTTTGTTTTGCTTTCATTTAATGGGATTACACTCTATGCATTACTCTAAGCATGACTTGTTTTATCACTTACCATTTTAAAGTGCTTGATTCATAGAAGGCTTAAATAATATTTTGTTGAATACGGGATCTCATTTCTTTTTTGAAGTGGTGGTTTGTTTTTTTTTTTTTTTTTAATTGGAGGAAAATTGCTTTACCGTGTTGTGTTGCTTTCTGCCATATGGGATGTCCTATTTCTAATCCACCCTTTGTGTAGAATGAGTTTCTACACATTGAAGAAATTCAGTCATGCTCTTATTTAAACCTGTCAGTGGATCTTCATGGCTCTCAGCATGAGGCCCAAAGACCACAACGTAGCACAAAAAGTCCTTCATCTCAGTAGCTTTCTCATTCAGCAGCTTCCTGCCCCAGCCACTCCGCTTTCCCTTCATTCAGTACTGTCGGCACATTGAGCTAATTATCGCTCCTCAGATGTGGGACTCCTTACCTTGGGATGCTTCACTGCCCCTCCGATTTGTTATCACATGTTGATGACTCTTCTTTGCTAATTTCCCACGTCTCAGTTAGCTGCCCTCCTATGGGTGCCCTAAACCACGGACACGCTCCTATCCCTGTGGTGTCTCATTGTCCTATAATTGCCTATTTACTTTTGTATGTTCCCTATTGGACAATATATCCCTTAAAGTCAAAGATTTTTTTCCCCTGTAGTTTTATTCTCAGGACCATGGTGCCATCCTAGGAGTTTAATAAATATTACATAACACAAATAAGTGAAAATGATTATACCACAGAGATGAAAGTTCCTAAAGAAAGTATGTACAGTGAAAAGAGCACAGGGCCTGGGGAACACCAGCATTTAAGGAATGGGGAGGATCCTAATACCTGAGTAAAAATGCCCATAAAGATTCAAGGAGAATGTGCAGTTTGAATCACACTGGTCCAGTTTTAAGAAATGAATGATCAGTAGTGTCAAATGCATGTCAAAGTCTAGAATAATGTCTGTGAGATATATGATAGATTTGGCGATTGAAAGAACATTGATGACTTCATGAGAGCAGTTTCGGTCTATTGGTAGACACAGAAGCCAGAGGACGCAGCTCTGCGTCGTTTGTGGGACAGATGGAGCGGGGACGGCACAGCGCTGCTCTACCGTGGCGGGAAACGCCTTGTGTTCTGTGTCCCCCTCCTACCCACTGCTCTCTGTGGATGGTGAATCCTGGGCACTAGCAGGTATTTACTTTCTTGAGC
This sequence comes from Bos taurus, assembly GCF_002263795.3. Taxonomy (NCBI): domain Eukaryota; kingdom Metazoa; phylum Chordata; class Mammalia; order Artiodactyla; family Bovidae; genus Bos; species Bos taurus. The sequence goes on from NC_037354.1 coordinate 17,902,166, forward strand.
GCAAAAACGTCATAGCTTTTAATGTACCTGAAAATAACAATGGATGATGCACACTTGGGTAAGGTTGTAGAAGAGACAGACCGCAAATGTGGCTGAACTTGTAGAGGAGATGTGAGAAGGCAGGAGATGTGGGACGTCTCTGGGGTGCAGAATTCTCAGGGGAGGGAAGTTTGAGAGACTGGATAAGGCGGAGGTTCGTGGGGCAATGGGACCCTTTGTGGGTGGGACTCCATGGTAGAGACCAGAGTAGAAAGATTGTGAAGAGATGTCTGCAGAGACCAGGAGACTACCCCTCACAGACACCCAGCTACAGAGAAAACTGTTATTGACCTAGAGCCTGGCTGCTGAGCTCTGAAATTCGCCTTGGATCTGAGCTGTGACCACACTTCCCGTGGGCTACTCCCCACCAATGATCGGGGGCTGCAGAGTTATTAAGGCAGCCTGTTCTTGGGAGACATGGCTGCTTGAGACCAACATCAGCTCAGGGACACCCTGCTGGTCATGTGGAATCTTCCTTAGACTTGATAGCAGGGAGACCCTTCCTCCCAACCTCCTCCAGCTCCTTTACCATTTTCTCTCAGGGAATTTTTCTTAACAAAATCTGTATCTGTGTACTCCAGCGCCAGTGTCTGCTTCTCAGAGGATCTAGAATAACATAGTATCTAATGAATTGTTTCAGTTTTGAAGAGAGGTGAATTGCTGTTTGTGACAGAGCTTTCACCTGTTCATGTTTCTCCAGGAGATATTCAGTAAAACGTCCATTTGTCACTAATGCTCATGGCAGTAGGTCTCTTTTGGGGGAGGGATAAAGTGAAGTGATGAGTACTGTTCAGGAAGGTCACAGGAGAGGGTCAGAAGCTGCCCTCCATGTAGAGTCACATGTAAGTTCTTGTTACATATAAGTAAGTCACATGTAAGTTCTTGTAAGTCTTGTGAGTCACATGTAAGTTGTTGTTCTCGTTCAGTCACTAAGATGTGTCCAACTCTTTGTGACCCCATGGACTGCAGCAAACCGGGCTTACTTGTCCTTCACTATCCCTTGGAATTTGCTCAAACTCATGTTCATTGAGTCGGTGATGCCATCCAACCATCTCATTCTCTGCCACCCCTTCTGCTGCCCTCAATCTTTGCCAGCATGTAGGTTATGACAAGTAAAACTGTGAGTATCATGACGGTGCGTATTATTTTAAATGAAGTTGATTTATTATATTGTGTTAGGTTCAGGTGCACAGGTGATGTTTACTAACACTGAAGATGTGGTTATAACACTCAGAAATCTTACTTACACCTCACAGAACTCTTGTGGTTCCTGACTGTGGAATATTCTGAAAGGTAGAAGGCAAATATCAATTGTATAGAAATAAAGCAAAATAACAGTGTGTAGGATACAGCTTCCAAGATGGCACAGCTTCCAGAGGTCCACTGGCCGGACCTCTCCTAATTATGAGACCTGGACTAAGGGTATGTGCCTTTTAAGCTGATGCAGCCTATGGTTCTTGAGCCAGAACTAAGAGCTCCTGACTGACGGACAGCAGATGTCTAGGGCTCCTCTGAACATACTAGTGAGAGAAACGGCAAGCTGTTGAGATTTCACAAGATGAAACTTATGAAATGAAGAAGTATGTGTAGACAATACAGGGCTGTGGAACTGCACTTATTTATATATATTGGGATTTCTTTGGAGGGAATGATGCTAAAGCTGAAACTCCAGTACTTTGGCCACCTCATGCGAAGAGTTGACTCATTGGAAAAGACTCTGATGCTGGGAGGGATTGGGGGCAGGAGGAGAAGGGGACGACAGAGGATGAGATGGCTGGATGGCATCACCGACTTGATGGCCGTGAGTCTGAGTGAACTCCGGGAGTTGGTGATGGACAGGGAGGCCTGGTGTGCTGTGATTCATGGGGTCGCAAAGAGTTGGACACGACTGAGCAACTGAACTGAATAAAGATAATACCTGCTATTAATTGAGGGATGACTATGTGGTTGCCCTTATTTCACCTGAACTCAGTGCTTCCTCACAAGAGGGAAGCTATGAAGTTTTGTTTTTACAGATGATGAAAATGAAGCTCAGGGTACAATCAAGTACCTAGATTCTATAGATATGCCTACTTCTTCCAAACTCCCAAACAAGGACTAGCTATTGAATCCTAGATATCTTTTAGGACTTCCTAATTTTCTGTCTGAAAGCCCATTTACATTGGCTTTAGATACCTCCTCTATACTTATGTTTTCATATAATTTATCATATACAAAAAGTAACAGGCACATTTAATGACTTTGAAAACATTTAAACATGTGAACCTCAAAATATGTGAAATGAGCATATTGCTGTTGTTTATATTAGTTTTCCTTCTTTCTATTTTTGCCAGAAATCCCCAAGGCCTTTGGATACTTTAAAAAAGATGAACATTTGTTTGATTAAATTCTTTAATATAAATAATTTTTTTTCTGAAGTGTTGATTTTTGTGGATTCTAAACAATACAAGCAGATGTTACAAAACCTGGACAGACTCTGGAAATGTGTTGGACTGTCTAGCAACTAAGATTGTTTGAATCAAATAGGAAAGTCAGCTTTAAATTTTTATTTTAGTATACACTCCTGGTTTAAGTGTTACCAGTATAATACTCTTTTCTAACAGTCTGCATTTCCTTTCCTCAGCACCCTTGACTGATACCTTTTATTGAAGTAGTCACTGATATCAGGAGGAAAAAGAATGCAGTTAAACATGTATACAGAAATATATGGCCAATGGCCAAGATGTTAAGTAAACTAAATGTCTTTTTTTTTTTTTTTCTCTCCTTCCTTGTTCTATGGCCTTCTTTAATTTAAAACTCTATTCTTCTTACTTTTACGATTTATAATGTTGTTGACTATATGGTGTATTTTATAGAGAGGAGGATCAGAATTTTCTCATTCCACCCCTTCTACCATGACTTATCTTGTTGTATCCTCAGTCGTAGATATCGAAAAGGTTTGCAAACATGAGGAAAGAGCTAGAGAAATGGTAACGCCCTGAGATTGTGCTGTAAGTTATAGCCAGTATTAGCAAGAGGAAGTTCCTTTGCTTGGTAGGATGCGTTCGTGTAAGTTTTAAAAGGAAGGCAGATGGTCACCATATTGTCCCCTTGTTCTTATGGTGTGAGGTCTGAAAGCAAATTCTTCTGGGTCTAGCAGAGGAATTCCCAAATGAAATGAATGACAGGCTTTCTGAGATAATGTGTAAGAGAAAAAAAAGTGAAGCACTACGGTAAGAGAAAAGAGGCAAAGAGACGGAGGACCTGTGACCCACGGGAGAAGGTCATGCGAGCCAATCCCGTCACCCCTGTAGGATGACAGGTAACTCAAGGAGGTTGGTGAAGAGCACTTTACACTATTATCTGGATACTGAAAGGTGGTTGTTGAATCACGCGAAGACACCGGGATTCTTGGCCCCCAGAGGAGAAGAATTCAATCCGGGGCCAGAGACGAGGCTTGATCGCTCAGAGCTTTTGTGTAATAAAGTTTTATTAAAGTATAAAGGAGATAGAGAAAGCTTCTGACATAGGCATCAGAAGGGGGTAGAAAGAGTACCCCCTTGCTAGTGTTAACAATGAAGTTATCTAATCCAAAGAATATCTGGAGGTTGTAAAGACCTCATCAGACCTACTCCCATAATTTACATTTTAAGATAACACGGTCCTCAGGCAAGATACATCCTTGTAAAGACCAGGTCTACTTCCATAATTAACATTTTAAGATAACAGAAGGTTGAATCCAAAGACTGTCCTTAGGCAGGATACATTATTGGTATATAATCCTAAAGAATGTGGAGAAAGAAAAAAAGTTTGTCCTTTCTTCCTCCTTGAGAATTCCAGACCCCTCTCTCCTTGGGGACCCCTAGACTCCCTATCAACCTGCCTAGGAAATGACTCTCTGAATACCCTGTGTGTATTGGATCGTCTAATAGGTATGCTTTCCTTCCTGGTGTGGGATTCATTTTTTTACTGGAATATACTTGCTTTATCATGCTAGATTCTGCTGTATAACAAAGTGAATCAGCTGTATGTATACACATATCCACTCCCTCTTAAGCCTCCCCTCCACCTCCATCCCTCCCCTCTAGGTCATCACAGAGCACCAAGCTGAGCTCTCTGTGCTATAGAAGCTTCCTACTAGCTAGCTATTTTACATTCAGTTCAGTCGCTCAGTCGTGTCCGACTCTTTGCGACCCCATGAACTGCAGCACACCAGGCCACCCTGTCTATCACCAACTCTCGGAGTTCACCCAAACCCATGTTCATTGAGTCAGTGATGGCATCCAACCATTCATCCTCTGTTGTCCCCTTCTCCTCCTGCCCTCAATCTTTCCCAGCATCAGGGTCTTTTCAAATGAGTCAGCTCTCTGCATCAGGTGGCCAAAGTATTGGAGTTTCAGCTTCAAAATCAGTCCTGCCAATGAACACCCAGGATTGATCTCCTTTAGGTTGGACTGGTTGGATCTCCTTGCAATCCGAGGGACTCTTAAGAGTCTTCTCCAGCACCACAGTTCAAAAGCATCAATTCTTCGGTGCTCAGCTTTCTTCACAATCCAACTCTCACATCCATACATGACCACTGGAAAAACCATAGCCTTGACTAGATGGACCTTTTTTGCTGCTGCTAAGTCACTTCAGATGTGTCTGACTCTGTGTGACCCCAGAGATGACAGCCCACCAGGTTCCGCCGTCCCTGGGATTCTCCAGGCAAGAACACTGGAATGGGTTGCCATTTCCTTCTCCAATGCATGAAAGTGGAAAGTGAAAGTGAAGTCGCTCAGTCGTGTCCAACTCTTAGCGACCCCATGGACTGCAGCCTACCAGGCTCCTCCGTCCATGGGATTTTCCAGGCAAAAGTACTGGAGTGGGGTGCCATCGCCTTCTCTGATATGCTGTCTAGGTTGGTCATAACTTTCCTTCCAAAGAGTAAGCGTCTTTTAATTTCATGGCTGCAGTCACCATCTGCAGTGGTTTTGGAGCCCAGAAAAATAAAGTCAGCCACTGTTTCCCCATCTATTTGCCATGAAGTGATGGGACAAGATGCCATGATCTTAGTTTTCTGAATGTTGAGCTTTAAGCCAACTGTTTCACTCTTCTCTTTCACTTTCATCAAGAGGCTCTTTAGTTCTTCTTCACTTTCTGCCATAAGGGTGGTGTCATCTGCATATCTGAGGTTATTGATATTTCTCTCAGCAATATTGATTCCAGCTTGTGCTTCCTCCAGTCTAGTGTTTCTCATGATGTACTCTGCATATAAGTTAAACAAGCAGGGTGACATATACAGCCTTGACTCTCTCCTTTCCCATTCTGGAGCCAGTCTGCTGCTCCATGTCCAGTTCTAATGTATGGTGGTGTGTATGTCAGTGCTTCTCTTTCAGTTTGTCCCACCTTCCCCTTCCACCCTGTGTCCTCAAGTCTGTTTTCTATGTCTGTGTCTATTCCTGCCCTACAAATATGTTCATCTAGTACCATTTTTCTAGATTCCATATATGTGTGTTAATATATATTTGTTTTTCTCTTTCTGACTTAATTCACTCTGTATGATAGACTCTAGGTCCGTCCACATCACTACAAATGACCCCTTTTCCTTTCTTTTTGTGGCTGAGTAATATTCCATTGTGTATATGTACCGCATCTTCTTTATCCATTCATCTATTGATAGACACTGAAGTTGCTTCCGTGTCTTGGCTGTTGTAAATAGTGCTGCAGTGAACATTGGAAGGATATATGTATATCTTTTTGAGTTATGGTTTTCTCAGGCTTTATGCCCAGTAGTGGGACTGTTAGATCATATATGAGTTCTATTTTTAGTTTTTTAAGGAACCTCTGTACTGTTCTCCATAGTGGCTCTATCAGTTTTCATTCTTAGCAACAGTGCAGGAGGGTTCTATCTTCCTTCTTTGGAGATATTATAAACATATCTATGAAAGGTTTTCAGAATCAATGAGACAAAAATCAGGTATTTAAAGCATAACTTAATTTTACAAAACCCTCATAAAGTTAAGTAGGACAGGGATTTAGTTGTCACAACCAACTCCGTGATTTTACATGTGAAGAAACTTTATGAAATAAGTGAAGATTTTTCCAGGTTCACAGTAGTAATGATGAGTAGATCCAGTACTAGACTTGGTCTCTGATTCCCAAATTCCAGTTTTCCTACTGCAGTAAGAAGCCTTAGTCATTGTGGGCTACTCTAACAAAATACCATAGCCGGTGTAGCTAATAAACAACAGGAATTTATTTCTTACAGCTCTGGAGGCTGGGAAGTCCAAGATCAGGTGCCAGCAGATTTGGTATCTGCAGAGAGCTCACTCTCTTGTCCTTTGATGGCCTCATCTCGCTATGTCATCACGTAGTAGAAGGGAACTCTCTGGGGTCCCTTTTATAAGGGCACTAATCTCAAAGAGATCAAACCAGTCAATCCTAAAGGAAATCAATGCTGAATATTCATTGGAAGGACTGATGCTGAAGCTCCTAGACTTTGACCACCTTATGCGAAGAGCTGACTTATTGGAAGAGACCCTGATGCTGGGAAAGACTGAAGGCAAGAAGTGAAGGGGTTGACAGAAGTCGAGATGGTTAGATAACATCACTGACTCAATGGACATGAGTTTGATAAAACTCTGGGAGATGGTGAAGGACAGGGAAGCCTGGTGTGCTGCAGTCCCTGGAGTTGCAAAGAGTTGAACACAACTTAGTGATTGAACATCAATCTCATTCAAGAGAGTGAATGACCTAATCACCTCCCCAAGGCCCCCACCTCCTAATACCATCACATTGGGTATTTTAACATATTAGGGGATACAAACATTCAGTCTGTAGTGAAATATTTTTTGGTGATGAAACTAACCAGATAAAGGAAGCAGAACAAAACAAAGCTGTAGTTCCTATGGTGATTCACACACTCCTTAGACAGTGGATACAGGAAAATGTGGCTAAAGAACCATTGAGCCCTTTAGCTGTCTTTGAGTGGTTGACACATCGGTGAACAGGAGTGGAAATTCAGGTGACATGTGAACATTCAGGGGTAGAGAATGATGATGGAGAGAAAGAGAAACCCCCAAAATTAGGAAAGCCTCTAGCAGGTCATATGAGCAGAAATCTTTGGGGAGAAGGATGCGTGTCCAGCCTGGCTTTTTCGGAGCTTTCTACTTACAGAACTTTGTCTGCGAAGCCCTGGTCATTTGTCTGTTCACGCTGTGCCCCAGCCCTTCCTTCCTATGCTCCTCAGCATCCCATCTGGCAGGATATCTGCAAACTACCTCCTCAGACTCCTTTGGGAAGATTTCTAGGAAGTGGTTGACAGCAGGAGGCACTTGCTAGAGATTGGAAGGCAGGAAGAAGGGAAAACCAATATTTCTAGCCACTGCTTTGCTCCTGGCAGTGCTTTTGGCAAGTGACAAAGCCACGGCTGGGCTCCCACAGCACCTGTAACAGTAGATGCCCCAGTAGCTCCAACAGGACCGGGTCCTGTAGTGTCAGAAGGGGCTGGGCTCCCAGCTTCCAGAAGCGATGGCTGGAGAAGGAACTCCAGCATCCACAGCAGCACAGCCACTGGGTCTTGGGGTCGCAGTATTTCCTTTCGTATCTTCATCCCCCAGGGTGGTGCAGCATCCTGCCGTTGATAATAGCAGGGAGTGCTGTAGTTAGCAACCTCTGGGGAACCTCGTCTCTCCTTTCTTAAGGAAAATTGCTCATTTTGGTTATTTTTTTTGTTACCTTTTAAAAAAAAATTATAACCAATTTTCCTGTCCAGTCTAGAAATGTATTTGTTTTTCTAGGTGACTAGACACAAGTAATGTGTGGTACTCTATGTCCTGCTCTTAATATACTAAAGCTTTACATTATCCACTGAGAGTTTTACTGTTTCTTGGAAAATGATAATACACAAAGACCAGAGTCTGCAGGGCTCTGGAATATGTCAGCTTGTATTTCTGTTATGCCAGTTTGTTGAATATATAGTGAGTATAAATATATGATCAAATACCTATGGATTTTTATAGTAGAGCTCACTGTGTTGGTCTTTTAGTGCAAGTTCTTTCCATGTGGAACTTATAGATAAAGTGGGTGGCCTTCAATCTTTCCCAGCGTCAGGGTCTTTTCCAATGAGTCACCTATTCACTGCCGGTGGCCAGAGGTTGAAGGCAAAAGGAGAAGAGGGCGGCAAAAGGAGAGATGGTTGGATGGCATCACTGATGCAATGGACTTGAACTTGGGCAAACTCTGGGAGATGGTGGGAGACGAGGAGGCTGGCATGCTACAGTCCACAGGGTCACAGAGTCAGACACGACTTGGCAACTAAACAACAACAACAAAGCGGGGGCCACCTATGAACCAAGAGTCTAAATACAGCAGGCAGTATACAAAGACAAGTTTGACATCCCATATGTGGGAGTAAAAGCTACTGGTTTTTCCAGTGGTCATGTATGGATGTGAGAGTTGGACTGTGAAGAAGGCTGAGCGCCAAAGAATTGATGCTTTTGAACTGTGGTGTTGGAGAAGACTCTTGAGAGTCCCTTGGACTGCAAGGAGATCCAACCAGTCCATTCTGAAGGAGATCAGCCCTGGGATTTCTTTGGAAGGAATGGTGCTGAAGCTAAAAAACTCCAATACTTTGGCCACCTCATGCAAAGAACTGACTTATTGGAAAAGATCCTGATGCTGGGAAAGATTGAAGGTGGGAGGAGAAGGGGACGACAGAGGATGAGATGGTTGGATGGCATCACCAACTCAATGGACATGAGTTTGAGCAAGCTCTGGGAGATGATGTAGGACAGGGAAGGCTGGTGTACTACAGTTCATGGTGTCGCAAAGAGTTGGACACAACTGAGCGACTGAACAGCAACACAGCAATAGGTAGGTACTATCTTTAGGAAGTATTGTGGTGATGGAAGGAGAGTTCTGTCAGTGAAGAAGCAAGTTTCAGAAAATTCCAGTGAAAGAGAAGCCTGTAGGCAGAGATGCAGTGGAAGCAATGGCCAGTCGCAGAGCAGAGGAGCTCCTAAGCTGGTGTTGCTGCAGAGGGGAGTAACGCAGATGGTGATGCTAAGATCTCACCCAGTGAGGGCACTGCTTTGCACGTGATGTTTTTTGATTTAAGAAAGGCCATGATAAAATAATAGCATTTTATATGGGGAAGCCACACATTGTCTTTATTAGTTTTTATACATAAGGGATTTTCTGATAAAACGGTGCTGGGCAGATCGCAGGTGGGGCACGGTGGGCCAGGTCTGGAACAGCAGACTCAGAAAAGGGATGGCAGGGGAGGGAAGGGTCGAGGGAAGAGGAGAGGGACACTTGTCTGACCATAAACACTGCTGCCTGATCTACTTAGAAAGTGCGAGTTGATTTATGGGAATGTTCAGCTCCGTATGTAATTGACATATGCAGTCTTCATTATATGTGTCCGTATTTCCACTGAATAACAATTTTGCTAGAGCCTAGAGTTAAGTGTGCTCACAAAGTACGTGAGCATTGTGCGTGTACTGTTTGTGAAGCAGGGTGCTAAATACTTATCCGCTTATCATCTGGGGGCCTCCTATGTGGTGCAGTGGGTAAAGAACCCGCCTGCCAGTGCAGGAGACGCAAGAGACTTGGCTTTGATTCCTAGGTCAGGAAGATCCTCTGGAGGAGGAAATGGCAACCCAGTATTCTTGCCTGAAAAATTCCGTGGACAGAGGAGCCTAGCGGGCTATAGTCCGTGGGGTTGCAAAGAGTCAGACACAGTTGAGCAGCTGAGCACACACATACATTTATCATCTGTCTACCTATCTACTTATCTGTCTGTCTATCTACATACCACGCAGCACAGCAGATAATTTCCAGGTGGGCTGGCAGCTGTACACTATATGAATGTAAGGAGGTTCCTAAAATTGTTCACTTGGGCCACGCGTACACTGCAGTTGAACAGAGTGTACATTTCTTTAGCTGTATGGAATGCAGAGTGGTTTAGCTTTGTGTGTTGAGCAGTGGAGCCAGGCACAGTGAAGGACACAGAATTGGGGGAGACGGGACATGTCATTGAGGGCAACGGGGCCCTGGAAAGGATGAGATGAGACCTGTGAAAGAGTGGGCTCAGAAAAGCAAAGATGCTGATGGGGACGGTCAGGGTCCTTTTCAGTTCATGTGTGACTCAGTACAGATGACTGCACGCCGGGAAGCTTGAAGAGCTATCTTTTTTAGTGTTGATTATGGTGTTGATGATGACTACTGTGAATACAAACATCGCCTGATTATGATTCTCTGTTCAAAGATTATGTTGTAAGGAAAAAAAAAATCTCTCTGATGTTCTCCATCAATTTGGGGTGAGGAAAACTCAGCCTATTCCCTAGTTTATTTTTTTGTTGATTGAACGATTGAAGAGCAATCAGTATAAAACCTAATTTCCAAATCCTTCACCGCCATGATGATATTTTAAGTCTCACTTGGAGAAAATTTCATCCCAAATTATATTCCATTGCTTTGTAGGAATGTATTAAATGTGTTTCAGAGATTAATGAAAGTGATGAAACATGTACAAGTTGAACGTATATGTCTTGTATGACTGTGGTTAGCAGACTTACTTCTGAAAACAGAAAGCTCCAGGAGACAAATGAACTTGGTAATATGTTTCGGGCTGCTCCATTGTTCCAGGGCCTTACAGGAGACCACATGATGATGGTGATAGGGAGCGGAAGGGTGTGGGGTGGTCTGGGACACTTCAGAAGCCCAGAGACTCTTCCTTACCTGTCCAGACACCCTTCTTTCCCCTAAGCCCGCTTTCTCCTGGGGCATCCCTTCTCCCAGATCTGTTTGTGTCTAATTGATAGGATAAAAAAGAAGTCAGGTGGTTACCAGTCCATGCAGGCATAACTTTGTTTGCTTTCTTTAGCTTAGCTTGCTTTGTTTCTAAAAGTTTCAGGCCTTAATGACATTAGCACATGAATGGGGAAAACCAAAGGCCGCAGAAGTTGTCCATCTGTGTTTTTGCTGCTTCCCCGACCATCCCAGCACACACTTAAGACCTTTCTTGATGGCATGCATTTCTCTTGCCATTGGTATTTTTGTGCAAGTGCTGGGGACACTTGGAAAAAAAATTTCAAAGCCGCAACACACAAAGCAGATGGGGTTGGGGGTGGAGAATGGAGCTGGGTGAGGTCAGAGACTTCACCTGACTGGGGCTTTTCAGGCATCAAGTGCAGACGCCAGCTTCTCTCCACGGGCACCATGTCCTGCAGCAGCTTGTGTTCTTAGAGGGAGAAAGTAGTCACCATATTTACCCTGGAAAATATTTCTGTCTGTGCCTCATTAAGAGTGAGGGTAAAGGTTAATGAGGACTTTGTGACCCCTAACTCCAGGGTGACTGTCTTCTCCTCCCAGCTGTGAATGAACACTTCCTTGCTTCTCGTTAGCACTCTTTACTTTGTCTAGTTCGGTACTCCAGGTATTTCTTAGAAGAATAGAAAGGTCTTGACAACCTTAACTCTGTGTGACCTGAGAGATAAAGGGTAGAGGTTTGTGTTAAATATATATATATACACACACTCATATGTGTATATATATATATATATATATATGTATATGTGTGCATATATAAATGTGTGTATGTCTATATATATATATATATATGTATATGTGTGCATATATAAATGTGTGTATGTCTATATATATATATATAAATAAATTCGGTGTCTCAAGTCCCAATTTTATTCTCAGAATTAGTAGTACAGCATCTTAAAAAGCCCTCATAATGGTATTTGCTGCCAAGATAACTCACAGAATATGCCTTCCGTTTATTATTCAGATAGTCAGTTCTTCTGCATTTGCCATTTACTGACTCCCATCTGTTGGAGGTTTTTCTTGTACCCGATGGCAGTGGGAGCAGATTGTGAATGTAGCAGAAAATGTTTTCTTGGCACAGAAAAGGATATTTGTTTTAATTGACAAGGTGTATCATTTATGAGATAAAAATGAATTTTAGCCATCTAATTTATTTTCATTCAGTTGATTCAAGACAGTTATTGGCATTTAGGTATGTATACAGTAACCTTAGGAGATCATGGAAAAGATGAAAAAACAACTCTCAGGAAAGTCAACTCAAACTTACTGATTTTCAGGCTTTCAGAGAAATAGCAGATTTGAGAATGAAGAGGTAGAATTAAGGTGGCAATGGAAATTCTTAGTATCTTATGCAGTACTACAATCATCTATTTTTTTAGAAAATAAAGGATTGTTATTATTTTAGAAAAAGCAATTTCCCCTGCTCAGCAATGATAAATAAATCATTTTATTACAAATGAGCCTGAAGTCAATGCTTTTAAATGAGAAAAAAGTCAATCCCCTGTTTTTTTCTTAAGAATGATCAGATGCTTGATGACTGTTTTTCATCTGGTAATGATTTTTTAAATCTGATTTCTTGTTATCCTCATGAGCAGTAGAATATATTGAACAGTAAAATTCTCAACAATTTTTTGAGATTAGGCATTGTTTCTTTTAAACTTATCCCAGTTAACGAGTGAACTGAGGGTACTCTTCATACTGGATTAGATTAATTTACAGGGATATTAGGAAGATGCCCCCCCCCCCGAAAAGCCATTTAAAAATGCAAATTGAAAAGTAGTAAAAAGAAAGTAAAGTTGAAATAAACTATTCTAATCAGTGGGACACACTATCTTATCTCAAAGGAAATAAAAGTGGGAGCAAAATTCTCATGCGATCAAGAGAAAAAGGTAATACACAGAACATACTCTGTCTCATTTGTAATCCAGTGAGTCTCATTAAATCATTATATGATGCTAAAAAGGGAAATAAGTGTCTATAGAATGTGTCCTCTTTTCCAGCTTTGGAAAATATTAGGTGTAACTGTAAACAGCCCAAGGATATAGACATTTTGGTATAGGAAGGACAGTTTTAACTGTTACTAACAGAAAAACATCTATTTCTGTTTTATTGACTATGCAAAAGCCTTTGACTGTGTGGATCACAATAAACTGTGGAAGATTCTGAAAGAGATGGGACACGAAACAACAGACTGGTTCCAAACTGGGAAAGGAGTATGTCAAGGCTGTATATTGTCACCCTGCTTATTTAACTTCTATGCAGAGTACATCATGAGAAACACTGGGCTGGAAGAAGCACAAGCTGGAATCAAGATTGCTGGGAGAAATATCAATAACCTCAAATATGCAGATGACACCACCCTTATGGCAGAAAGTGAAGAGGAACTAAAAAGCCTCTTGATGAAAGTGAAAGAGGAGAGTGAAAACGTTGGCTTAAAGGTCAACATTCAGAAAACGAAGATCATGGCATCTGGTCCCATCACTTCATGGCAAATAGATGGGGAAACAGTGGACACAATGTCAGACTTTATTTTTCTGGGCTCCAAAATCACTGCAGATGGTGACTGCAGCCATGAAATTAAAAGACGCTTACTCCTTGGAAGGAAAGTTATGACCAACCTAGATAGCATATTGAAAAGCAGAGACATTACTTTGCCAACAAAGTCTAGTCTAGTCAAGGCTATGGTTTTTCCAGTGGTCATGTATGGATGCGAGAGTTGGACTGTGAAGAATGCTGAGCGCCGAAGAATTGATGCTTTTGAACTGTGATGTTGGAGAAGACTCTTGAGAGTCCCTTGGACTGCAAGGAAATCCAACCAGTCCATCCTAAAGGAGATCAGTCCTGGGTGTTCATTGGAAGGACTGATGCTGAGGCTGAAACGCGAATACTTTGGCCACCTCATGCAAAGAGTTGACTCATTGGAAAAGACTCTGATGTTGGGAGGGATTGGGGGCAGGAGGAGAAGGGGACAACAGAGGATGAGATGGATGGATGGTATCACCGACTCAATGGACATGAATTTGAGTGAACTCTGAGAGTTGGTGATGGATAGGGAGGCCTGGCGTGCTGTGATTCATGGGGTCGCAAAGAATCAGACACGACTGAGCAACTGAACTGAACTGAATAGTTTTGAGCCCCAAAGGACACAAGTGTCCCTCGAGGGCCACAGTCCATCTCTTGGAGCCTCTACTATATATTCTGTCTTCTTGTGACAGCATTATACACTGTTTATCTACTGCTGGAACCTCTGCCTTCATCTGAGAGACCATTTGCCCAGAGCTCTTTACCAGTCTTTTTAATTGATTTAGGAATAAGGATGAAAAGAGGAGAACAGGGATTTGCGAAAAACTTCTGTAAGAAGTGTCCACTCGGTGACCATTGAATTTTATGACTCAGCAGAGAAATTAACCCGTGGTTTTGTCCTTTTGAATTTTCAAAAGCAAAACTTCTTGTACTGGACTAACTGTTGATAAGGACTATATGCAGATAGAGGATTTTCCCCCCATCAGTTTGATTAATGTTGTTTGGATTCTGGTAAACCACCTAATAATTTATTGGGGTCAGAGCATCTATAGAGAGGCCCCTGCACATTCCAAACTTGGCTTCACGGAGCGCTGGTATTCGGAGAGTGCACTTTAAGATCTGTTTTATGCTGACCTTTCACAACCTCTTAATGGCTTATATAGTAGGCATTAGAAGTCAAGGCTGGCAAAATCAAGGAAGCTGAAGGGAAAATATGAAGTTTTTATTCAAAGAAGTGCAGCCAAGATGAAACAAACAGAGGAAACCATGTCAAATGTGGACCAGGTGGGGAACAGGGGATGCTGTTGCCAGACTGTTGAAAAGAGAGAAAGTGAGTTCTTTCAGAGGATGCCAGGGGTAACAGGAGATGGTAGTCACCTCCAGGAGCCTTCTCCTGGGACGCTTCATACCTCAAGTTTCTAGACACAGGATAAGCCAGCAATTCACTGGAACATTCTTGAGAAGATTCAGATATCAGATGGTATCAGACTGGTGAACATTTATTTCTAATCTGACTTGAACACACCATGTGGCCCGCCAGGTACCTCCTCCATGGCCTGTGAGTAGGACATCTCTCTATTTCAGTTTCTCTTGTGTTCTGTATTTGAACTGTGACTCCCTGCCTAGCACCCTGTGTTCCATTTAAGAAGTTTCAATAGGACAAATTCAACTGTGTGTGTTTTTAGGAAGACAGACCATTCATCACCCCTCACCCTGCCCCGATTATCTAACTCTGCTTTCTCACCTCCATTTTTTGATAAGTATTGTGGATCAGACACTTTCCTAAGAAGACAGGTATGGTCTCCTCTTATATTCTTTGAAAGGAGACAATAAATACATAAAATGAGCACAGTAATTATAGTGATTATATGAGAGTGATGGGGTGGCCTTATGGGTAACTTTAGACACAAGGGGAAGGTGACTGTAGGTGCATGCATGCTAAGTCACTTCAGTCGTGTATGACCCTTTGCCATCCTATGGACTGTAGTCTGCCAGGCTCCTCTGTCCATGGGATTCTCCAGGCAAGAATACTGGAGTGGGTGGCCATTTCCTCCTCCAGGGGATTTTCCCCACCCAGGGATCAAACCTGTGTCTCTTATGCCTCCTCCACTGGCAGGCGGGTTCTTTACCACTAGCACCATCTTGGAAGCTTGATTATTAGAAGGGCTTAGTATGAATTCCTGGCTCCATGAGGAGATGTTCACTAAAGTAGTTCTTCTGGCCATCATTATCTTATTTCCTGTTTATTCCACCTCACAGAGTAAGAATGCCTTAAATTATTGATTAGATAGAGAAAAGAATATTTTATCTTCACCACTTCCTGCTTTTCTTCTGCTGTCCAGCGTAAAATATCCACGTAATCTCTCTTCTCCTGCCTCCTCCATGCAATAGCATCTTTTGCCCTTGAAAGGTTGTATCTGAGGGTGAGGTAAGGCCTTTCATGTAGGTCAGTTTAATTCAGGTCAGAGAATGGTAGGATGCCTGATTCTATATTCAGGGTAAGCAGGGGTTTTCAAAAAGAAAGTTGAAACTTTTATCACCGTCTCTCAGATCTGCACCCTGGGTGGGGCTGTCTCCTCTGAGAGGCCAGGTTTTCTATGTCTTGAGAAGTTAAAAATCGAAAATTTCACGCAAAACTCTTGATTTTTAACTGTTGGCAATAAATTTGAAAAGGTACATGTATTGTGCCTCCCTGAAGAACGGGTACAAGACAGACCAATAAAGGCAGACTGTTGAGAGTCAGGAAGAGCTCACAGTAAGGGGCGCGGAGAATCGATCAGACACATGAGCTTCAGCAAAGAGGGCTGTTAAGTGGTTGATGGGCCTGGTGAGGACAATGACAGTGTGAGTAGCTAGGAGGGATAAGTCAGAGCCACTGAGCCAAGTCCACGAGTGAAGAAGAGAGGCTGAAATTGAATTTGGTGAAGGGGAGAAGTGGTGGCATCAACCACTCGACCATTGAACCCCAAGAAGGAACAGGATCAAAGAGAGGGGATTACTTGCACATGCTCAGCAGGGTGTGCAGCTTCCTGCTCTGGGGTTGGTAGAGCCCCCCTAGATCACAGGAACCAGTGCCACCTCTGTCTGTGTCAAGGAACACAGTGACACGTTACTGAAGAGCAGTTTAAATGAGACAACATTAAAATGAGGCGCTCTCCCCAAGGCAAACAAAAGAACCACTGATCTGTCTCCTGATTAAATGATTGCATGATTTTATGCGAGAAGATTAAGTTCTGCTTTTAAATAGAGCTGCTGGGTAATATGAGTATGAACCAAATACAGAGGATTTGAAATTAAAAAAAAAATCAGTGTTCCCTATAAAATGGGTGTCAACTGATCATAGATAATAAAATATTTTAGGTATTTTTAAAAAGAAGATCGTTACTAGACATAACAGCTACTAGAAAATTAGTCAAATTTGCACTCTGGGTTTCCAATTTTCAGTTCTCTCCAGAAAGTATTCAATATAATTATTCTTAGCAGCGACAAACATAAGTCTCACAGGATACATGCAAGTCTTCACTCTGATTTACAAGCTTCAGTGTTAATTAAACTAATGCCAACTATGCTAACAGTTTGGAAATCCTTTGACAAATAACCATGTAAATGACAGATCTGGAACATGTACAAATAGATGGAGGCTTGCCTGATTTTTAGAAGGTATTTTACAGACTTGGCTGGATAATTCTTAATCTATAACTGCTCATTTTATCCTGGAAAGTGCTGTCTGTAAAATCTTGGAGAGAAATTGCCTCAGAGTACAAATTGAGAAAATTTGTGTTTGTTCTTGGGTGCGTCATTTACTAAAGAAGTGATTAGTTCTATTCTATCAATCTGTATTTTTATTTTAATGTTATTATGTGGATATATTTTAAGCTAATAGATTTTAATAAGATCATAAAATCATAAAGTTATTGAAATTATTAATGAATCCTTGAAACCAAGAGTTGATTCTTAGAAAGATCAACAAAATTGACAAAACATTAGCGAGACTGACCAAAAAATAGAAAAAAGAAAGCTCAAATAACTAAAAGCAGAAATAAAAGAGAATTATTAATAATTTGACAGAAATAGAAAGGATTATTAGAGTACTGTGAACAATGATAAGTCAACACATTGGACAATCTGCATGAAATGGGAAAAACAGAGATGTAAAAATTCATCCTAAAATTCATATGGAAATTCAATAGACTGCATATAAACAAAATAATATTGAAAAATGAAAACAAAGTTGGAGGTCTCACGTTTCCTCATTTCAAAACTAACTGCAAAGTTCCTGTCATCAAAACAGTGTGATACTGGTACACTGGCAAACACTGACCCATGGAAATAACAGAGGGCCCAGGAGGGAACTCACATAGAATGTCAAGGGATTTTCAGCAAGGGTGACAAGCCTTTAAATGGGGAAAGGACAGTCGTTTCAACAAGTGGTTTTGGGAAATCTGGATGATCACCTGCAAAAAAAATTAGCTCGTGCTCTTCCTCTACAAAATATACAATAAGTAATTCAAAATAGATCAATAGACCTAAACATAAGAGTTAAAACTATAAAACTCTTAGATGAAAACATAGAGGTGACACATTGTGGCATTGGCTTTGGCAGTAATTTCTTGAATATGATACTAAAAGCACAAGACAGCAAGGAAAAATAGATAAATTAGATTCCACAAAATTTTAAGACTTCTGTTTGTCCAAAGTCACAATCAATAGAGTGAAAAGGCAATCCAAATAATGGGAGAGTTCAGTCCAGTCATTCAGTCCCGTCTATTTGTGACCCAATGGACTGCAGCATGCCAGACTTCCCTGTCCATCACCAGGTCCTGGAGCTTGCTCAAACTCATGTCCATCAAGAAGGTGATGCCATCCAATCATCTCGTCCTCTGTCGTTCCCTTCTCCTTTTGCTCTCAGTCCTTCCCAGCATCAGGGTCTTTTTCAATGAGTCAGTTCTTTGCATCCGGTGGCCAAAGTATTAAGAGTTTCAGCTTCACCATCAGTCCTTCCAGTGAATATTCAGGACTGATTTCCTTTAGGATTAACTGATTCAATCTACTTGCAGTCCAAGGGACTCTTCAAGAGTCTTCTACACCACAGTTCAAAAGCATCAATTCTTTGGCACTCAGCTTTCTTTATGGTCCAACTCTCACATCCATGTGACTCCTGGAAAAACCATAGCTTTGACTAGATGGACTTTTGTTGGCAAAGTAATGTCTCTGCTTTTTAACATGCTGTCTGTGAAGAAAGCTGAATGCCCAAGAATTGATGCTTTTAAACTGTGGTGCTGGAGAAGACTCTTGAGAGTCCCTTGGACTGCAAGGAGATCCAACCAGTCCATTCTACAGGAGATCATTCTTGGGTGTTCATTGGAAGGACTGATGCTAAAGCTGAAACTCCAATATTTTGGCCACCTCATGCGAAGAGTTGACTCATTGGAAAAGACCCTGATACTGGGAGGGATTGGGGGCAGGAGGAGAAGGGGACAACAGAGGATGAGATGGCTGGATGGCATCACTGACTTGATGGATGTGAGTCTGAGTGAACTCCAGGAGTTGGTGACGGACAGGGAGGCCTGGCGTGCTGCAATTCATGGGGTCGCAAAGAGTCGGACACGACTGAGCAACTGAACTGAACTGAACTAGGATAGTCATGGCTTTTCTTCCAAGAAATAGGTGTCTTTTAATTTCATGGCTGCAGTCACCATCTGCAGTGGTTTTGGAGCCCCCCAAAATAAAGCCTGTCATTGTTTCCACTGTTTCCCCATCTACTTGCCATGAAGTGATGGGACTGGATGCCATGATCTTAGTTTTATGAATGTTGAGTTTTAAGCCAACTTTTTCACTCTCCTCTTTCAGTTTCATCAAGAGGCTCTTTAGTTCTTCTTCACTTTCTGCCATAAGGGTGGTGTCATCTGTATATCTGAGGTTATTGATATTTCTCCTGGCAATCTTGATTCCAGCTTGTGCTTCCTCCAGCCCAGCGTTTCTCATGATGTACTCTGCATATAAGTTAAATAAGCAAGGTGATAATATACAGCCTTGACCTGCTCCTTTCCCAATTTGGAACCAGTCTGTTGTTCCATGCCCAGTTCTAACTGTTGGTTCTTTACCTGCATACAGATTTCTCAGGAGGCAGGTAAGGTAGTCTGGTATTCCCATCTATTGAAGAATTTTCCACAGTTTGTTGTGCTTGCAAATCATAAATGGTTGCAGATCATATGTCCAATAAAGGGTTAATATCCAATATAAAGAACTCCTACAACTTGACAACAGGAAACCAAACAACCCGAATAAAAAATGGGCAACAGACTTGGATAGACATTTTTCCAAAAAGATTTACAAAAGTCCAATAAGCAAAAGAAAAGATGTTCATGATCACTAATCACTAGGGATATGTAATCAAAACTATGAGATGTGACATCATATCCATTAGGGTGGCTATTGTTATAAAAAGTCACGTGTTAGCAAGGATATAGTGAAATTGGAACCCTCATGTACTGTTGGTGGGAATGTCAAGTTTAGCTGCAGTAGAGAACAGTATGGTGTTTTTCCAGTATATTAAAAAAGAGTTACCATATGATCCAATAATTATACTTCTGCATATATATCCAAAAGAACTAAAAGTGCAGATTTAAGACATACTTGTTCATAGTAGCATTAGTCACGATTTCCAAATGTGAAAAGAAACTCAAGTACCCATAGACTGATGAATGAATACACAACATGTGGTGTATACATACAGTGTAATATTGTTCATCCTTAGCGAAGAAGGAAGTTCTGATGCATGCTACAACAGAGATGAATGCTGAGGACATTATACTAAACAAAACAAGCACAAAACAAAACTATCATATGATTCCCTTTGTACCATATATCTAGAGTAGTCAAACTCATAGAAACAGAAAGCAGAATGATTTTCAGGGGCTGGTGGGAAGGGGAATGGGGAGTGTCATGAGTACAGTTTCTGTGTGAGGTAATGAAAACGTTCTTACATCGGGGTGTTGGTAATGGTTGCACAACAAAGTGAGCATACCGTTTGTACACTATAGATTTATCGCGGTAACAGTTTAACTTTGTCATTTTTACGTTATGTGTATTTTTCCACAATTAAATTTTAAGTTCTGAACTTGAACAACACAAAGTAATGAGACAGCATGATGTTAGAGAAAGAACAAAGCCTTTTAGATGATGACTGAAATGATTCTGCCACCTTCTAGGGTTATTACTTCAGGAGTGTTGCCTTATCACTTTGACACTCAGGTCCCTCGTATTATTCTATGACTACCTTGTACGAGTCTGATAGGAGTAACTGAGATTATGTATGTATAGTCCCTGGGATTCCCAGGCGGCACAGGGGTAAAGAATCCACCTGCCAGTGCAGGAGATGCAGGAGACTCGGTTTGATCCCTGGGTCAGGAAGATCCCCTGGAGCAGGAAATGGCAATCTGCTCCAGTATTCTTATTTGGAAAATTACATGGATAGAGAAGCCTGGCTGGCTACAGTCCATGGGATCGCAGAGTCGGACACAACTGAGTGACTGAACATCCACTCACTGATAGTCACTGATACAGCACTTGGCTCTTAATAGATGTATAGTAATGACTGTCTCTTTGTATTTGCCCCCAGTAACAGCGTAGTGTAATTGACTACAGACTGGTCTCTGTGATGTAAACACAAGTATCAATGTTACTTATGTGAGCGAGTAGATTTTCTACAGCATATTATGGTTTACACAAGACTTTGATATAATATGTTATTTTTATAACCTCTCAAGGTAGACATCATCAGTATTATTTTACCAATGGATGATTTGGAAGTGAAAGAGGTTATACAGTTTGCTGTAGAGCACATGCTGTCCCGATTCAGCATGATATTTTCCTACTGCTAGTTCAATGTCATTTACATTATACAACTAGGAAGGGAAAAAATTCAAGATCTCTATGAAACCACACCTTGCGAAGAAAATTAATTTTTGAGAAATAAATCTGTCTGGTTTATTAGGAAGGTTAAAGTCAGGGATTATATCTTATCTGTCACTTAGTCTGACTTTGTAGCCAAAGTTTAAAGCCTTGGATGTACTAGGTACTCAATAAACATTTGTTGAAGTTGTAAAAACTATGGATCTGAAATACTGCATTTGAGGCATGGTTCTTTACACATACTGTTCATATCACTTATGTAGTGATTTAAATTTTTAATTTTTCATCCTGATTGTATTTTCATAAAATTCATTAAAATGCTAAAATTTAACATTGATAAATTGTATCTTGGGGAAAGAATTTAATAAACATCTGCCGGGTATAATTACCATAAGCACAGAATCTTTGGCAATGTGATTTAATAGAAAAACATTTTGGACAGGAATCCGGAGGACTTTTTATTTTCATTCTGGGTTCCAGGATTAGCTCTGTTCCTATTCAGCTATCCTTGAGCAGAATATTTAAATGCTTCCTGCCTGAATGTCTACATTTGCCCACTGGAGATGATAATACTTACTCTGCCTGTGTTGTAAGCTTGGTTTTTCCAGATCATGAGATGGAGTATAACATAGTGGTTCAAATCACTTAGTAGCTTTGTGATCATAAGCAAACCTCTCTACATCTCTATCTATAAACAGGGATAATAATAGTATCTGTCTTCAAGTTTACTATGAGGAGCAAATAAGTTACTGTTTATACAGCATGTAAAGCAATACTTGACATATAGCAAGTACTCTGTAAGTGTTCATTAAGTTAAATTTTATGTGCATGGGCATGTGTGTGCACTTTAAAAAGTGTAAACATATATTTGTAATATCAAGGTCAACTAGTATTTGTTGCTCTGGTTCGGTGTATGCATGTCAAGCACTTGAGTCAACTTCTTCATTTGAAAAATTGGATTAAATTCTCTTCTATTTCATTTGTGTTTCTGATCATTAAATACTCTATCTCCCCTGCCCAATAGGATAGATAAATATATAGACATCTATTATAAAGCTAGAAAAGATATTCTCCCCCCCCATAAAAAATGAAAAATTTTAAGTAGAAAATAAAGAAGACAATGATCAGACTATGGAAGCCAACTGATATGAGTGTTTGTTGATCAGTCATTTAAAGGTACGTGGACTTCTCACATGGGAGTCTTCAGAGAGGCCCTTGAAGAAGAGGAAAGAATCCATGAAAACCACAGCTCATCAGAGATCCTCCCATTCCTTTAGCCACATCCAACCTGACTCCAGACACAGGCTGCTTTTAAGTGGGGAAGTACTATAGCGAGGAGGAGAAAGGAGGGGTCTGTCTTGAACGGAACCCAGCTGCATGGCTGACGGAAGACTCGGGCCATTGGCTAATACTGTGCACAGTAGATGGAGGTAGTGTGGGTAGGATTCTTGGCTTGCCTGGGACCAAAGATTGGCCTCAAATGAAGAAGGCTTGGGGTTTATTTATTTAATATCGAGGTATGATTCATTTGTAGTAAAATGTTCACTTTAATGAGTTTAGATAAATTCATATTAATTTGATGAATTTCAAGTTTTGTTGTGGATATTATGTATATATTTTAACTGCGCTAAGTTTGAAGGAAAATCTTACTTTGATCATTACGCCAGCTATGAAGTCAGGTCATAAAATAAGTCCAACTTTTCAAGTGTGTACTAACATTCTCATGAATATTCATAGACTATTCAATAGTCTAAGTGGTTGTTTGAAGAATTCAAATAGGAAAAACCCAAATAAAGGTTTTCACTCACTCTATAAAAGTTTACATGGTTAGATAGGATCACTGACTCAATGGACATGAATTTGAGCAAGTTCCAGGAGACAGTGAAGGGCAGAGAAGCCTGGTGTGCTGCAGTCCATGGGGTTGCAAAGAGTCAGACATGACTGAGCAACATAGCAACAACAAACAAAAGTTTACAAAGCCAGAATCAAGTGAAGAGTGCAATTCAGTAAGTTATGTTAATTGGACAGCAGAGGCCCCCACTGATGGAATAATAGGTGGTGAGGCAGGTAAAGGAAGGAAGAGAAGTAGCCTTTGCTCTAGATGTGTGACTTAGTTTCTAACGTTGCCACTAAAAGTTTGCTTATTTAGTCATTGTAGTCTTTGTGATTAGATGATACCAGAGAGGAAAAGGCATAACTAGTCAAGCATGGAACAGTGGTAGGAGACATACGAAGTACGTGCTGGCTAATTGCTTATGTCACATCGTGTATTATTATGACATAGTTTCTGCTTGTGAACTTGTTGATCTTCTCAGTAACCGAAGGACAAAACAGGTGCTGGTTGAAAACACTGACCCAAGCAATGACCCCTTTCTGTTTTTCCATCTGAAGTCATTATTTACAATTCTGCTCTTCTAGCTCAGTGGGAAAGAAGTCCATAGACATCCAAAGCCTGAGTGAAGTTCATATAGGCTCAAATTCCAGAGGGCAAAGCGTTATTCTTCCTCCCAACCCTGTTACTTGTGGTCACACATACTTATGCCAACCCAGGCAGCAGAGAGTAAGGGCTGCGATTTTCATTAGGATCACTAATTCCTCAAAAGTGCATGTAGAGGGCTATTGGCCTTTTAGAGTCATGAATTAAGCGGAATAACAGAAGGTAGCCTGTCAAAAGACCATAAGCAGGCTGCAGGCTGTATTGGCAGTACCAGTTCTGCATAATGTTTCCAGTTGGTATGCAGTCATGCATGAACTTAAAAGAATAAAAACCTAGATTTCTTTCCTACTGTCATCAAAATTGCATCTGCAGCTTCAACATACTTATACCTTTGAAAATGGCAGTTTAAGGAGCAAAATTTTCAATACTCAGAAATAAACCTTATGAATGTAAATGTAAGACTTAATGCTGCTGTGTACTCATACCTACTATGTATTATGTAAATACTGTAAAACCATCCAAACAGCATATAAACTTCAGGTGTGATTCCTGATTCCTCATACCGTATACGCTCAACTGTTTTGATTTCTTTAAAAAAAAAAAAAGGTACCATGACAATCATTAGAAAATATATACATATATGTTTCTCAAAAAACACAGATTTATAACACTGGTATTCTCCTACAGCTTCAGAAAACACCTGCCATTGAAGGTCATATGGTTAATCCGAGGCTGTGGGGGTGGGGGGGACTCAGGGAAAGAGCTTGGTGCTTTGAAGGTTGTGCTGATAATATTTATGACACAGGTATTGACATCACCTGCCAAGCTTCAGACGTGGGAGGAGACTGGAGGAGGAAGAGCTCTGGTATAAAATCTGCATGTAATAAGAGAAGATAAGCAATCAAAGAAATACCCTATTCTGAACAATGTCAGGAACGCCATTGTGCATTTGTGGTAGCAGCGTTAGCCGTCGCATGTCTCTCTGTTCCCCTTGCGTTCAGCATCCTAAGAATTAAAGAGGTAATACCAAGTGCTAACATTTATGGAGCAGCTGCCATATGTCAGACACTGTAGAGTGTGTATACAAAGTCATTATGATTAATTTCTGCATCATCTCTTGCGATCAATAAATCATAGTCACCATTATATGAGGGAATCAATTGAGAATAATGAGAGTGCTTGACTAAATAGCAGGGCTCTAGAATCCTAAGTGACTCCCCAAATTCTCCACTGTAAGCTACTTTGGCCGCAGTACTGGTAATTTTCCAGAGGGACACACTGAAAGGCTAAGGACCGGCTAGATTTTAGTGTGTGTTTGAATGAAATAACACATAAGCCGTTAGTCCTGGCAGAGTGGAGAAGCTAGTGAGTCCAATTGCGAATTTACAGCTTGACACAAAATGGAGGGAAACAAGAGGCTGGAGGACTGAGTGGATTCATGGAGAACAAATAGAAATTTGGAAGTAGAAGGAGAGCATGGTAGTCAAGAGGCAAAGCCTTTGGAAGTGATAAAGTGATCCAAAGTGCTGAAGAAGAACAGATGTAAAATTATTCAATAGAGGTGGTGAGGTCCTTACCCCATGTGACTCATTAGGGATATCGCCTGAAAAGGATTTGGGTCTTTTACATTACATAGTTCAGTGCTCCATGCCATAAAAGTGGTGAGCATCTCAGAATCCATTATGTTCATTAAAATAGAATTGTACATACATCTGTCTTGGCATTTGACCATTATCTTGTGGAATAATAACATAAGTTACATACTCATCTCTAATTTGGGATCAGCTGTGATTTTTGACTTCTGTTGGTTTTCAATGTTTTGAAAGACATAATGATGTGAAGTTAATGTAGCAAAAATGCAGTTCCAAAAAAAAGGTTATGTTTTACTCACAGATAACTTCAGTTTATAGAATTAAGGATTATGTGAGTGAGGTCACTTTTATTTGAGTAACTGTTTTTTTTTTTTTTCATTTTCAGTAAATTTATACAACTGTATAAAAAATACAATTATTTTACCAAAGAAAAATATCAATCACATGGAAAAGATTTTGGAAATATGATTTAGAATATTATATTCACAGAAATAGAGAGCTTGAGGCATCTCACTTGCCTTATTTTTCTCTTTTGTTTTTTTCTTCAGTTACCTTATAATTCATTATTATATTTTATTTTTTTTGGCACTCAAGTTAATGTTGACAATTTTTAAAAATTAATGACACTAGGAAATAGTTTCATTTTTAAATATTTCCCTTTAGCCATTAACATTAAGGAATGAAGTTTACTTACATTTTTTTTTATATATCATACAAAGCCAGTTGTAAGTAGGTATAATTATTAGAGAAATTCTCTCTGCCTGTCAGGGATCAAGTATACTTGCTCTTCACATATGAAATATGAAAAATTTATAGACTGGATTGCTATTAAGTGAGGAAATCTAGTTATAATTCAAATTTTCATTTAAAAATTATTTTTATTGGTTTTATCCTAAGTGATATATTTTTTCTTCCATTATTTACTATGAAGTTACTGTAAAACAAAGTAAAATGAGATGATAAAAATAAAAAAAATATATTGGCAGGGCCCCTCCTTGGCTCTCTGTTATTCTCTATTCCATCTTGTCTTCACAGTTCTTTTGTTTTCAGAGGCAGCCAAAACACTTTGGATATTTATGCCAAAGGACATGAGTCTGTGATACTATGGATCCATCCTGCCAAGTTTTAAGTTTTTTTCTTGGGCAGCGTAAATTACGTTGAAGGTAATGGGCTCTTCTAATTCATGGTTCTTAGAAA
Organism: Bos taurus; assembly: GCF_002263795.3. Classification (NCBI taxonomy): domain Eukaryota; kingdom Metazoa; phylum Chordata; class Mammalia; order Artiodactyla; family Bovidae; genus Bos; species Bos taurus. The sequence goes on from NC_037354.1 coordinate 17,928,665, forward strand.
ACTTTACTTTTTCTTTCATGCAGTGCCCTATTATCTTTCAGTTCAGCAAACTTAAATATCATCAAATATCCTTCTACAGTGATCTCAGTCTTAGAGGGCTAGCTTACTATGTAATGCATACTTTGGTTCTTAGAGAATAAATAATAAAACACTTCATACACTTGAATTTGATAATCAGTGTGTAGTTGAAAGAGTTTAATGTTTCCCATTAAATTACTCTGTAATCTTTCAGTTTGGTGTGTCTGAGAATATCCTGTTGGCCTTGTGCTTTGTATATGAGCGTTTCAGAGCCCATGCTCACTTTGAGCTCAGGACCTCTAAATATTTGTTCCTTTTGCATACCGTGAATTCATATGCACAGTTTTAGAGACAAAAGATGACGGTGCTGTTTGATTGCCTTTCAGAAAAATCGATCAGGTCGGGCCTGGGAGGTCATGACGACCAACGCAGTTGATACACTTAGCGTTTACTAAATATTTCCGGGACTTGGGATCACTGTTGCAAGTCCTAAGACAGTTTCCTGGACCACATCCCAGTAACAGTGGGTTCCTTCACATCCACAGTTCTGGGGAGAGGCTCTTCATATCACTGTCCCAGAAATCCATAAACCCATCCTGTCACGGAGAGAATAGTGTTGCAAGATAGCCTGCAACACATTGCTGCCCTTGTAATGCAGCCCAGCACCCAGAGAAGAAAAATTCTGGATCTGTCTTTATATGCTGTTTAACATTAGAGTTCTGTATGCATTCAGAGGGATAACTTTTAAAATGACAACCTCAGTTCTTATTAAGATTTTAAACCTTTGTGAAATAATCAGATGCAGCCAACATGCTGATCAAATAAATCCGTTTTCCTCTCTGGAGAGGGACCCTAAATTTCCAAGTCTTATATTTTAGATGTGGGCTTAATTTTGAGAACAGTCATTTATTTTAAAGGCAGCCTAACTGGCTTGTCTGTCCCCAATTTAAATATTCAGGATGCCATACCAGTCAATTTTTAGACAGTATCTTGTTCACTTTTCTCTCTGAATATATGCATATTTTTCATTTAATATGAAGAAATTTCAACTTGCAATGGCACATTTTAATAAAGCACCTTTAATTTCCAATACTTTCCTTTTGGATGTAATTGTATGTAAAGAAATGCATTTATCTCTGGCTTAAACCACTGTTTTGCTTCATCTGTGGCCAGTGTGTTGAAGGAAGTCAATTCATGATACCTTGTGAGAATTTTTTTTTCCCAGGTGAACTGTAGCTTTGTGGTTTTCCAAGGAACTTTTTGGCATTCAGGGCCATTTTTAGTGCTAGGCAAAGCAATCCTTGGTGCTTTCTGGAGAACAGACTACTTAAAATTCATATGAACACATTGGATGTAATATATATATATTTGGAATAACCACTGAAGTGTTTCTGTCTTTAGGGGGTGGTCTGTGCTAACTCAGAGTATAGACACTGTCAGCTGTTTTCAGTCTACCGTCTTTGGGGGTGCATGGTAAAATCTCTGCTTCAGTATATGTTCCCACTTTCTCAAGGCTAGTTTTCTCTCCTTCCAGCTCTATCTTGGTGGCCAGAGAGCAGGAAAAGCAAACTGTCATCATGCAAGCAGGTGGACACACACCTTTGCCTTGCTACCAAGCAAGCCCTGATGCCCAATTCCAGTGATGGTTAAATCTTAATCACTGCACACATTATTCTTTCTTTCTGATGTCATATAGTGCATATGCCCTCTAACAGGAAATCAAGGCATCGCTAACAGTCTGCTAACATAGGGCTAGAAAGGCAAGATTGCCTCTCTGTGGCGAACCGTTTGTGTCTCTTCTCTCAGCTCCTAGGAATTGGCAGATTCACCCCTTTCTTGATGCCACCCAGTTTTTCCAGGTAGTCCTCCTGGGCAGGGTCTCAGATGAACCCCAGCCTAGCACAGCCTCTTTCTGGCCCTCTGCCCACTCTGGGGTCAGGATGCAGCGGGTGCCACTGGCAGAGTCCAGATGCTCAGCAAAGGGCAGGGGCTCTAGTGACAGGTGTCGAGCAATCAAAACAAAGGATTAAATGTGACTGACTTACATCCTCCAGAGTCGGTGTCTGCTGTCGACTAAATGCCTGTGTCCTCCGGAGTTTATATGTTGAAGCCTTAGTCGCCGATGTGGTGGTATTTGCAGTTGGAGACTTCAGGAGATAATTAGGTTTGGGATGAGGTCATGGAGGTGGAGCCCCCATGGTGGGATTGGGGCCCTTATAAGGGGATGAAGAGACTGGAATTCTCTCATTCTCTCACACACACACCACACACTCTGTCTTTCTCTGTCCTTCCCTCCCTCCCTCCCCTTTCTTCTCCCTCTTTGTGAGGAGATGGCATGAAAGTGCTGTCCATAAGCCAAGAAGAAAGCCCTTACTAGACATCAAATCCTCTGGCTTCTTGACTTCCCAGCCTCCAGTTTATGCGGTTAGCCACCCAGCAGCACAAATGAAGATGACGCCTCGTGTGTCTGGCTGGATACACGGAGCCATTTGCCTCTTTATGCAGGCATAGTGTGAGTCCCTCCCATGCATCTTTGGGTTTGTTTTTTGTGTTTTTTCGGCTGAGCTGCATGTGGGATCCTAGTTGCCTGACCAGGGATCAAACCTGTGGCCCCTGCAGTGGGAGCACAGAGGCTTAATCACTGGACCACCAGGGATGTCCCCCTCTGATTCATCTTCAGTCCTTAGGAAACCCATGGAGGCACAGTGGTGGGGCAAGAGCCCACCAGTATCTCTCCCACAAAAAAGAATCGTTTCTAATATTCTTTCTAACATTTTTGAGAGAATAGAGTCAGGTGGTCGTCTCAGGGTCAAAAAAACGACTCCCAGCCACCTCCTGGGCAAGGTCTGCTTTGACAGCTCACCCTGTGTTTTGCAACGTGGGCATGACAGTGACCATCTTGAAGCCTCAGCCAAGCGGAGACTAGGCATCTTCGTTCTAGCAGACACTACAACTAAGCTCTCCACAGAAAATACGGTTTTGTTGTTCTCTAACATGGCTGCGCTCTTGCTTCTGAGGCAACATTTCAGCACGTGGCTGGATAATTTGGAATTGGCAACTAACACGAGTTTCTTTCAATCTCAGTCTTCTCCCTTCAGTTTACACATTGTGTCTATTTAAAATATAATTCCCAGTTAGATCTTAAATGATTGCTTAACGATAACGGATGGGTTTTTTCCCTTCCCCAAGGCGGTGGCTGTGTCTGTGAGGAGACCCCTCTCTGTGTCTGTAGCAGGGAGTGAGTGGGTCCTGGGTACATCGTGTTGTTGGTTGAGGGTGAGCGGGCACTGTGGAGTCATTACATCTGTATCCTTTAATCCTACTTTGGGATGTGTAGGCAATGCTCCTAAAGCCCATAGCCGTGCATTTAAAGTCATTACTAGTGGTTTCTCTTCATCTTGATCCCATTCCATTGCTCATTCAGCTCTCTTCTCATCAGTTCTGCATCCCCTTGGTGGGACGTGTGCAATTAAAACAAAATGTGGTAAAACTTTTAATATAAAATTTAACATCTTAATCATTTTTAAATGTCCAGTTCAGTAAAGTGCATCTACATTGTTGTGAAGTGCATGTTCAAAATGTTTTCAACTTGCAAAGGTGAAATTCCACATACGCTAAACAATAACTTGCCTTTTCTCCTCTTCCTAGCTTCTGGTAACCACTATTGTACTCCCTGTTTTTATGAATCTGACAACTTTAGATACCTCATATAAGTGGAACCATATACTGTATGTCTTTTTGATTCAGATTGATTTCACTCAATATAATGCTCTCACGTTCATTCATGTTGTAGTGTAGGACAGGATTTCCTTTTTAAAGGCTGAATAATATTCCATAATATATATAGACCACATTAAAAAAAAATCCATGCATCTGCAGATGGGCATTGAGGTTGATTCCATCTCTTGCCAATGAGTGTGGACACGCAAATATCTCTTCAAGATTCTGTTTTCAATTTTACGGGGGCTAAAAACCCCAAAGTGAGATCACGGGATCATATGGTAAATCTATTCTTAATTTTTCAAGGAATTTTCATACTCTTAAAAATAGTGGCTGCATTATTTTACATCCCTGTCAATAGTGCACAAAAGTTCTAATTTCACCTCATTTTTTCCAACACTTGTAATTCCTAGTTGTATTGTTTGTTTGTTTTCTCTCTTTTAAAATATGAAGTAGCCATTCTAATGGGTATGAGGTGATATCATGGTTTTGCTTTGAATTTCTCTGATTAGTGATGTTAAG